>NC_134397.1:157830597-158170817 GCF_050003625.1 Haematobia irritans | reverse complement strand
ATGTGACAATCCACAATAATGTGTAAATCCACAATTTATCACCTGTCACTATATCATAGACATGTTTCGAAGCACCGCTATTGTATTTTTAGGGCATTTCTTTCGTCCAATTGACATGAGCCGTTTTTGAGCGATTGATAAATTGTTTTGGATCCAACGCGAACAAATGTTTTTGGCGGTCAAATGTTCATCCAATATTGAATATATGATGGTCCCACTAAAACCTGACGTTATCTCAATCTCACGATAGGTCACATAACGATCTTGCAACATTAGTTGGCGCGCAAAATCAATGGTTTCCGCTACTGATTTTGAACGACCATCACGAAACTCGTCTTGGAGTGAACTACGACCTAGGTTGAATTCACCATACAATCGTTACTGGTCCTTGTATTGAGTTTACCAAAGTACTGTTATGCAAGTTTGTAGGCAAAAATACTATCTACACGCAGAGAAGGAATATGATCACCTCAAACATGTTTCAAGAGCAAAATTTTATTTTTGTATGGTGACCATGTAACATGTTTCAAGCGTGGTGAAATGAGCACGGTGAACGCAGTGGACGCCCAAAGAGGTGGTTACCGACGAAAACATCAAAAAAATCCACAAAATGATTTTGAATGGCCGTAAAATGAAGTTGATCGAGATAGCAGAGGCTTTAAAGATATTAAAGGAACATGTTGGTCATATCATTCATTAATATTTGGATATGTGGAAGCTCTGTGCAAAATGGGTGCCGCGCGAGCTCACATTTGACCAAAAACAACAAAGTGTTGATGATTCTGAGCGGTGTTTGCAGCTGTTAACTCGTAATACACCCGAGTTTTTCCGTCGATATGTGACAATGAATGAAACATGGCTCCATCACTACACTCCTGAGTCCAATCGACAGTCGTCAGGGTGGACAGCGACCGGTGAACCGTCTCCGAAGCGTGGAAAGACTCAAAAGTCCGCTGGCAAAGTAATGGCTTTTTTTTGGGATGCGCATGGAATAATTTTTATCGATTATCTTGAGAAGGGAAAAACCATCAACAGTGACTATTATATGGCGTTATTGGAGCGTTTGAAGGTCGAAATCGCGGCAAAACGGCCCCATATGAAGAAGAAAAAAGTGTTGTTCCACCAAGACCACGCACCGTGGCACAGGTCATTGAGAACGATGGCAAAAATTCATGTATTGGGCTTCGAATTGCTTCCCCACCCACCGTATTCTCCAGATCTGGCCCCCAGCGACTTTTTCTTGTTCTCTGACCTCAAAATGATGCTCGCAGGGAAAAAATTTGGCTGCAATGAAGAGGTGATCGCCGAAACCGAGGCCTATTTTGAGGCAAAACCGAAGGAGTACTACCAAAATGGTATCAAAAAATTGGAAGGTCGTTATAATCATTGTATCGCTCTTAAAGGGAATTATGTTGAATAATAAAAACGAATTTTGACAAAAAAAAATGTGTTTTTCTTTGTTAGACCCGGGACTTATCAGCCAACCTGTTATAACTTGAAACACAAAGAAGACGTAAATTATTTGCATTATACAGAAGCATTGTATAGATTAAGAGTATATATACTATTGTTTATTTTAGTCCAAGTTATACCGAAAGATAAATAAATAAACGATTTGTAAAAAAAATAATAAAATTTAACTACTAACAAATAGTTTTTTACAATAAAAATAAGGTAAATTTAGCGTTAGTTTAACTACGGAAATATTTGTCTGTGCAAAAAAGATATTTTCCGTTTTCCAAACTTACAGTTATGTATATTTATTTTCCAATTCCAATACAATTCATAAAATGTAGATCTTTAATTATTGTTCTCATATAAATCATGATTGTTGTTTACCATTAAGGAGGGTATGTACAATTCGGGTTAAATAAACAAAACATCATCTTTATTAAATGATTACCAAAAAAACCAGCAAAAATATTATTAACAATAATAATAACTTATAAGTAAAACAAGTGAAACAACATGTACTGACATGAGCGGTTCTTCAGATTAGAACGAAATTTCAAGTGAAATAAATTCGGTATCAAAGTAGCGGCACAAAAGCATTCACAAAGTGACCACACAGTAAGCGTGCGATTTATGTCAAACGGTGAGCTACAACGGCTTGAGTGAATTTCAAATTCCAAGTTGATTACAGAGTTCTTAAAACGGAGGCATCACTCAAATCATATACACAACGAGGAAGTATTTTAGCCACGGGTGTAGTTCTTTGGAAAGTACTTGAAACCAACAACAACCAAAAATGTTAAATTTGAAATCAGCTTGTGTGGTAAGTAGAAAAGCCTTTTGATATCGAACATATTACTAAAATTTGATTTTTTAGATTTTTTGCTTAATCCAATTAAGCTCATCTCTAGACAGACAACTGGAAATATTCACCTATAGTGCCCCCAATGAAATTAACAATGATATTAACTCTGCATTGAATCAACAAATAGCCTCTGCCTCGAAACAACATCATCAGGTTATATTTATAAAAAATCCTGAAACTAATGATGCTCTTTCGAAGCTTGCCGAAAATTTGATCCAAAGTGCTTCGCAGCAAAAAACTCACATCTATGTGCTTAACAAAGAACCCAATGTGGGACATCTTGCCCAGCAATTCCAAAATGTTGCCCAAAGTAGCAATAATAGACCAGTGGTAAAATTCTTAAAATACCATCAGCCAGGAGAAGCTAAACATATTCAAGGTCAAATCGTGCGACAATACGGTGGCGATTGGGGTTCGTCGGTCATTGGTTGACATTTTACTCGTACTCGTAGATATTGAATTCAATAATAAATAAATGCCACTAGCTTGTTACCCAATTAGTTCTATGATGGAGTTGTTTTATTTTATGGCTGGCAGTGGAGTTGAAGCTCTTCGGAAGCATTTATAATAAAGATGTAACATCCAACTAGGGATGCCATTGGCTAATTACCATTAATCAATCCTACTACATGGAATACAAACTAGAAATTAAATTAGAAATAAAATTCTAAACAAAGAAATGGAATGGGTTACGATTTTTTTGCACCATAAAATTTTGCGTTTTGCGAATTCATAAACATATATAACCGTAATCCAAGCTAATTTATAACATATTTCATTCCAATAATTGCCTTCAAAATGTGATCAAAATTTTCAAAATAAGGTTTTTCAAATGTTTACACAGTTTTCTATAGAAATAACATTTCGACAAAATTTTCTAAAGAAATTCAATCTTGACTCAATTTTATATAGAAATAAAATTTTCTATTTAAATAAACTATTGACAAAATTTTCTCTAGAAATAAAATTTTGACAAAATTTTCTTTAGAAAGAAAATTTGACAAAAATCTCTATAAATATGAAATTTGGACAGAATTTCCTATAGAAATAAAACTTAAACAAACAAAATTTCCCTTAGAAAAAAACATTTTTGACAAAATTTTCTAAAGAACTAACATTTGGACAAATTTTTCAACAGAAATTTTCTTTTTTCTGTAGAAATAAAACTTTGAAAAAATTTTCTAAAAAAATAAAATTTTGACAAAATTTTCTACAGAAATAAATTATATAAAAATAATATCTATAGAAATACAATTTTTGGCAAAATTATCTATAGAAATAATATCTTGACAAAATTTTCTACAGAAACAACATTTTGACAAAATTTTCTAAACAACTAAAATGTTGACAAAATTGTCTATAGGATTAACATTTTAACAAAATTTTCTATGGACATAAAATTTTGACAAAATTTTCCATAGATATAAAATTAAAAAAAAAAATCTATACACCTAAAATTTTGACAACATTTTTTTAAAGAAATCAAATTTTGGTATAATTTTCTATAGAAATAAAATTTTGACATAATTCTTTGAGAAAATTTTCTAAAGAAATAAAATTTTGACAAAAATTTCTATCTAAATAATATTTTGCCAAAATTTTATATAAAAATAATATCTTGACAAAATTGTCTGTAGAAATAAAATTTTTGGCAAAACTATCTATAGAAATAATATCTTGACAAAATTTTCTACAGAAACAAAATTTTGACAAAATTTTCTAAACAACTGAAATATTGACAAAATTGCCTACAAGATTAAAATTTGGACAAAATTTTCTATGGACATAAAATTTTGACAAAATTTTCCATAGACATAAAATTCAAAATATTAATATTAATATTGACAAAATTGCCTACAGGATTAAAATTTGGACAAAATTTTCTATGGACATAAAATTTTGACAAAATTTTCCATAGACATAAAATTCAAAAAAAAAAATTATAGACCTAAAATCTTGACATAATTGTTTTGAGAAATAACATTTTGGTATAATCTTCTATAGAAATACAATTTTGACATAATTCTCTATAGCAATAAAACGTTTGACAATATTATCTATAGAAATAAAATTTTTGATAAAATTTTCTATAGAAATAAAATTTTGACAAAATTTTGTATAGAAATAAAATTTTGGTAAAATTTTCTAGAGAAATAAAATTTTGGTAAAATTTTCTAGAGAAATAAAATTTTGGTAAAATTTTCTAGTGAAATAAAATTTTGACATGATTTTCTATGGAAGTAAAATATTGACAAAACTTTCTACAGCAATAAAATGTTGACAAAAATTTCTATAGAAATAAAATGTTTACAAAATTTTCTTTAGACATAAAATTTTGACAAAACTTTCTATAGAAATAAAATTTTGACAACATTTTCTATAGAAATAAAATTTTTGACAATATGTTCAATAGACATAAAATTTTGAATAAATTTTCTATAGACCTGAAATTTTGACAATTTTTTTTTTCTTTTTTGAGAAATAAAATTTTGGTATAATTTTCTATAGAAATAAAATTTTGACATAATTCTCTATAGCAATAAAATGTTTGATAATATTATCTATAGAAATAAAATTTTGATAAAATTTTCTATAGAAATAAGATTTTGACAGTTTTCTACAGAAATAAAATTTTTGACAAAATTTTCAATAGACATACAGTTTTGAAAAAATTTTCTATAGACCTGAAATTTTGACAATTTTTTTTTTTGAGAAATAAAATTTCCAAAAGAAATAAAATTTTGACATGATTTTCTATGGAAGTAAAATTATGACAAAATTTTCTACAGCAATAAAATTGTGACAAAATTTTCTATAAAAATAAAATTATTTTTGTTTTTGATCTCAGCTTAAAACCATGCATGGACTAAACTACAAGTGTAGCTTAACCAACAGAGGAAAAGTATGCATGTCAAATTTATTTAGGCAAAGCCCTATAGACTGCAAGATGGTTGCATTTACAGCTGTTTCGGAATTACCACATTCCTCATCAGCATCATCTACTTGCAGCAAAACTATCAACCAATTATCAGAATAAATTCGGGTAATTCACTCAACCCAAAGTGAACTACACTTGAACCTTCCAAAAAAAGGTTTGATAGTCGGCTACTGCCTAAACAAATTTGCAAGCATATATCTTCTCCTTTGCCAAACTCAAATCTACGATTTTAATGTAGTTGGCTGAGTTTGTTTTTAGCGTGCTTCCTCTATCTTCATTCGTTTTATTTGTTATTGTTGGTTTCTTTTCAATCATTATTGTTGTTTTTGATCTCAGCTTAAAACCATGCATTGACTAAACTTCAAGTGTAGCTTAACCAACAGAGGAAAAGTATGCTTGTCAAATTTATATGGGCAAAGCCCTATAGACTGCAAGATGGTTGGATGTACAGCTGTTTCGGAATTACCACATTCCTCATCAGCATCATCTACTTGCAGCAAAACTATCAACCAATTATCAGAATAAATTCAAGTAATTCAAATAATATGTTGACAACATTTTCTATAGAAATAAAATTTTAACAAAATTTTCTATAGAAGAACATTTTTTTGAGAATTAAAATTTTGACAATATTTTCTATACAAATACAATTTTGGTATAATTTTCTATAGAATTAAAATTTTGCAAAAAATTTTCTACAGAAATAAAATTTTGACAAAATTTTCTACAACAAGTATATACAGCAGTAAGTTCGGCCGGGCCGAATCTTAAATACCCACCACCATGAACCAAATATTAGGGTTTCCTTTGAAATTTCAGGAGGGCTTGAGGACTTGAGGACACTTCCCGAAGATAAATTTAAAGATTTCACTTATGAGGACTATATCAGATTCTGGATTTATAAGAACCATTTTTGTTTGATTTTTAGAGGAATCGTTAACATCTCTTGTAAGTGTGGAAGAAAATTATAAAATAACGTCTTGATTTGAAATCTTAAATCTGTAGAAGTAAAATCTGGAAATTTTACATTGAGTTTCAAGCAATTTTCATGATCAGTGCGCCTTCTATACCCTCAAGAAGTGAAGTCGGACTATATGGAGGCATTACCAAATGGACCGATAAAAACTTAATCCAATACACGTTTTTGTGAGCCTAAAATACCAGAATATTTACAATTTCAGGCAAATCAGATAAAAACTACGGTTTCTAGAAACCCAAGGAGTTAAACCGGGAGATCGTTCTTATGGGGGCTATACTAAAATATGGACCGATACTCACCGTTTTCGGCACACCTCTTTATGACCCGAAAATACCTCTAGATTTCCAATTTCAGGCAAATAGGATAAAAACTTCGGATTCTAGAAGCCCAAGAAGTAAAATCGGGAAATCGGTCTATATGGGCGCTATACCAAAATATGGACCGATACTCACCATTTTCGGCACACCTCTTTATGGTCCTAAAATACCTCTAGATTTCCAATTTCAGACAAATTGGATAAAAAATACGGTTTCTATAAGCCCAAGACCCCAAATCGGGAGGTCGTTTTATATGGGGACCATACCAAAACATGGACCAATACTCACAATTTTTGGCACACGTATTTTGGTCCTACAATACCTCTAGATTTTCAATTTCAGGTAAATTGAATAAAAACTGCGGTTTCTATAAGCCCAAGAAGTAAAATCGGGAGATCGGTCTATATGGGGGCTATAACAAAACATGGACCGATACTCACTATTTTTGGCACACCTCTTTATGGTCATAAAATACCTCTAGATTTCAAATTTCAGGCAAATTGGATAAAAACTACGATTTCTATAAGCCCAAGACCCCAAATCAGGAGGTCGGTTTATATGCGGACCATACCAAAACATGGACCGATACACACAATTTTTGGCACACGTATTTGTGGTCCTACAATACCTCTAGATTTCCAATTTCAGGTAAATTGAATAAAAACTGCGGTTTCTATAAGCCCAAGAAGTAAAATCGGGAGATAGGTCTATATGGGGGTTATACCAAAATATGGACCGATACTCACAATTTTTGGCACACGTATTTGTGGTCCTACAATACCTCTAGATTTCCAATTTCAGGTAAATTGAATAAAAACTGCGGTTTCTATAAGCCCAAGAAGTAAAATCGGGAGATCGGTCTATATGGGGGCTATACCAAAACATGGACCGATACTCACTATTTTTGGCACACCTCTTTATGGTCATAAAATACCTCTAGATTTCAAATTTCAGGCAAATTGGATAAAAACTACGATTTCTATAAGCCCAAGACCCCAAATCAGGAGTTCGGTTTATATGGGGACTATATCAAAACCTGGACCGATATAGCCCATCTTCGAACTTGACCTGCCTGCAGACAAAAGACGAGTTTGTGCAAAATTTCAGCACGATTGCTTCATTATTGAAGACTGTAGCGTGATTACAACAGACAGACAGACAGACAGACAGACGGACAGACGGACATCGTTATATCGTCTTAGAATTTCTCCATGATCAAGAATATATATACTTTATATAGTCGGAAATCGATATTTCGATGTGTTACAAACGGAATGACAAACTTATTATACCCCCGTCACCATTCTATGGTGGTGGGTATAAAAATAAAATGTTTAATAAAATTTTCTGTAGAAATAAAATTTTCACAAAATTTTCTACAGAAATAACATTTTGACAAAATTTCTATAAAAATAAACTGTTAAAAAATTTTCTATAGAAATAAAATTTTGACAAAAGTTTCTATAGAAGAAAAATTTTTTGAGAATTAAAATTTTGACAATATTTTCTATACGACTACAATTTTGGTATTATTTTCTATAGAATTAAAATTTGGCAAAATATTCTATAGAATTGGTTTGGTTTGGTTTGGTTAGGTGGCAGCCCGATGTATCAGGCTCATTTAGACTATTCAGTCCATTGTAATACCACATTGGTGAACTTCTCTCTTCTATGGAATTAAAATTTGGCAAAATTTTCTACAGAAAAAAAAATTTCTATAGCAATAAAATGTTTGACTATATTATCTATAGAAATAAAATTTTTGATAAAATTTTCTATAGAAATAAAATTTTGACAAAATTGTCTACAGAAATAAAAGTTTCTTAAATTTAGTAGAGTTTTGGTAAAATTTTCATTAAGTTATGATAGATTATTTTTAGCACAGATGACAACCGTGCCCCTGAGTCGATTTAGGCAAGTTCGTCTGTACGTCCGTCCGTCTGTCTGTGAACACATTTCTTTTGATCAAAGTCTAGACACACTTTTAGTCCAATCGACTTAAAATTTGGCGCAAGTATGTGTTTTGGGTCAGAAGAGAATCCTATTGTTTTTGGAAGAAATCGCTTCATATTAAGATATAGCTCCCATACATATATTTTGTCCTAGTTTTATCCTAATTTGCTCTAAATTTTGCACAAGGAGTGCAATTAATAGGGTAGTAAAGTGTGCCAAATTTGGTTGAAATATGTTCAGATTTAGATATAGACACCCTAGCCATATGGGCAGATTGTTACATTGAAAAAATTAGGAGAAAAAAACATTTTTTTATTTTTTAAATCCGAAATACTGAAAAACTACTAAATACGAAATACTATAGTATTGAGAAGCCCATGTAAAATGACCAATCGCTTTTTGCTGGGAACCAATATTCGCGCCTCCAGAACGGTCTGTCGTACCATCCTTTAATATAGACCATAGTTTTTAGTATATTTTATTTTTCAATGTAGAACACGGATGAGATGTTCATATTAGAGGTGTGCACGTGACACGAAATTGTCGAGACTCACGAAAATGTTCGTGATTCGTGCGTGAGTCACGCTCATGACAACAGCGTGAGTGTGCGTGAGCGTGATTAACAAACCAAAATGTCGTGCGTGAGCGTGAGTCACGAAAATAATATCTTCGTGAGTGTGCGTGAGTAACGAATTACACTCACGAAAATATTCCTGCTCGCCAACATAATTGTAAGTTCAATTACAATTTTATGTTAGTGACACCTGGGATGTTAAGAGTTTAATAACACTCTCGATTTTAATAATGCTCATGTTTTCAGACACTTTGGTAAGGTAAATTAATCATAAAATTATTCGTGAGTCACGATATTTTTCGTGAGTCACGACGTTTTCGTACGTGAGTACAAATTTTCTTTTCATGAGTGTGCGTGAGCGTGAGTCTTACCAAAAAATATCGTGCATGACTGTGCGTGAGTATGATTTTTCAGTCGTGAGTGTGCGTGAACGTGAGTAAACTATTACTCACGTGCACACCTCTAGTTCATATGTCTGTAGTAAATACACACAGAAAAAATATCACGAAAATATTTCCCATTAAAAAGTTAATTTCAGCTTTTTCAATTGAAAAATTTATTGATACAATTAACTTTTTAATCAAACTAGAAACATTAAGTCAATTAGGTCAATGATTAAAAATTTTTAAATATTTAATTTAAAAATTATAAAAAAAAATAATATTTAATTAATAATTAATAATAAAAATTGTTAATTAAAATTAATTGATAGAATTAACTTCTTAATTAAACTTGGAAGACTTAGTCACTTAAAAAAAGTATTGATTTTTTTTTAATTTTTAATAAAAAAATTTATTGGTACAATCAACTTTTTAATCAAAATAAAAACTTAAAGCCGATTAAACCTTTCACTACCGTTGCCCACTTAGAAGGACATTCGAAAAAGACACCAAATTCTATTTTCCCACTTAGTTTCGATTTATTTGTCGATGTTATTTTAAAGTAGAGGCTTTAATCTCAATAAGCTATAAATATTGTCCATATTGGTGAGGTCTAAAATACATTTTTATAAACTTCTTTAACAATAAACGAAAAATACGAAAATTTGAGACAATTTTTCTACTGTTTGTAGTAAATGGACATTTATACAAAAACTATAGATGATACTTTTTCGGTTTCTTTTTTGTATTTTTTCTCACACTTTGAAAGATATTATAGGCCAAATAGCGCTTATTTTCGTAAGGCTATTTGGTCACAATTCAAGAATCAAATTTTCAAAACAAGCTCATAAAGCTCTTGAAGTAATTGAGGTAGGTTTTCAAAATGACAATTTTTGTTCTACATGCTGTTAGTACAAGTAAAAACGGAAGAAAAATAAAAGTTTTTAACATTAGGTTTATTTCGGTAGTGAAAGGGTTAAGAAAGTGTTACGCCGTTAAGTAAAAAAATAATTGATACAATCATTTAATCGATGTTGGTTGTTTAACTGTTTGTTGTAATTGTTTAACTTATTTAATTAAAATGTTTAACAAAATATAAAAAACTGAGTTTTCCAATCGACATCAATTAAATTTTTGATCGAATCAATTTATTTTTTATGTCCAATTAAAACTGTAATTGATAGTATAATTTTCATAATTGAAGACATTTCATTTAAAAAATTAATTGGATCAATTAATTTCGCGATTGTATCTGAAAATTTTTTTGTGTGCATATCAGTCATAACTACATACCATACATCAATATGTTTTATTATTACTATGGATATCGTCATTATGTTAAAAAAAAATGGTTCAATTTAACACCTCACACTCCTGCCTTTTAATACCAGTAGGAAATATTGACAAGTAATTATTCAATAAAATTAGCCATGAATAATTCGAAATGCACACGATCAAATATTTATTTTTTAAATTACATTTTCTTTTGTTTTCTATTAAATATACATTAAAAATGTAATTGTAAAATGCTTATTGGAATATAAACAGCAATCAAGAGAATGCATATAATGATGACCCACTGATACATGGGATACGTGGGAGAATGAGTGGCAGTTTTGTCTGCTTTTAAATTAAATAAAGTGAACAACAATCTGACACAAGACAAATTCTTGGTAAATAATCACAATTGTATTTATAGCTCATTCATATTTTACGAGCTTATTTCCTCTTGACTTTGGCAAATAAAAAGCTTTTTTTGGTGGTAATTCATTAAATGGTTGTCGCTCGATGTTTAACTATTGCTTAAGTTATGTTAAGCTTATTGAAGATAACAAATATTTTGTAAAAAAACAACAAAATATCTTAACATTAAAAACAAACACAAAAAATCTTCTGACTCATAACAATTTGGAGTGTTATTTTCTTTGTGGTTTAGAGATTTTTAGAATATAATGTATGGGCATTTTTTTGTTCTTTATTTATATTTCGATTATTTATGCTTAAGCGTAATATAAACAAACAAATAGTAAACCAATTCATGTTAAATCAAAAAGCCGGTTTTTCAGTTTTAAGAAGATCACTTTGAGATTGAATTCATGTTGAGTGAAGCTAGTTGAATTCGCAGCGAATGTACCACAGATAAGTTCATTATAGTTCACTTATTACCGGCAGGGGGTTCCAAAAATTAGAAATAATAGTAAAACTTTCAAAATGTACTTTTAACCTTTTATTAACTAAATCCATTCTCATTGAAAAGAAATACGATTTTCGTAATTACATTCATCGAGCAAAATAATATGGTTGAGTGCAAACAATATGTATATACTTTTAAAAAGTTCCTGCAAACATATATATGTTAAGAGAGAGAATATAGAGAAATAAATATGGAGACTGATAGTGTTTACGAAAAACACTAAAATGGCACAGTGAGACAATCAAATGAGAACAAATGAATGTTGGTCTCCTTGGGAGATATTTTTTTGTAGTACATATTTGTGCTTCTATGAATGCATTATTTTTTGGTCATGCGATTGGTATATTAATAAGACTCCCAAATAATTATTGATAAGCCATCAGCGTACAAGCAACGCAATGGTGCAATGGTTAGCATGCCCGCCTTGCATACACAAGGTCGTGGGTTCGATTCCTGCTTCGACCAAACACCAAAAAGTTTTTCAGCGGTGGATTATCCCACCTCAGTAATGCTGGTGACATTTCTGAGGGTTTCAAAGCTTCTCTAAGTGGTTTCACTCGGCTATAAAAAGGAGGTCCCTTATCATTGAGCTTACCATGGAATCAGGCAGCACTCAGTGATAAGAGAGATGTTCACCACTGTGGTATCACAATGGACTTAATAGTCTAAGTGAGTCTGATACATCGGTCTGCCACCTAACCTAACCTAACCTAACGCATACAATCAACCAGGTCTATTTATAATCCAGATAGATAACATAGGTACAAGCCGATTTAAAAGACGAAGAAAACAACGAACCACTTTAGTCGATCCCCATATTGTAATTTCACATATATTCCAAAAATCTTCGCAACCTTAACATCGCTACTTCTGATCGATGCATGGTTGATCAGTATTTTCGTTCTTATGAGGAAGCCAAAAATTTAGTCAAAAGACGAGTCGTTTCTTCGTCGCAGTATTCATATGTTACCTAAAGGATGGGGAAAAAGTAGTGGCAAAAGATTCTCAAACATTTGAAAAAATCCGGAATTTTTAATTTGCTCCCCATACTATTAGGTTTCCAAGGGCTGTATTCGGAAACTTCAGTTCTCAGAGCCCTAAAGAAAGCTCGAGATGATGTTGCTCCACATTAAATGTTGTAACTAATAAACTAATGTTACTACAATTAAATCCATAAACATTATATGGATTTAATTCAAGTAGAACTATTTATGTGTCAGACCGAACTTTGAATTTATGATATTGCCACTTACAAAGAAAAAATTTAATTAAAATTGAGCTAACGACATATTTTCATTTTTATAGCCAAATCCGAACGGTGTTCCACATTGCGGTGAAACCACTTAGAATTGTCACCAGCATTACTGAGAGGAGATAATCCACCGCTGAAAACCTTTTTGGTGTTCGGTCGAAACTGCAAGGAGGGCGTACTAACCATTGCACCACGGTGGCTCCCTTCATTGGCATAACTAAACCTTTTCATTGAGACAATAAAACTGTTCGTTAATAATATGAAATCGTTCGTTATTAAATGAAATAATCGTAACAATAACAACCCGAGTAAATATTTAAAGATCTAATTTGATAGATTAGATATGAGTAGATCCGAAGATCTCATCATATCTAATTACTATGGAATTAGATCTGAACAGATAATAATAATTAATATTGGCCTACATCTAATATGTTAGATATAATTATATCTATCCATTTATATATATATATATATATATATATATATATATATATATATATATATATATATATATATATATATATATATATATATATATATATATATATATATATATATATATATATATATATATATATATATATATATATATATATATATATATATATATATATATATATATATATATATATATATATATATATGGATGGGATGAATTTTGCTCCTCTAAGAGGCTCCGGAGGTCAAATCTGGGGATCGGTTTTTATGGTGGCTATATATAATTATGGACCGATATGGACCAATTTTTGCATGGTTGTTAGAGATCATATGCTAACACCACGTACACCATGTACCTAATTTTAGCCTGATCGGATGAAATATGCTACTCTTAGAGGCTCCGCAAGCCAAATCTGGGGATCGGTTTATATGCGGGCTATATATAATTATGGACCGATACGGACCAATTTTTGCATGGTTGCTAGAAACCATATACTTACACCATGTACAAAATTTCAGCCAGATCGGATGAAACATGCTACTTTTAGAGGCTCCGCAAGACAAATCTGGGGGTCCGTTTATATGGGGGCTATACGTAAAAGTGGACCGATATGGCCCATTTGCAATACCATCCGACCTACATCAATAACAACTACTTGTGCCAACTTTCAAGTCGATAGCTTGTTTCGTTCAGAAGTTAGCGTGATTTCAACAGACGGACGGACGGAGGGACATGTTTAGACCGACTCAGAATTTCACCACGACTCCGAATATATATACTTTATGGAGTCTTAGAACAATATGCAATATCGATGTGTTACAAACGGATTGACAAAGTTAATATACCTTCCTATGGTGGAGGGTATAAAAATATTGTTGAAACGCATCACAGTTATTTCATTCAACTTTACCAATAAAATCCCAGCAAAAAAAGCTTCGCCAAAAAAGTACTGAAAATGTTCTTTTTCGATCCGGAAGTGGTGCCAAATTGACGCGGAAGCGATGAATTTAACATGGGCTTGTCATAGGACGGAAGTCCTCCATTTCAACAGCCGTTGCACTGAATGTGCCTGTGGATGTAAATTAAAAAAATTCTGTGATATTTTGTCAAATAAATAACTTTTATAATTTTTTAAAATTTTTAATGGATTGTAACGCTTGTCGGAAACGTTTGACCTCAAACTTTTACAAAAATTCACAATTTTTTCAGATTGGATTTAGGATTTTTTTCGACAAAATTTAAATGATTTGTACCATTTTATGAATTCTTACTCTGTTTTTAATCTAAAAAAGTTAAAATTACCCATTAAAAATATGAAAGAATATGTTATATAAAATTGCATTAAAAGAACTTCCTGGGTAGTTAAAATAAAGAACATCATTGGGAGTGCATCTTCTGGAAGTGCTTTTAAACTTGTGCCTTTGGAAGAACTTCCAAATTTTTTTTGTTGGCATGTCGATATTATCAAATACTGGCCCACACGACCAACTTTGTTTTTCCAAAGTGTCACTACGATCATTGGAAATTCTGGGATTTTCGGCATTGTTGCTTCAACAAATTTTTAGTTGGAATACATTATATCTTAATCATCCCACATTATATTTTAATGATTTAATACAAAACTATCTCAAATTTCTGTATAATTTATTCGCTTTGTGCGATTTGCATATGGTAGCGACAGCAAAATATTGGTTACTTTAATAATTCAATAGAAAGTTACACCAGACAATTGTTTGTTACCCCAACTAAAAAAATAAATTGTATTGGTCATGATAAGGAACATAATAAAATTTGTGTTCTGAGTACTGATATATCATAATTCGAAACAAATTTCCATGGATTCAATTAGGTCCAATAATCCGAGCAATATCTTATAAGTACAGATGAGACCACATTTCATTGGTGTCTTCGAAATCCTCATTGCATCAAGCACCTTGATAGAGGTTTACTGTTGGGAGATATGATTTTATAAAAATCGATTGAAAACGAATTTTTCACAAAATCAATTATAAGCTCTATTGGATAATCTATATGGAGACTATTAAAAATCTTGGATTTTGAATATAAATTCAATATTTTCTTCATTGAGATCTTGGTGTTCTTCAGTATTTGGCAATTTACTTGAATTGCTTCATCGGGAAATATGGCTTTAATTGAAGCACATTAACTTTGAGTGATGGATACGAATTCAAGATTACTCCTCTTGAAATATGAGATTGATGTAATCGTTAATTATAATATATAATAAAAAATAATTTATAACCTATTTCAATTATCTATTTGTAAAAAGTACCTACACGCAAAAAAATAATTCTTTCCTCCCAAACGAAATTTTAGACAAACAAAGTTCGTTTCTCATTTGCTTTTCGTTGAAAGGAAGTGTATTTGGAAGAAAAGTATATACTTTTGGTGATAAACGTTTCTTCTTTTCCAGGATGTAAAAGCAATTTCATAAAGACTAACTCAAAAATTTTTTTTCTGGCTAATTGCATTTTCCCTCACATCTTTCTCACTTCCACGAAGTTTTTTATTTCTTAGCACCTTTTTCTGTAATACCAACAATGTAGAAGAAATTATACGATTTTATAAATTTTTAAATTTTTTTTACCTTTCGCCTGGACTGAGAATCGAACCGCGGACCATGCAATTTGTAAGGCAGCACACTATCCACTGAGCTACGTAGCTGTTATTGTCATCAATAGCTAATTATCCATATAAGTTATATTAATATAGCATAGCTTGCGGCGCCCACGAGCCGATTAAACAAAGTTTATTTAACAGAAAAATACATTTAGTTTGGGACCGTGGAGCAGTGGTTGATACGTCGGACTTGCATGCCAAGGGTCGTGGGTTCGATCCCTGCTTCGACCAAAGTTTTTTTTTTTTTTGTTTTTACATATATTCCAGATATGGTCGGAAGATTCCGAAAAAATTTTCAACATTACATTCTACTATATTAAATTTTTACTATGAACTGTAAAATGTGTCTTATTAAAGACCTAAAGTCAGAAAAGAACATTGTTTGATATAAACGAAATGGACTGTGTTGTTGGTTCAAAAATAACTCTTTTTATTGAAAAAATAAAAATTGTGTAACAAACGAATTTTTTTGGTGATAAAAGTGTATACTTTTCGAAGCAATTCAAAAAACTCTAACAAAAGAAAAACGTTTTCGGTACACGTTTTCCAAACGTTTTTTTTTTCTTTGCGTGTACCCAAAATGTTAATTGCTTTATGATTTTCAAATTTAATATTGCCCTTTACCTTAAGTTAGCTACTCCCAAACGGTTGCTCGTATTGACATCTCTATCATGCAACAACTTAAGGTTGTTGTTTAATTGTTGGCCATTTAACAAACTATGGAGAATATCTTCACCACTAACGAACAGTTGGTATTTATATTTGATCTTTTTGTTTAGACAATAAAGCACAACAACAGCAACAGCAACGACAACATTTGTAGACGAACAATCATACATACCGGCAACCATATGTCAAGTAATCGACAACAATTTTAAAGTTTACAGATCGCTAGACATACAGCCATACATACATCTATCAATAGAACCAAAATGAAGATATGGAGAAGTACCGAGAAACGAGCCAACAATCGTTCGGGCAGGTTGATTTTTAATCAATGCACAGTGGGTTAATTTCAGAATATGAATATGAAAAATATCACGTACAATTTTCAAATTCAAAATTTAATTGAGTTAAAAACAAATAAGTAAAGTCTAAAGTCGGGCGGGCCGAATATATTATACCCTTCACCCCTATGTAGGCCAAAATTTGTGTTACCATCTCAACTACTTCACATTTGCTGGAAGCTATATAAAGGAGACAATTTTTTACTTCTACAAAATCTCTAGAATTAAAATTTAAATCGGCTAACGCTATCCAGTTAATTGGAGGAAACTTCCATTGAAAATGGGTCTAAAATGTGTAACAGTCTACCATATATCCCCAACTCTGGTGTACGTATATATGGGAGCTATATATAATCTGAACCGATTTTGACTAAATTTGTCATGTATAGTTAGAATAATAATTCTGCTATCTATGCTATCTATGCGAAATTAAATGGGAGTATAACTTTGGCCCCCTGGTCATATGAGTGCAAATCGGACGGAAGATATATATGGGAGCCATATCTAAATCTGAACCGATTTTAACCAAATTTGGCACAATTACCAATACTACTAAACGTACTCCTTGTGCGAAATTTGAAGCAAATCACGGTAAAACTTTGAAGTAAGTCAGGGCAAAACTCGGGCTTTTGAGACCATATAAGTCCAAATCGGGCGAAAGATATATATGTGAGCTATATCTAAATCTGAACCGATTTGGCTGATATTTTGCACGATTTTCGAGACTCATAAAATATTTGGATGTACGGTATTTCAAGAAAATCGGTTGATAAACACGCTAACTATGACCAAATCGGGGATAAATATATATGGCAGCTATATCTAAATCTGACCCGATTTTTTCCAAAACCAATAGCGATTGTCTCTGTCCCAAGAAACGGCCCTATGCCAAATTTGAGGAAGATCGGACTTAAATTGCGAGCTGTACTTTGTGCACAAAATTACATATACAGACAGACGGACGGACAGACAGACAGACGGACATCGCTAAATCGACTCAGATCGGTATACTAAAAGATGGGTCTATGACCAATATTTCTTGGCGTTACATAAAAATGCACAAACTTATTATACCCTGTACCACAGTAGTGGTGAAGGGTATAAAAATGGGACATATCGTATAACCCCCACATAAACCGATCCCTAGATTTGGCTTGTGGATACTCTAGGAGAAGCAAGTTTAATCAGAGCTGGTTATAATTTGGTACGTGGTGTTAGTATATGACCTCTAACACCCATTCAAAAATTGGTCCATATCGGTATACAGCACTATATAAACCGATTCCCAGATTTTGCTCTTGGAGGACCAAATTTCATCCGATCATTCTAAAATTGGTCCATATAGGTCCATAATTATATAAAGCCCTAATATAAACCGATTCCCAGATTTCGTTCAATTCGTTTAAAACTGCATACGTTATATGTATTAGTATATGGTCTCTAACAACCATGCAAACATTGGTCCATATCCGTCCATAATTATATTTAGCCCCTATATAAACGAAACCCAAAATTTGACCTCGGGAGCCTCTAGCAAGAGCAAATTTCTTAGAGGTGCAAATTTCATCCGATTCGGCTGGAATTTGCTACGTTGTATTAGTATATGGTCGCTAACAACCATGCCAAAAATGGTCCATATCAGGCCATAGTTATACATAGATAAACCGATCCGCAGATTTTACTTCTTCCTGGATAAGTAAATTTTATTTGATGTAGCTAAAATTTGGTACTAATCACACAAAATTGAACCATATGGGTTCATACTTGCCTCCATGTAAACCGATACCCATATTTCACCTCTGCCTCTCTTTAACCACTCGAAAGTTCATACCGGTCAAGAACTGAATTATATAGGTTTTTAATCAGCCTTTATTGCTTAATATATACCCCGTATGGACTAACTTACAATTTAGAAGACGATGTTAAGAAGTTTTAAGATACCTTGCCATCGGTAAGTATTATCACATCCCAAGTAATTCGATTGTGAATGACAGTCTTTAGTAGAAGTTTTCCATGGTGGAAAAAATATTGTCGTAAAGTCAAAGATTTCATGTCTTTAAAATACGAATGCAAATTTTGCTTAGCATAGAAGTTGCATCTCTCCTTGTCCAAAAGCCGATAAACTTTTCAATGAAGTCGTATTATCCTTATAGTTAAGTGATTTGACTTCAAAATGGGCTAAGGTCATCTTGACTTTAATAATTCAGAAAAATTCTTTAAAATGAATTCTTTTAAATGAATGAATGCGATGGACATGCTTATATCGACTCAGAATTTCACCACGACCCAGAATATATACCTTATGGGGGCTTAGAGCAATATTGCGATGTGTTACAAACGAATGACAAAGTTAATATACCTATGGTGGAGGGTTTAAAAATGTGTCCTTAATACTATGTACACATCGTGTCCTAAAATTTAGGTTGAATTATCTTTCATATTAGTTCAATGTTTTTGTCAATCCGATTCTAGCACCTCCTTACCACTGTGCAGTGTTTGCACCATCTTCAGCTAGAGCGAACCATGTTAGAATAATATCAAGAATCGAACCAACCACTTATCAATACTTTGGATGGATGGTACGATAAGCAAAGGTGTTGTTGGAGCTATTGATGAATCAAAGTAAATATGTCTCAACTTTTGCTGTATGTGTTGTCCTCAGCGGGCTTCAGGGGGTTTCTATGGCGAATTTCATGAAAATTGAAAAGTGTACTATTAGTAATTAAATTCAAACGAGTGGGTAATGTTGTGCTCATCCTCACCAAACGCTAAATAAATTTTTCGAATTTTTTGCCGTCAGATAATCGGTCGTGTTTTCCCCATTGATTGGGATTATGCTTTCGCAAATAGCTAGAGGTGAAGTGATTTAAGTGAAAACAAAAATGAAACTATTATGGTCTACTCTGGTCTGGGGAATATTTACCCATTTTGTGGCTGTAGCATGGACCCATCCAAAGGATATACATTTACAGGGTCATTTAAAGCCTACAATTAAGAATGATAGAGCTACAGTTAAATATGATGATAGCATGGAAGACATTGTCACTACTAGTCCAATTTTTCCGCAATTTTTATACTGTGAACAGGAGCAATATATCCATGAATTCATCAATGATTCAAATCAGTCACAAATGCTATGGGTTACCTGGAATCGTACCAAGGCGGGGGAGAATGCTTTATTACCCAATATGTGTTTAGCTCACAATGGGCTACCAATGCGTCGTCGATGTTTTCTGCGGGCGTCAGTGCGTCAAGCAGTTTGGGAAGCCCACGATAACAGCACAGTTATGATTCAATGTCATCGTAGTTTGTTTTGTGAAGAGGAGACATTCGAACATCATTACATAGAGGATGAAGGTTTGAAATCCCATGTCAACGTATGGAAACGTACAAGAATCAATCAGAATGCTATTCTAAAAGATGTTTGCCTTAAGCCCAATGGCTTGCCTCTAACACGGAAATGTACATATGATCCCAAAACCCGTAAGGCCCAATTGGAACCGATTGGAAATTTTAAGGATTACAAATGTTTAAGGACCACGGCACAGGAAATCATAAGCAATGATTTGAATCTGCTACTCACAAATGTTAGTGGTATCGGTTTGCTCAGTAACTCCCAGACTCGTAGAGAATCCTCACGTAAACTTATCACTTTACTTGAAAATCCCAAACAACGTAGACTTCCGGCGGATATACATCTGACCAATGAAATTCTCAAGGGTTTGATAGCAGAATCCCATGACATTGAACTCTCGGCAGATGTTTTGCATATTACCCAAAATCTTATGGCCACTGATCCTTCAATTCTTCGCATGTCCGGCGATCTGAATGCCACCAATTCTCTATTGGATACATTTGAATCATATATGGATAATATGGGTGATCGTTTTGCTAGTGAGGGTCATTGTGAAAGTAGCACATTGGCGGCAACGTTTTGGGCAAAGAATGCAACGGTTGATAAGAATACCAACTTATCATCAGCAGCTGTGGAAATAATCAATACACACCTTCATATCGGTGTTTACGCTCACGTCAGTGGAAATATAAGCGTCTACTTTGTCAACCCCCATTGCAGTGGTATTTCTGGGATTGCCATATATCCCTCGAAAATATCTGCTGGCCAGCAACAAAAACAGCACTTCAAAGAGATTTTCTATGACTCATTCAATGATTTTCATTATCGTTTCATTTCCATGAATGAATCGGTTCAAGAACTTCTTCATGATTCGGATTTAGAAGTTGCTGCCTTTGTCCCCAATTCTATGTGGCAACATTTGGTTACTCACTTTTCGCTATTACAACATACTCCGGTTCTGGTCTTTAAGGTGTATGCCCATGATGGTCTCTTTGTGGAATCGGGTACATTGCGCACACGAAAGCCGTATAGTAAAATTTTATCAATTTCCATACCAGGCTATGAAGGTGAGTATTATAGTACAATAGGTCTTAGATTAAGGATCAGTGATTTGAATTGATCAACAACAAATGTTTCTAGGGTTACAAAGGACGGTTGAAGGAGAGTCTTCATTCATTTTTTAGAATATTACAATAGTGTTGATTGTTTCACTGAGAATCAAATGAATTTGTAGTCAAAAAGTTTTATTTTTTTCGGTTTCGGTTTTTTTCGGTTTTATGAGAATTGAGTGGCGAGGACGGAACTTCAGGGAGGGAATCTAAGAAAATTTAATTAATCATTAATTAAAAAGTCATACCTTGTGAGATGGGGAAAATGTTTTTCTCCACATAACGGGGCCGTTTCTTCTTCTTCAATTCACCGTCAAATCGACCCTATAAATCGTTTTACACTTCTCCATGTACTCACAACCGGTGAATCCTAGAAAACAATAGTCACTACCTGTCCGGCCGATAGGACAAACTTCACCTTCAACATATTCTATCATATTCGGTGGATGTACGCTAACAAAAATACCTCGTAATCTTAACGATTGATGTTCGTTAACAAACGTTCTTTAATATAACGAAAATGTACGTTAATACAAATAAAGAATCCTAGAAAACAATAGTCACTACCTGTCCGGCCGATATTCGGCGGATGTACACTAACGAAAATACCTCGTAATCTTAACGATTGATGTTCGTTAACAAACGTTTGTTAATATAACGAAAATGTACGTTAATACCAAGAAAGAATCCAAGAAAACAATAGTCACTACCTGTCCGGCCGATAGGACAAACTTCGCCTTCATCATATTCGATCATATTCGGCGGATGTACACCAACAAAAATACCTCGTAATCTGAAGATTGATATTCGTTAGTTTAGGTTAGGTGGCAGCCCGATGTATCAGGCTCACTTAGACTATTCAGTCCATTGTGATACCACATTGCAGGGATGGAAAATGCAATTTTTAAGAAAGTACAAAAAAGGTATCTTTTTGTGCGGAAAAGTACTTTTCACTAAATTTCAACAAAAATTCCATTGGAAAATTATTGTCAATAGCTCTTTTAGACTAAATTTTGATTTTCAACTCCACAATTTTAAATATATATATTTTTTTTGTTTTATAATCGCTTACAAAGATTACGGTAGTATTGTAATCGCGGTTGCCACAGTTGGTAGAATTCTTCCAAAAACGGTACGTCACAAATTTATAAATAAAAATAAATTTTTGACACAATTTTCTATAGAATAAATTTTTGACACAATTTTCTACAGAAATAAAATTTTAACAAAATTTTCTGTAGAAATAAAATTTTGACAAAATTTTCTGTAGAAATAAAATGTTAACAAAATTTTCAATAGAAAAAAATTTTGATAAAATTTTCTATAGAAATAAAATTTTGACAAAATTTTCTATAGAAATAAAATTTTAACAAAATTTTCTATAGAAATGAAATTTTGATAAAATTTTCTATAGAAATAGAAAAATTATTTATTGTAATTTAACCTATATCGGCCCATGGCTTCAAATTATAAAATCGAGCAAATAAATAAAAAATAAAATTTTGACAAAATTTTCTATAGAAATAAAATCTTGGCAAAATTTTCTATAGAAATAAAATTTTGACAAAATTTTCTATAGAAATTAAATTTTGCCACAATTTTTTATAGAAATAAAATTTTGACAAAATTTTCTATAAAAATAAAATTTTGACAGAATTTTCTTTAGAAATAAAATTTTGACAAAATTTTCTATAGAAATAAAATTTTGACAAACTTTTCTGTAGAAATAAAATTTTAACAAAATTTTCGGTAGAAATAAAATGTAGACAAAACTTTCTATAGAAGTAAAAATTGTGAAAATTTTTTATAGAAAGTAGCATAAACTTGTCTGTTTTGACAAATTTACAAAAGACCATTAGTAAATAAATTTGTTAAAGACTTTCTCAAAATATTAAAATATTTTGTCAAAACTATTGTTCCATAAATCTGATATCGGCTCAAAATTGTATACACAAAAGGTACTAAATCATTCGCGGGGGTACCACGGTACTGACCAAGGTTAAAAAGTATTGAAAAAGGTACTATAGTACTGCGTTTTCCATCCCTGCCACATTGGTGAACTTCTCTTGTCACCGAGTGCTGCCCGATTCCATGTTAAGCTCAATGACAATGATTTTCGTTAACAAACGTTCGTTAATATTATGAAAATGTGCGTTAATACAAAGAAATCAATCATTGTTCAGGTTAATTTTTAAAAAATTTTAATTTTTTGGCAACACTGGTTTAAACAGTTGATACACCTTTCATGTTTTATTTCACTGTCAAACATCTTCAGTTTGGTCTATAATTAAACCATGCATCGTCTTACACGAACAGAGTTGGCAACTTATTGAATTTTATTATCAAAATGCGTGCTCTGTTAGGAATGTTCATGGGGCGGTTTTCCGTTAGTCAAGAAAATATCTTGACATGTGGGAGTGAGTGTCTTCTTCCACTCACGAAGTGCAACAAGTAATGCTTCTGCATTAGGAACCCATTTCTGACGGCGTGAAGTGGCACTCTGTTTTTATAATAATTAATAGCGTAGCTTCACAAAAATTGTTGGAGTCAATCCCACCAAGAGCCGAATTTGCTTGCCAGTGAGTACCGGGCAAGAAAATTCGGCATTGCAATAGGATCTTGGGCGCTACAGAAGGTAAACCAAGAGAACATAAATTCGCGGGCTATATTAAAGTAATGAGGGCTAAGGGCGAGATGTAGGGAGATCCTGAAAGTGGAACCTAGAGGGTGGTTATGTGGTGAAAATAAGAAGTCTGAAATCTGACAAAGGGGTAGACCTCCCCCTTAGCTTAGGTTAGGTGGCAGTCCGATATTTCAGGCTCACTTAGGCTAATCAGTCCATTGTGATACCACATTGGTGAACTTCTCTCTTATCTATGAGTGCTGCCCGATTCCATGTTAAGCTCAATGACAAGGGACCTCCTTTTTAAAGCCGAGTCCGAACGGCGTTCCACATTGCAGCGAAACCACTTAGAGAAGCTTTGAAACCCTCAGAAATGTCACCAGCATTACTGAGGTGGGATTTTGGTGTTCGGTCGAAGCAGGAATCGAACCCACGACCTTGTGCATGCAAGGCGGGTATGCTAACCATTGCACCACGGTGGCTCCCCCTTGCCCGACGTTTTGAAATTTGGACTTAAATTCTCCGATTTGCTTGAAATTTTCAGGAAAGGTTCGGGGTGGACAAAGATCCGATACTTTATTTTTCGATAGTTGGTCGGAGAGAAGGGTCTCTCCTTTGTCCGAATTTTTTATAAGTACAGTGAAAAAAAAAAATAAACTTCTCCGATTTACTTGAAATTTACAGACGAGGTTATAAAATTAATATGCGGAACATCTTTTGTTATATAGACGGGGAGGGGAGCCTCTCCTTGACCGACTTTTTAAGCCAAACGGATTAAGTTCTCCGATTTACTTGAGCTCAAAAACGAATAAACGATTTGCTTGAAATTTTAAGAGATCTTTGAGGGTAAAAAAAGTCGTAAAAATAGCGTACCTCATTTTTTGGTTGGGTAGGAAGACCTCCCCTTTTCCCGACTTTCTTTTATAAAAACATTGATAAAACTAAACCTTTCCGATTTACTTGAAATTTACGGAGAATGTGGAGGAGGTTATGAAGTTAATATGGGGGGCATGATCTTTTTATATTTATATGGGGACCGATATTTGGTCGGGGAGGAGGATCTCCCATTTTCCCAACTTTTTTCTAGTATATTACAAAATGGAAACTTCTCCGGTATACTTGACATTTACAGAGGACGTGCTGGAGGTTATGGAATTCGTATGGGATACTCAATTTCTTTATATTTGGACAGGAAAATTGGAGAACAGTTATCTCATATTCTTGATATATTCATGGAAGGTTGATGTTAGTCTCTAAACAAAATCCGCTAATATATTTTTCGACAATTGGTAAAATCTCATTGAAGATGATCCAACGCTAAAAACTAGGGAATGCATTGTCGGAATCGTTTTACTTGGAATTTCCGAATTCATATTTTCAAATTTTATTAAAATTTTTATCAAAATTGTATCAAATATCAGTCGGAGAAATATTAATACATGAATCTCTTCCATGAGTAAATCCTCTCTCAAAAGTAATTGATGTCTCATACTGATTAACGACTAATAATGCTATGGTTGACCCCACATCAAGAGGTGAAAGCCTAATGTTCTGTTCGATCGAACCATTGTATATTACGAATGCTTTATCTTCTTCCTTAATCCCACCAATAAATTGAAAACTGTATTCATGTTCGAAAATATCTTCAAATCCTTTGGAATTAGAAGGATAATTTTCCCAGCAAAAAAAGAGCTTCCAATAAAGTAGATTGGATCCCCAATTTGTGATCCGGAAGTAGTGCAAACTTGGATCATCTCCAATGAATTTTACATGGGCTTGTCATAGGACGGAAGTACTCCATTTTTGGATCCTTTGTATTGCTTTAAAAGTTGTGTCTTGAAAGTTCATTTGGATGAAGAAATTAAAAAAAAAAAAAAACAAAATAACAAAATTTTTGTAAATTTTAACTTTTTAATTTTATCAGTATTTTTTGTTACAGTTTTATATTCTTATTATCTAATTTCTACAAATTGAAAAACTTCTTCGGTTCGACCGGGGGTTGAACCTGGGTCTTTTGGCACCATAACAGAACGCCTTAGCATACTCAGCCACAAACGCCATTGAACACGATGCATCAAAACGTCTATTCAAATGTTTGTAATATGAGCCTAATATGACACCACGGCATGACATTCTAACAACTTCCTGAAATTTTCTTTATTATTATGAATGAAAAAATAAAGAACGCTGGTTCAAATCTGACCAGCGGCAATTTTTTTATTAAATATTTTTCTAAAAAATTATTTTATTTTTTTGTTATACATCGTTTTTATTTTCTTTTTTCGCATATATTTTTGTATAAATATATTTTTTCCATTAAAAATCAACAAAAAATTAAAAATTATCTTAATTTGCAAAACCTTTTCGAAAGAACTTCCGTGGAAGTGAAAAAGTCAAACGGCACAGGTTCAAATCCCAGCGCGAAGAAATTTGATTTTTCTATTTTTATTTGTTTGTTTTTACCTTTTTATTGATTTTCTATTTTTTCTTTGTCTTTGTCCAAAACTAAAATTGTCACTTAAAATAATTGTGTACTTTCCAATACTTATCCAAAAGGACTTCATCGGGAGTGAAAAAAACTTGTTTGGGGATTCCGGGATGTGCTTTAGAAGAAATGTTTGTGGACTTGTCCAAAAGGACTGCATCGGAAGTGGAAAAAACATGATGGGGGATTCCGGGATGCGCTTTAAAACAATGTTTATGGGAAAACTTCAATTTTTTCTGTTGGGTTATCCTTTGAAATGTTCTGCGAATAGTGATATGTTACTCATATTTTTCAATAAAAAAGAAAGGCTTAGCTAAGCGCGCCATATTCGCCTAGTTATTAATAAATATTTATTAAATATTTTCCTTGTCTGTTGAATATCTCCAAATAATTATTTTTACTTTTTCTATTTTAGGAACATTGCCTGAAAATTTACCATTTCTTCTACGACAACAGGGATCGACAAATACCAAAAATCCCAATACAGGTTGTGGATATTGGAACTACAGTACATGGACCAACGGTGGAGTTCAGACAACAATTGAACCAGAGAATGGCAAAAACAACCAACTCATGCTCTGCTATACAAATCATCTAACACAATTTTCCTATCTGATTGGAGGAAATTTCAAACAAAATGATTTTTCTGATGAAATTCTCATAACATCAGTTCACCAAGAGGCTCTCGATATTATATCCTTAGTTGGCTGTAGTCTTTCGCTATTGGGTCTCATTGGTATATGGATAACAGCGGCCCTATTTAAAAGTTGGCGAGCACAAGCCTCAAATAAAGTTTTACTAAATTTATGTGTGGCCTTAACACTTCAGATGATATTGTTCCTATTCGTCAATACCGATGATGTATCGGAAACATTGGTGGAACGACATCTCTATTCGAAATGTGTGCTTGTAGGTGCATTACTACAATATTCCATATTGGTATTGTTCACATGGATGTTACTTATAGCCATCTTGCAATTCCAACGTTATGTTACAGTAATTGGCATACAGAGACCGAAACACTATATTGCCAAGTCTGCAGTTTTGGCTTGGGGTCTACCCTTGATACCCACTCTACTTGTGGCTCTTATCGACCCCAAATCATATGTCCCACCGGAATATCAACTGGTCACAGATACGGGTATTTGTTATCCTTCAGGAGCTGGTTTACACTTTGGCGTCATACTACCTGTGTCTCTGGTAATCGGAGCCAATTTGGCCATTTTCATCTATGTCTTCTACAGCATATCACGCACCCTTAGCTTAACCCTGCAGCGTAGTGAAAAGAAATTGGTGATTAAACAAATTCGTCTATCGGTTTTACTATTTTTCCTCTTGGGCCTATCATGGATCTTTGGCATATTTTCCTTTATGAAAATGGGTATAGTATTCTCCTATCTATTCTGCCTGACCGCCACTATGCAAGGATTTGTATTATTTGTGTACTTTGTAATACTCGATGAGGGGTCACGCAAATGCTGGCAAGAAGTGCTTTGCCCCAATCGTGCCCAAAAGAAGGCTATAGAACTTCAATCGATGACCACAGCTTCAACATCGAATGGCATGGAATTAAGCAGTAACATCGATCGATCACATTCTATTAAGGATGTTAAAACGTAAATATACAAACATACGAGAGGACTGATCACACAGTCAAATACAGCTGTGATGACACTAAAAATTATTATAATGAACAAATCTGTATTATTTAATATTTTAACTTAGATTAGTTTTGTTTAGAATAGCAGATATCATATCATTAATGCAAATAATCATCAAAAGATCATTTTTCAAAAAAAAAAAAAAAAACACAACACACACACAAAAATACAGCATAGAACATTATTTATTAAAAATTTACCAATAAAGAACATGACAGTATTTTTCTATGTATATGCGGGTGGAAAGTAAATGTTGGTGTTCTCAAAATTAATGGAAGATTTACCAGCGTGAAGCTCCGTTACACTGAACAAAATATTGTCGTGAGGCCAAAGATAACTTCTGAACGAAACAAACTATCGACTTGAAACTTGGCATAAGTAGTTCTCATTGATGTATGTCGGATGGTATTGCACTTTTTCGTATAGCCCCCATATAAACCGACCCGCTGATTTGAACTTCGGGGCCTCTTAGGTTAGGTTAGGTATAGTGGCAGCCCGATATTTCAGGCTCACTTAGACTATTCAGTCCATTGTGATACCACAGTGGTGAACTTCTCTTTTATCACTGAGTGCTGCCCGATTCTATGTTAAGCTCAATGACAAGGGACCTCCTTTTTATAGCCGAGTCCGAACGGCGTTCCACATTGCAGTAAAACCACTTAGAGAAGCTTTGAAACCCTCAGAAATGTCACCAGCATTACTGAGGTGGGATAATCCACCGCTGAAAAACTTTTTGGTGTTTTGTCGAAACTTGGTTTGAACCCACGACCCTGTGTATGCAAGGCGGGCACGGTGGCTCCCTCCGGGGCCCCTTGGTGGAGCAAATTTCATCCGATACGGTAGAAATTTTGTACGTGGTCTTAGTATATGGTCGGGAACCACCGTGGTGCAATGGTTAGCATGCCCGCCTTGCATACACAAGGTCGTGGGTTCGATTCCTGCTACGACCGAACACCAAAAAGTTTTTCAGCGGTGGATTATCCCACCTCAGTAATGCTGGTGACATTTCTGAGGGTTTCAAAACTTCTCTAAGTGGTTTCACTGCAATGTGGCACGCCGTTCGGACTTGGCTATAAAAAGGAGGTCCCTTGTCATTGAGCTTAACATGGAATCGGGCAGCACTCAGTGATAAGAGAGAAGTTCACCACTGTGGTATCACAATGGACTGAATAGTCTAAGTGAGCCTGATACATCGGGCTGCCACATAACCTAACCTAACCTAACCTAGTATATGGTCTCTAACAACCATGCAAGAATTGGTCCATATCGGTCCATAATTATATAAAGCCCCCATATAAACCGATCCCCAGATTTAACCTCCAGGGCCTCTTGGTGGAGCAAAATTCTTCCGATCCGGTTGAAACTAGGTACGTGGTGATAGTATATGGTCTCTAACAATCATGCAAAAAGCCCATATCAGTCCATAATTATATAGCCCCCATATAAACCGGTCCCCAGATTTGACCTCCGGAGCCTTTTGGAGAAGCAAAATTTGGTACCTGGTGTTAGTATAAGGTCTTTAACAACCATGCCAAAATTGGTCCATATCGGTCCATAATTATATAGCCCCCATATAAACCGGTCCCCAGATTTGACCTTCGGAGCCTTTTGGAGAAGCAAAATTCATCCGATCCTGTTGAAATTTGGTACCTGGTGTTAGTATAAGGTCTTTAACAACCAAGCCGAAATTGGTCCATATCGGCTAATATGATAGCCCCCATATAAACAGACCCCTTATTTGGTTTTGGAGGAGCAAGTTTCATCCGATTCAGATGAAATTTGGTACATTGTGCTAATATAGGGCCGCTAACAACCATGTCCATATCAGTCTATTGTTATACACACAAAAAATTTTTTTTCTGATTCAATCACGAAATTAATTGATCCATTTAATTTTTAATTGAAATGTCTTCAATCACAGAAATGATAGTATCAATTAAAAAATTAATTGAAGGTCAATTAAAAAGTTAATTGATCCAATTAAAAAATTAATTGATACTATTATTTTTGTGATTGACTTTTGTTTCAATTAAAAAATTTGTTGAATCAATTAAATTTTTAATTGAATATTTTTTAAAACTCAATTAAAATTTTAATTGGAAAAATTTTCGTGAAATTTTTTTTGTGTGTATATAGCCCTCAGATAGACCGATCTCCAATCACACACAAATTGGTCCATATCGGCTCATAATTGTATATAGCTCCCATATAAAGAGACCCCTACATTTCAATTCGGGCTCTCTATTTACCGCGCAAAAGTCCATATCGGTTCGTAAGTATTTGTAGACTTTCCTATATATACCTTTTTTGTCTAATATATACCACGCATGGACTAACTTACAATTTAGAAGATGATGTTAAGAAGATACCTTGTCATCGTCAAATATTACCACAAGTCAAGTTATTCGATTGTGGATTAATAGAAGTTTCTACGCAATCCATGGTGGAGGATACATAAGATTCGGTCTATCCAAACTTTCGGTCGTATTTACCTCTTTTCTATTAAAAACACTAAACTTCTCCGATTTACATTAAATTTACAGGGGACGTGAGGGGTGTTATTAAGATAATATGGAAACCCTGAGTTTTTTAATATTTGGTCTGAGAGGGGGTCCTCCTTCTTGCCTGGTTGTTGGACCAAAATGCTCCGATTTTCCTTGAAGTTCTCCGATTTGCATTTAGACAAAGGTCCGCAACTTTATTTTTCGATATTGTTCGGAAAAGGTAATTAAATTAATATAGGGTACGTGATTTTTAGATAACTGGTCAAGGAGTTAAGATTTTTTTGAAAATTGAAACTTTTCCCATTTTTTTGAAATTTGAAGGGAATGTAGATGACGCTCCGTGCATGGAAACTAAGTACTTAATTTTTTGTATAGTAACCCATGTATAGTAAATTTTTTATTCCCAATCATATAATAATTGGGAATATGACATAAATGATCTTGGTAATCAGTTTTTCATCCCAACTACTTACCCAGTATTTGATGGCAATAGGTGCTGGAAATTCTGCTGAACGACTAATAATGCTATAGGTGACACCAATTAAAGCAAAATAAACTACAGCTGAAAGAAAAATCTTTTGTTAGCCATTGTATGTTACGAGGATTTCATTGCAAAACAGCCGTAATCAATTCCTTTTGATTTTTTTTCAGAAGGATTATCTTATACTGCGAAATATTTTGTAAACGATATGGTGGACTCAGTTAACCCAAAATGTCCCTCAGTTTTAAAGGAAGGCGCAACGAAGCGGCTTTGTGTTATATCAAATCCCCGTTTGTGTTCAATGTATGAATAGTTTTTTTTTTTTCTTAGTAAAAACCCAGCAAAAAAATTGGAGGTTGTTCTAAAGGCACAACTTTAAATGCACTTCTAAAAATGTCCTTCCAAAAATGTTCTTTATTTGAACTACACAGGAAGTTCTTTTAATTCATTTTTATACCCACCACCATGGAATGGTGACGTGGTTATAATAAGTTTGCCATTCCGTTTGTAACACATCGAATTATCGATTTCCTACTATATAAAGTGTATATATTCTTGATCAGGGAGAAATTCTAAGACGATATAACCATGTCCGTCTGTCTGGCTGTCTGTCTGTTGCAATCACGCTACAGTCTTCAATAATAAAGCAATCATGCTGGAATTTTGCACAAACTCTTTATTTGCCTGCAGGCAGGTCAAGTTAGAAGATGGGCTATATCGGTCCTGGTTTTGATATAGCCACCATATAAACCGTCCTTCTGATTTGGGGTCTTGGGCTTATAGAAACCGTAGTTTTTATCCAATTTGTCTGAAATTGGAAATCTAGAGGTATTTTGGGACTACAAAAAGGTGTGCCAAAAATGGTGAGTATCGGTCCATGTTTTGGTATAGCCCCCATATAGACGGATCTCCCGATTTTACTTCTTGGGCTTCTAGAATCCGTAGTTTTTTATCGAATTTGGCTGAAATTAGAAATCTAGAGGTATTTTAGTACCATAAAGAGGTGTGCTAAAAATGGTGAGTATCGGTCCATGTTTTGGTATAGCCCCCATATCGTAAAATCGTAGTTTTTATCCAAATTGCCTGAAATTAGAAATCTAGGTATTTTAATACCATAAAGAGGTGTGCCAAAAATGGTGAGTATCGGTCCATGTTTTGGTATAGCCCCCATACAGACGGATCTCCCGATTTTACTTCTTGGGCTTATAGAAATCGTAGTTTTTATCCAAATTGCCTGAAATTGGAAATATAGAGGTATTTTAGGACCATAAAAAGGTATGCCGAAAATGGTGAGTATAGGGCAATGTTTTAGTATAGCCCCATCTCCCGATTTTACTTTTTGGCCTTGTAGAAACCGTAGTTTTTATCCGATTTGCATGAAATTGTAAATATACTGGAATTTTAGACTCAAAAAAAACATGTATCGGATTTAGTTTTTATTTTTGCTACAAAAATGCTACATGGTCGCCGTGAAAAAATAACATGGTGTTCTTGAAACATATTTGAGGTGATCATATTCCTCCTCTGGGTGTAGATTTCAATTCAAGGCGTTATTTCATCATTTTCTTGCACACTTATAAAAGATGTTAATGATTCCTCTATAACTCAAACAAAAATGTTCCTTATAAATCCATAATCTGATATAGGTAAAATATTTAAATTTATCTTCGTGAAGTGTACTGCTTGAACTGCTCTGCTTGGAAGAATATCTGTCATTTAACCCGGCTAAAATTACAAAATAAACCATAATATTTGATTCATGGTGGTGGCAATTTAAGATTCGGCCAGGCCGAACTTACTGCTGTGTATGCTCTTTTTATACCCTCCACCATAGGATGGGGGGTATATTAACTTGTCATTCCGTTTGTAACATCGAAATATTGCTCTAAGACCCCATAAAGTATATATATTCTGGATCGTGGTGAAATTCTGAGTCGATCTGAGCATTACGCTAACTTCCGAACGAAACAAGCTATCGACTTCAAACTTGGCACAAGTAGATGTTATTGATGTAGATCGGATGGTATTGCAAATGGGCCATATCGGTCCACTTTTACGTATAGCCCCCATATAAACGGACCCCCAAATTTGGTTTGCGAGGCCTCTAAGAGAAGCAAATTTCATCGGATCCGGCTCAAATTTGGTACATGATGTTAGTATATGGTCTCTTACAACCATGAAAAAATTGGCCCACATCGGTCCATAATTATATGTAGCCCCCTTTTAAACCGATCCCCCGATTTGGCTTGCGGAGCCTCTAAGAGAAGTAAATTTCATCCAATCCGGCTGAAATTTGGTACATGGTGTTAGTATATGGTTTCTAACAACCATGCAAAAATTGGACCACATCGGTCAATAATTATATATAGCCCCCATATAAACCGATCCCCCGATTTGGCTTGCGGAGCCTCTAAGAGAAGTAAATTTCATCCGATCCGGCTGAAATTTGGTACATGGTGTTAGTATATGGTCTCTAACAACCATGCAAAAATTGGTCCACATCGGTCAATAATTATATATAGCCCCCATATAAACCGATCCCCAGATTTGACCTCCGGAGCCTCTTAGAGAAGCAAAATTCATTCAATCCGGTTGAAATCTGGTACGTGGTGTTAATATATGATCTCTAACAACCATGCAAAAATTGGTACATATCGGTCCATAATTATATATAGCCCCATATAAACCGATCACCAGATTTGACCTCCGGAGCCTCTTGGAAGACCAAAATTCATCTGATTCAGATGAAATTTGGTACGTGGTGTTAATATATGGCCTCAAACTCCCATGCAAAATTTGGTCGATATCGGTCCATAATTATATATAGGCCCCATATAAACCGATCACCAGATTTGACCTCCGGAGCCCCTTGGAAGAGCAAAATCTTCCTATACGGTTGAAATTTGGTACGTGATCTTAGTATATGGTATCCAACACCCACGCAGGAATTGGTCCACCTCGGTCAATAATTATATATAGCCCCCATATAAACCGATCCCCCGATTTGGCTTGCGGAGCCTCTAAGAGAAGTAAATTTCATCCGATCCAGCTGAAATTTGGTACATGGTGTTAGTTGCTTGTCTGTAACAACCATGCAAAAATTGGTCCACATCGGTCCATAATTATATATAGCCCCCATATAAGCCGATCCCCCGATTTGGCTTGCGTAGCCTCTAAGAGAATTAAATTTCATCCGAACCGGCTGCAATTTGGTACATGGTGTTAGTTGCTTGTCTGTAACAACCATGCAAAAATTGGTCCACATCGGTCCATAATTATATATAGCCCCCATATAAGCCGATCCCCCGATTTGGCTTGCGTAGCCTCTAAGAGAATTAAATTTCATCCGAACCGGCTGCAATTTGGTACATCCCCCGATTTGGTACGTGGTGTTAATATATGGCCTCAAACTCCCATGCAAAATTTGGTCGATATCAGTCCATAATTATACATAGGCCCCATATAAACCGATCCCCAGATTTGACCTCCGGAGCCCCTTGGAAGAGCAAAATCTTCCCATTCGGTTGAAATTTGGTACGTGATGTTAGTATATGGTATCCAACATCCATGCAGGAATTGGTTCCTATCAGTCCATAATTATATATAGCTCCCATATAAACCGATCCCCAGATTTGACCTCCGGTGCCTTTTGGAGAAGTAAAATTCATCCGATCTGGTTGAAATTTGGTACGTGGTGGTAACAACCATGCCAAAAGTGGTCCCTATCAGTTTATAGTCATATATAGCCCCCATATAGACCGATCCCGAGATTTGGTTTTAGAGCCTCTTCGAGGATCAAATTTCATCCGAATGAGTTGAAATTTGGTACATTGTGTTAGTATATGGCCGTTAACAACCATGTCTAACTAGGTCCATATCGGTCTATAGTTATATATAGCCCTCAGATAAATCGATCCCCAATCACACAAAAAGTGGCCCATATCAAGTTCATTATTGTATATAGCCCCCATATAAGCGACCCCCATATTTCAATTCTGGCTCTTTACGTACCGAGCAAAAAGTCCATATCGATTCGTAATTATTTCTAGACTTAACTATACATAACTTTTTGTCTAATATATACCACGTATGGTCTAACTCACAATTTAGAAAACGATGTTAAGAAAGTTTAAGATACCACAACCCAATTAATTCGATTGTGAATGACAGTCTTTCGTAGAAGTTTCTACGCAATCCATGGTGGGGGGTACATAAGATTCGGTCTGGCCGAACTTACTGCCGTATATACTTGTTATAAATCGTTTTTTTTTTTTTTGTTTTAATATTTTAATGTGTGATTTTAATTGTTTTGCTTTAAATAGGTTGAAAACAGAGTAAGAATTAATAAAATGATACAAATTATTTAAATTTCGTCGAAAAAATGCTTAATCCTTTCTAGAAAAATTGTGAATATTTTAAAATATTTGAAGTCAAACCTTTAAGACAAGCTTTAAAATACATTAAAAATCATAAAGTATTATAAAAGTTATTTATTTGCAAAATATCACATTTTTTTCAATTCACATCGAAAACACTGAATTCGGATCACTCCTTAAGAAGTGAGGCAAACTCAGAGCAACGGATGTTGGAAAGATTGACGAACATCCGTCCTATGACAAGCCCATGTTAAATTCATCGCTTCTGCGCCAATTTTGCACCCCTTCCGGATCAAAAAAGAGCATTGTCACTACTTTTTTGGCGACGCTTTTTTTTGCTGGAAAGTGTATTTGCATTATACACATATTATATATACTGACCGACTATAGTATATATGATTACCACACTATATGGTTTATATCTTTGTGAATAGAAAATGAATAATTACAACATGTGAATATAATATGAAGTGCGGCGAGTATTAAAATATTTTTATGCGGTTTTCACCAATTCAGATTAATAATCGACATCTTTAGTCTTCATCTAATAACGAAAGCGATTAGTAGGTTATTACTTCGGAAAGCCGACTAAAATGTATATAATACAAATAATACTAGCAATAGTCTGGGTGAATATGTGCAAATCCTTCCAATGGTGTGAAAAAGATATTTACGAAACGGAACTTTTCACACAAGAAAAAGCATTGGATGTATTGGCCATATGGAGCCCATTGAGAGCTGGAAAGTTACGAATTTTGTCATTATGTTCGAATCATACGGGTCAGAAAATTGAGAGATATTGCTCGTATAATTTCGGAAAACCTAAGGGATTGTGGAATACGCTGGATAAAGGAACTTCTTTTCTCGCTTGCAATATGATATCGAATCATTGCAAAGAAGAATCGGCTGAGCAAATTTATCTAATGAAAAATAAAGAACAAATTAATAGTGTCAATAAATGGCCTTCGGCGCAACTGGGCGAGTATTCCATATCGGAAGAGCTCTGTCTATTAATCTCGGGGCAACCTTTAACAAGGCATTGTGTCTATAATGCTCAACATTATGTGACTGTATGGGACAAAGAATACGAACAAAATTCGAAATGTCTACTTGACGTAGAAGAAGAAATTATTACAAATGATCTCAATAGATTGTATCAGAAAGTAAGAAAAAATACGGAATATGATCCAATAGAGACTGTACACATTTCCTCCAGAGTATCAAGTCTATTAGCCAAAACAAATACTCTACGTATAGCTGCTGATATCGAAATAACTACAAATATATTGGAGATCATTACCAAGAAGGACAATAATCCTGAATTGGTAACGAAAATTTTAGAAATAACCAATCACGTTATGGAAGTGGGTAAGGATGTTATTGAAATATCACAAAACCAAAACACACCTTCTAGATTGATACAAACAATGGAACATTATCTGAATAATATGAGTAATGAAGTACTGCTCACTTCGTCGAGATGTAATAAAATCCCCCACGGAGTATATCATATATCAGTAAACATGATGACGGTATTTTATATAAATCCAGAATGTGCGAATATTTCTGGCATTGTGGTTTATGATGGTACATCGAAATTACCAACTCCTACCATGTTCTATGATTCAATCACAAAATCCTATTATCGCTATTTGTACATGAATGAATCGCTACAAGATATTGCCCAAGATCCACATATTGCTGTAGCCACATATTTTCCGGAATCTGCATGGAAAGCCATATTAAATGAAGCAAAGGATAATCATACAATTAAAATATCTTTGTATAAGAATAATAATTTCTTCATGGATCAGAAGTTAAGTAATGGCCATGAACCTGATAGTATCATTCTATCGCCTTCGTTGCCGAGATACAAAGGTAAATATGACATAAAAGCACGGTTGTCGCAGTTGGTAGAATTCTACCAAAAATGGTAAAATTTTTATTAATTGGTAGATTAATAGAATTCTTGATGTCTAGGTAGATTTTGAAAAATATTCTTCTCCAATTGAGGGGTTCTAAAATTTTCTGTACAAAAAAATAAAAAAAAAGATTTTCAATAGAAATAAAATTTTGACATAATTTTCTTAATAAATAAAATTTTGACAAGATTTCTTATAGAAATGAAATTTTAACAAAATTTCCTATAGAAATGAAATTTTAACAAAATTTCCTATAGAAATGAAATTTTAACAAAATTTCCTATAGAAATGAAATTTTAACGCAATTTCCTTTAGAACTGAATTTTTTACGAAATTCCTATAGAAATGAAATTTTGTCAAAACTTCTTATAAAAATTAAAAAAAAAAATAATTAAAAAATTTTATAAAATATTCTATTGGAATAAAATTTTTATTTTGACAAAATTTCCAATAGAATTGAAGTTTTAACAAAATTTCATTTAGAAATAAAATTTTGACAAAATTTCCTGTAGAAATTAAATTTTCACAACATTTCTTATAAAAATGAAATTTTGATAAAATTTCCTATTGAAATAAAAATTTTGATTTTGACAAAATTTCCCATAGAAATAAAATTCTGACAAAATTATACAATTATTTTTCGAGCTTTATGGACAGATATAGATTAAGGAACATGGTTAATAGAGCCATTGAAAAGAAAACGCCAGATACCAATCTATACACGCCTGGACTGTACATGATTCGGTTCGGGCAAATGAACCTTTCCACAGCCTTTAGTATAGATCTGGCTGGGAGAGATAACTCAATTTTGGGCCCTTTATGCTAACTCCTTATGGAGAAAACATTTGGGAAATTTCCTCTTACAAATTGAATCATCTTTTCTCCCACTGTACATCATCTTTTCATATAACTTACAAGTCCCTTAATCTTATTTTTATTTCGTTTTGTTACATAGTAATGCAACAACACGAAATTTATTTTTAGAAAGCTAATTTGTTAGAATTCACCTAAGTGGTGAACAGTCGAACAATGCTTATTGTTTCTACAGTCAACTACAACATATGACAATTAACAGAAACTGATTTCCAGGATACAACAACAATTCTAACGCGTACATTAGTCGTGTTTTTCCTAGTTTTACGACGGGCTCATCGTTGCTTATTATATTTCATGTTAGCCTGATAATGAAACAGGCAATTGACGTCCAAATGCATTATATCTAATTATACAATTATTTTTCGAGCTTTATGGACAGATATAGATTAAGGAACATGGTTAATAGAGCCATTGAAAAGAAAACGCCAGATACCAATCTATACACGCCTGGACTGTACATGTTTCGGTTCGGGCGAATGAACCTTTCCACAGCCTTTAGTATAGATCTGGCTGGGAGATATAACTCAATTTTGGGCCCTTTATGCTAACTCCTTATGTACAGTGGGAGAAAAGATGATTCAATTTGTAAGAGGAAATTTCCCAAATGTTTTCTCCATAAGGAGTTAGCATAAAGGGCCCAAAATTGAGTTATCTCTCCCAGCCAGATCTATACTAAAGGCTGTGGAAAGGTTCATTCGCCCGAACCGAAACATGTACAGTCCAGGCGTGTATAGATTGGTATCTGGCGTTTTCTTTTCAATGGCTCTATTAACCATGTTCCTTAATCTATATCTGTCCATAAAGCTCGAAAAATAATTGTATAATTAGATATAATGCATTTGGACGTCAATTGCCTGTTTCATTATCAGGCTAACATGAAATATAATTCTGACAAAATTTTCTATAGTAATAAAAATTTGACACAATTTTCTATAGAAATAAAATGTTGACAAAATTTTCTATAGTAATAAAATTTTTACAAAATATGCTATAGTAATAAAATTTTGATTTTCTATAGAAATATTATTTTGACATAATTTTCTTTATAAATAAAATTTTGTCAAAATTTCCTATAAAAATCAAATTTTGACAAAATTTCCCATAGAAATTAAGTTTTAACAAAATTTCCTTAGGAATGAAATTAACACAATTTTCTATAACAAAATTTTGACAAAATTTTCTACAGTAATAAAATTTTGACAAAATATTCTATAATAATAAAATTTTGACAAAATTTTCTACAGTAATAAAATTTTGACAAAATATTCTATAGTAATAAAATTTTGACAAAATTTTCTATAGAAATAAAATGTTGACAAAATTTTGTATAGAAATAAAATTTTGACAAAATTTACTATAGTAATAAAATTTTTACAAAATTTTCTATAGAGATAAAATTTACACAAAATTTTCTATTAAAATAAAATGTTGACCAAATTTTCTATAGTAATAAAATTTAATAAAAATTTTACAAAATTTCCTATAGAAATAAAATGTTGACAAAATGTTCTACGTGTTAGTAATAAAATTTTTACAAAATAGAAACAAAATTTTGGAAAAATTTTCTATAGACATAAAATTTTGACAAAATTTTCTATAGAAATAAAATTTTGCAAAAAAATTCTATTGAAATATAATTTTGACAATATTTTATATAGAAATATAATTTTGACAATATTTTCTATAGAAATAAAATTTTGCAATAAATTTCTATTTGGACAACATTTTCTACAGAAATAAAATTTTGACAACAATTTTCATAGAAATAAATTTTTAACAAAATTTGTACAGAATTTTCTACAGAAATAAAATGTTGCCAAGAATTATCATAGAAATATGTTTAACAAAATTTTTTGATTTAAAACATTTCTTTCGAATAAAACAACATTTTTTATACTAACCATTAGGGCTGTGGAGTCGAGCCAATTTTGCTCGACTCCGACTCCAGCATTTTTCATCAGCTCGACTCCGACTCTGTGACGAACCCCCTTACGGTTTCTACCTCTTTGAACTTGGCTATCTTCTTGTTCTCGGCCATGCTCAGTCTTGGGAGAGTTCTTGTTCAAGAGGAAGAGATTCGGATCGGTCATCATAAAAGAAAATTTTAAGATAGCTCTTTTATAAAAAAAATAAATCGAATATAGATAGTTCTATTTTTTTTTTTTTGCTTATAGATCGAATTGGCATTAGATGGAATTTAGCCAATAAGCCCCTTTATCGTTGCCTCATTATGCCATTGTTACCTTTCGCAAATTAAAATTTCCGGATTTATAGGAAAAACATAATGGTAAATTATATTAAAATCATGAAATGTTTAACAGAATTGATCAATTAATTAATGTTTAAATAAAAAAAAAACAAAAATCTATGTATTAATGCTGTGTTAATGTGAATTAAAGCGATAATATGAATAATAAAAATAGTAATATATATATATATATATATATATATATATATATATATATATATATATATATATATATATATATATATATATATATATATATATATATATATATATATATATATATATATATATATATATATATATATATATATATATATATATATATATATATATATATATATATATATATATATATATATATATATATATATATATATATATATATATATATATATATATATATATATATATTATATATATATATATATATATAATATATATATATATATATATATATATATATATATATATATATATATATATATATATATATATATATATATATATATATATATATATATATATATATATATATATATATATATATATATATATATATATATATATGGGGGAATGTTTGTATATGACTAGGTGTGGATTTAATATACAATAGATGACTCACCAATTTCCTCGTAATCTTCGGGCCCGCTGATGTTGAGGTCTGGATCGCAAATATTATTAAAACTATATGACATTGAAAATAAATGTATGTTTTGGAAATATTTAATTCCTAGTGTTCAATCGTGTAATTCAAGATTAGATAAAAAGGTTCTTATAATCCTTTAGTTGTAGCATCTTTATCAGTAGGTAATATTTAGTAAATAATTTTGTATTTCTTCTTAATATAATTTATCCGCTAATTTCCTTCCATCCTTTAAGTTCATATTGCGTTTTCTTTTATGATTAATTAATTCAATTTATAATGTTTGATGTACCAAATGTTCTACAAAACGATTTACTTCCACAGGTACAGCTGATGTGGCCTGTGGGATCCCCTTGGGTCCCAGACCTATAACAAGATTAGTAATAAGTCGCGGTTTTGTGCTAATATCCTATAACTTACCACACCAAATTGTAAATAAATTTATGATTATTATAATGTTTTCCTTTTTCCCTCTTTTGTTAATCGGAATTTTCGCTAAAATTTGTTGATATTCTTGATTTTCTTTAGCGATGCTGATAATACCAAGGATCGAATTCCCGGCGATGTAAAAGTATTTTAATTCTTTTTTTTGCTTCCCCAAATTTATAAGGAAATTATCTTCAACTCAAATTTCTTACTTATATTTCAATGAAATATTTTTTCTTTTTGTCAGATTTTTTTAAGAAAGCTTTTGAAATAAAATACTTGGGGTTCCTTTTTTATTTAGATATTTGTACAAATATTTTTTCCCGTCACTTACAACTCCGGAGTCGACTCCGGGTAATATAACTAAATCTCATTTTAATACCACTAGTTTGTAGTTCTATTGTGGGGGTACCGTAAGTGGATCGATATAAAGTATCGTATTTATTTATGTGTGCAAAAAAAAGGTCTTAATTTCACATTAGATGCCAATTGAACTCTATATTTCAAACTTAGGGCAATGTTTAATAAATAAAATAATGATATCCCATCATAATTTGAGAAGATACCCATCATAATTTGAGAAGATACCAACAGTATATGTATTTGTGGACCAAAATTATTGATACTATCTCAAATCCTTTAAATTTGTTGCGAGCTATATAAAGATTTATATTCCCATATGCATGAATTTGAATCTGAATCGATTTAGACAAAATTGTATATACTTCTACAAAATCTATGTACTTAAAATTTAAATCTAACGTTATAGGACGTAACACAATTTTAACAAAAAATAAAAATGCAAGGAAAGTCTAAAGTCGGGCGGGCCGATTATAATATACTCTGCACAACTTTGTATTAAGATCTACATTTTGATAAGATCTCAAATCAGACTTCTACAAAATCTCGGGCAATATTTGGGAAATATTTATAATTGTTTAGACAATTTCGCAAGAATGCATTTATGATTCATTCATTGAAAAATTTGAAAATTTGAGTTTTCGACTTAGCAGTGAGTATCTTTGAGCATACAATTTTGGAAAAATTTTTATCTAGTAAATAAAATTTTGCAAAAATTTTTTACAGAAACAAAATTTTGACTAAATTTTTTATAGAAATAAAAGTTTGAAAAAAGTATCAATAGAAATACAATTAAAACAAAAGTTTGCAAAATTTTCTATAGAAACAAAATTTTGACTAAATTTTCTATAGAAATAAAATTTTTACTAAATTTTATATAGAAAAAAATATTTTTATAGTAATAAAATTTTGAATACATTTTTTATAGCAGTGAGTATCAGTAAGAAAAAAAAAATTGAGAAAATTTGCTATAGAAATAAAATTTGACAATTTTTTCTTATAGAAATAAAATTTTGACCAAATTTTTTAATAAAAAAATCTATTACTATAAATTTTTGGCAAAATTTTCTATAGAAATAAAATTTTGACTTAAATTTTTATAGAAATAAAATTATCAATAAAAATAAAATTTTGAAAACATTTTTGTGTAAAAAACAAAGTTTTGCAAAATTTTCTATAGAAATAAAATTTTGCAAAATATTCTATAGAAACAAAATTTTGATTCAACTTTCTATAGAAATAAAATTTTGACTAAATTTTCTATAGAAAAAAAATATTTCTATAGTAATAAAATTTTGAATAAATTTTTTATAGAAATAAAATTTTGACAAAACTTTTTATAGAAATAACATTTTGATAAAATTTTCTATAAGAAAACAACTTTAAAAAAATTTTCTGTCAATATTCCACATATGTATATGGCCTTAAAATAAAATGAAAAAAAAAAAATTTCGATTGTTCGAAATATTTCAAATCGATTGATATGGGCATTAAAATGGATCGATCCAGACCATCTGCTAGTCTAACATTCTAGGAAACATAAAAAGATAGCCGTAACTGGAAGTTGATTTTCATTTACAATCATGCTGTACATTGATAGAATGAATAACGCAATGAAAACTAATTTGCGTAAAAACTTGCTTAGTTACAAAAAAGTGAAGTGTTTTAAAAAAGTTTAGCCGGAGTCGAGCAAAATTTTTACGACTCCGACTCAAGCAAAATCTTCAGACTCCGACTCCAAGACTCCGACACCGGCTCTACAGCCCTGCTAACCACAAAAATTTGATCAACAATTTCAAAATAAGATTTTTTTATTTTGGTAGATTTTTGGTAAAATTTTCTTCAAGTTTTGGTAGATTATTTTTGGCACGAGTGGCAACCGTGCACGCAACACTTTCAGTGAAAATTATATATAGTAAAAATATATGAATTGGAATATGCATTTTTTCAGTGTAACATATTGAAAACTAATCGAATTAATTTTCTTTTTATTTTCAGGTGATTTAATCGAAAATATACCCTTGATTTTGCGATATCATCGGAATGATGTCGATACACCACACTCATGCAGATATTGGAATTATCGCAACTGGATCGCCGACGAAGGTATTAATACTACCACAACTAAATTGAATGACAATAATGTCCTTATATGTAAAACCATCCATTTACTGCCACATGCGGTAGTAAGGAAGACAAGAGAAGACCATACTCAATCGATCAATAACCGTGCAGTTCTAACACTCAAGCATGAGTCAACAGTGGACATGGTCTCTATTATGGGCTGTGTCCTATCTTTGTTCGTTCTATTGGGTATTTGGCTGACAGTCTTATGTTGTAGCCATTGGCGTTCGGATATTTCATATAATCTCCTGATAAATCTGTGCTTTGTCCTGTCGCTTATAACACTGTGTCTTCTCTTCATTAACATGGCGAAGATCCGCGATGCCATTGTCGATATTAAAAACCATCATTTTTGCATAGCAATGGGAGCCTTCTTACAATATACTACACTGGTACTATTCCTTTGGATGCTATTCATAGCAGTTCTTCAATATCAACGTCATATAGCTGTGACCAGTATAATAAGATCATCTCACTTCGTGGCTAAATATGCAGTGGCAGCATGGGGGTTGCCTTTGATTCCTACTGCCCTATTGGTGTATCTGGATCCGAATTCATATGAACCACCGATGGACGATGAGAGTTCGAAAAATGCCGCTTTATGCTATCCCAGAGGTTTAGGCTTATATTTCACAATTGTTTTGCCAATCGCCACGATAATGATAGTCAATATGGGAATATTCTTGTATGTCCTCTGCAGTCTAAGAAAATCCTTGCAAAAGTTCAAACGTAACAAACATCGAGCAGAAATGAACTCCCAAGTCTGGCTAACCATATTCTTGTTTCTCCTATTGAGTATGGCCTTGGTTTTTGGTATATTGGCCCATATCCATGGAAGTTTATTGTATTCATTTCTTTTTTGCATCACTGTGACGGTACAAGGATTTATTTTATTCATCTATTTTGTGGTGATTGACAAGAATGTACAATTTTCATGGTTAAGATGTTTTTATCCCAAGGACTATGTTGAAATGGAGGATAATATTATGTCTCCCTTGGAGGAGTATTAAAAATTATTATTGAGTTCGTATATAATTTTATAATTAAAATATATAACTATTAAATAATTACTTTCTTAAATATTGTTTCGCCTTCGACATTGAACTAGATGTATGCATGTGCACTGAAAAACACATTTGCTTAATATAAAAGATTATGTAATCCAAATATTAGAAAACAAAACTTGAAAAAAGGCAGAATTTATTTAAATTAACCCTTAAATACATAAGGTCATCGATTCCTTCGAAAAAATATAAAATAATGCAAAATGGTAAATAAAGCAGATGTTCACACCACATTTTAAAAAAATATGCGTTTTTTTCCAAAAATAGTGGTTGTATCTTAAAAAAAAAAGGTGCAAATTAAACAAAGTTTTTGTGCATTTTTGGTCAAATTTGGATTTTTATTTTTGACTGCAGATTACTCAGAAGTAAAACAAATTTTCCGGAAAATCATATTTTTTAAAAATAGCGCAATGATGTTATTCAATACAAAAAACTTGATTTCGTAGAATTCGGTTAAAATTTTAAGACATAAGAATTTTTTTTCTGGTTGTATCTTAAAAGATACATTGCGCATTTGAAGGTTAAGGAAAATAAGATAATATACACACATAGTCTTTTTGCAAAACACAATTTAGGATACTCTTCTTTGATCATTACGTATTTCCATTAAAGTCTAGCTTCGATGTGAGGCAAATTTTAAATTTACAGTACTGAAATAATAACAGTTCTGGGGAACAAATCTTATGTACTCTTCACCATGGATTGCGTAGAAAATTCTACTAAAAACTATCTTCCACAATCAAATTACAATGAAACCTCGCAAACTTGGGCACTGTGAAAACTAGACACCCCTAAAAACTAAACAATTGTCGTGAGACGGTTGCTATATTAACACATTAAACATAACCTCTCATAACTCTTCCCAAATGTGGACAAAATTTAGGTAACCATGGGTGCCCACTTTAGATGGGTTTCACTGTATTTGGGTTCCGATTTCAAACTTTAGACTTTAGTTTCAAAACTTCTTAACATTGTCTTCTAAATTTTAAGTTAGTCCATACGGAGTCTATATTAGATAAAAACAAGTAAATACACAGAAAAAAATTTCACGAAAATTTTTCCAATTAAAGTCTTAATTGAATTTTAAAAAAACATTCAATTAAAATTTTAATTTATTCTACAAATGTTGTAATTAAAAACAAGTAAGGAAAGTCTAAAGTCGGGCGTGGCCGACTATATTATACCCTGCACCACTTTGTAGATCTAAATTTTCGATACCATATCACATCCGTCAAATGTGTTGGGTGCTGAATATATAGAGGTTTGTCCCAAATACATACATTTAGATATCACTCGATCTGGACAGAATTTGATAGACTTCTACAAATTCTATAGACTCGAAATTTAAGTCGGCTAATGCACTAGGGTGAAACACAATGCTAGTAAAAAATATGGGAAAGATTTAAATATGAAGCAATTTTAAGGAAACTTCGCAAACTTTTATTTATGATTTATCGCTCGATATATACGTATTAGAAGTAGAGGAAAATTAGAGTAATTTTTACAACTTTTCGACTAAGCAGAGTCGATTTTAAAAGGGAAATGTTCGTAGTTTGAGCATTTTCGTCGAAATCAGAAAAACATATATATGGGAGCTATACCTAAATCTGAACCGATTTCAACCAAATTTGGCACGCATAGCAACAATACTTATTATACTCCCTGTGCAAAATTTAAACTAAATCGCAGTAAAAAATTGGCCTCGGTGGTCAAATGAGTGCAAATCGGACGAAAGCTATATATGGGAGCTATATCTAAATCTGAACCGATTTCAATCAAATTTGGCACACTTGACTACACTACTAGTTGTACTCCTAGTGCAAAATTTCAAACCTTTGGCTTCTAGGACCATATTAGTCCATATCGGGCGAAAGATATATATGGGAGCTATATCTAAATCTGAACCGATTTCAACCAAATTTGGCACACATGACTACACTACTCATTCTCTGGCTTCTAGGACCATATTAGTCAATATCGGGCGAAAGATATATATGGGAGCTATATTTAAATCTGAACCGATTTCAATAAAATTTAGCACACTTTACTACACTACTATTTGTACTCCATGTGCAAAATTTCAACCAAATTGAGCCTAAACTCTGGCTTCTGGGGCCATATAAGTCCATATCGGGCAAATGATATATATATATATATATATCTGAACCGATTTCAATCAAGTTTTGCACACTCGACTATACTACCAATTGTACTCCTCGTGCAAAATTTCAAGCAAATCAGGATAAAACTCTGGCTTCTGGATCCATATAAGTCCATATCGGGCGAAAGATATATATGGGAGCTATATCTAAATCTGAACCGATTTCAATCAAATTTTGCACACTTGACTATACGACTAAGTGTTTTGTTTGTACAAAATTTCAAGCAAATCGGTATAAAACTCTGGCTGCTGGGTCCATATTAGTGCATATCGGGCGAAAGATATATATGGGAGCTATATCTAAATCTGAACCGATTTCTTCCAACATCAATAGGGTTCTATTCTGTCCCAAATTAGGAACATGGGCCAAATTTAAAGGCGATTGGACTTAAATTGCGACCTAGACTTCGATCACAAAAATGTGTTCACAGACAGACGGACGGACGGACAGACGGACATGGTTATATCGACTCAGGGACCCACCCTGAGCATTATTGCTAAAGACACCATGTGTCTATCTCGTCTCATTCTGGGTGTTACAAACATATGCACTAACTTATAATACCCTGTTCCACAGTGTGGCGCAGGGTATAAAAATCACAAAATTTAATAAAATCAATTAATTATACCCTCCACCATAGGATGGGGGTATATTAACTTTGTCATTCCGTTTGTAACACATCGAAATATTGCTCTAAGACCTCATAAAGTATATATATTCTGGGTCGTGGTGACATTCTGAGTCGATTTGAGCATGTCCGTCTGTTGAAATCACGCTAACTTCCGAACGAAACAAGCTATTGACTTGAAACTTGGCACAAATAGTTGTTATTGACGTAGGTCGGATGGTATTGCAAATGGGCCATATCGTTCCACTTTTACGTATAGCCCCCATATAAACGGACCCCCCAAATTTGGCTTGCCAATCCTCTAAGAGAAGCAAATTTCATTCGATCCGGCTGAAATTTGGTACATGGTGTTGGTATATGGTCTCTAACAACCATGCAAAAATTGGTCCACATCGGTCCATAATTATAATCAGCCCCCATATAAACCGATCCCCCGATTTGGCTTGCCGAGCCTCTAAGAGAAGCAAATTTCATCCGATCCGGCTGAAATTTGGTACATGGTTGGTATATGGTATCCAACAACCATGCAGGAATTGGTTCATATCAGTCCCTAAGTATATATAGCCCCCATATAAACCGATCCTCAGATTTGACCTCCGGTGCCTTTTGGAGAAGCAAAATTCATCCGATCTGGTTGAAATTTGGTACGTGGTGGTAGTATATGATATTTAACAACCATGCCAAAAGTGTTCCATATCAGTCCATAATCATATATAGCCTCCATATAAACCGATCCCGAGATTTGGTTTTGGAGCCTCTTGGAGGAGCAAATTTCATTCGAGTCAGTTGAAATTTGGTACAATGTGCAATATATGGCCGTTAACAACCATGCCTAACTAGGTCCATATCGGTCTATAATTATATATATAGCCCTCAGATAAATAGATCCCCAATCACACTAAAATTGGTCCATATCAAGTTCATAATTGTATATAGCCCACATAAAGGGTGATACGGTCAAAATTTGGTCAAGGGAAAACGCGTGTAAATCGGTGAAATCGTTTATTTAAAAAATCAAATTAAATTTCTCTTTCAAGTTCAATTAGTATAAAATTCAGGAAAAATATTCAGTTAGGCTTTCGCTTTTCCAAATTCGAATTGCCGGGCCTCACGCTTGACACCTGCCATCAAATTTTGTACAGCCACCTTGTCCACCTTCTTCGCCGCAGAAAGCCAGTTTGCCTTGAACTGCTGCTCGTCCTTAGCAGTTTTTTTGGTCTTCTTTAGGTTCCGCTTGACAATAGCCCAGTATTTCTCAATTGGGCGGAGCTCTGGCGTGTTGGGAAGGTTCTTGTCCTTGGGAACCACCTGCACGTTGTTGGTGGCGTACCACTCCATGGCCTTTTTACCGTAATGGCAAGATGCCAAATCCGGCCAAAACAGTACGGAACAACCTTGTTTCTTCAGGAAAGGCAGCAGACGTTTATTCAAACACTCTTTCACGTAAATTTCTTGGTTGACAGTCCCGGAAGCTATGAAAATGCTGCTTTTCAAGCCACAGGTACAGATGGCTTGCCAAACCAGATATTTCTTTGCGAACTTTGACAGTTTTATGTGCTTGAAAATATCTGCTACATTTCCCTTCCTTTTGCCGTATAAAACTCCTGTCCCGGAAGCTGCTTGTAGTCGGCTTTGACGTAGGTTTCGTCGTCCATTACCACGCAGTCAAACTTCGTCAGCATCGTCGTGTACAGCCTCCGGGATCGCGCTTTGGCCGTCGTATTTTGTTTGTCACTACCTTCTTGTAAGTCGATAGTCCGGCTCGTTTTTTGGCTCGATGCACGGTTGTAGACGATACACCCAGCTTATTTGCGGCATCTCGGAGAGAGAGGTTAGGGTTTCGCTTGAAACTACCGGCAACTCTCTTTGTCGTCTCAGCGCCTTCCGGTTTTCGATTTCCCCCCGATCCAGACTTCCTGGCTGTCGACAAACGTTCCCCAAACACTTTAATTACATTTGTAACGGTTGATTTGGCAACTTTTAGCGATTTTGCCAGCTTTGCGTGCGAGTAGCTCGGATTTTCGCGATGCGCGAGCAAAATTTTGATACGCTGCTCTTCTTGCCTGGACGGCATTTTGACAACTGAAGAGTGAATTCCAAAATCAAAATAGGAGCAACATTCTACACACACACCTTCAAAATGAGGGGTGTTCAGGTTCTTTAAATGCAAAATTAAAAGAAATACGTCAAGTTTATATTGACCAAATTTTGACCGTATCACCCTTTATAAGCGACCCCCATATTTCAATTCTGGCTCTCTACGTACCGTGCAAAAGTCAATATCGATTCGTAATTATTTGTAGACTTCCCTATACATGCCTTTTTTGTCTAATATATACCACGTATGGACTAACTCACAATTTAGAAAACGACGTTAAGAAGTTTTAAGATACCACAACCCAATTAATTCGATTGGTTTCGATAGGGTTTCGCTTGAAACTACCGGCAACTCTCTTTGTCGTCTCAGCGCCTTCCGGTTTTCGATTTCCCCCCGATCCAGACTTCCTGGCTGTCGACAAACGTTCCCCAAACACTTTAATTACATTTGTAACGGTTGATTTGGCAACTTTTAGCGATTTTGCCAGCTTTGCGTGCGAGTAGCTCGGATTTTCGCGATGCGCGAGCAAAATTTTGATACGCTGCTCTTCTTGCCTGGACGGCATTTTGACAACTGAAGAGTGAATTCCAAAATCAAAATAGGAGCAACATTCTACACACACACCTTCAAAATGAGGGGTGTTCAGGTTCTTTAAATGCAAAATTAAAAGAAATACGTCAAGTTTATATTGACCAAATTTTGACCGTATCACCCTTTATAAGCGACCCCCATATTTCAATTCTGGCTCTCTACGTACCGTGCAAAAGTCAATATCGATTCGTAATTATTTGTAGACTTCCCTATACATGCCTTTTTTGTCTAATATATACCACGTATGGACTAACTCACAATTTAGAAAACGACGTTAAGAAGTTTTAAGATACCACAACCCAATTAATTCGATTGTGGATGGCAGTCTTTCGTAGAAGTTTCTACGCAATCCATGGTGGAGGGTACATAAGATTCGGCCTGGCCGAACTTACGGCCGTATATACTTGTTTTTAATTGACTTTCAATTAATTTTTAATTGTTACTATCATTTCTGTGATTGAAGACATTTCAATTAAAAAATTAATTGTATCAATTAATTTCGTGATTGACTCAGAATTTTTTACCTTGTGCAAAATGTTAATAAGATTGCTCAGTAAATAAGACTATTATGGCAAAATTTGGGAAAATCGAGCGACACATATAAATGGGATCTATATCTGAACCGATTTCAATGAGTTTTTGCACACTTTTAGCCAAAGTTGACGACGATTGGTTAGAAAAGAAGCATAATGTGATTTGTCGATATCGGGCGATACATATATATGGGAGCTATATCTACATTTGATTCGTTTTTGTCCAAATTCGATAGCGTCCGTGTACTAAACTTCATTAAACTCGGATAATAAATGCGACTGGAATCCTGCGAACAACAAATACATGGAAATACGGATATTATATGGGATGGGCCAAAAAAATTATAAACCAATATGGACCAATTTTTACATGGTGGTTAAAAGCCATACATTGACAACGCCTACCCCATCGAATGAAATTTCCTTTACCAAATTTTCAAAAAAATCATATTTTACAATGGACCTATTCCGCCACAAAAGTATAAACCATTGGAAAAAACTCCAAAAATTAATTTTCTGACATTTCATTTTGATTTTTTCGTAAAGAGTCAGTCCCAAACATTAATTTTCGCGCATTTGCTTTTGTGTTGTTCGTAAAGAGCAATGCTGCTCAAAATTAAATTTCGTATTTTCGCGGTGTTGGTTACAATTTTTTGTTCGGCCACATAGCAACCGTCACGGGAAATACTTCAGCCATACTGCTATCAATTACTAATAGTTAGGAATTGAAGCGGCTGCACTACTTGCCTGATCTTAGTTGGGTCAAAACTATTGGGAAACTGAGAGGTCTCTTTCCTCCGGTACTATGCGTGGCTAGGATGGCATAGATTAACCATACAATTAACTACTCCCTATTTAAATTTTCCCTTACTGTCCCTTACTATCCCGTTAAGCGAAAGTCAATAGTAGTACATTTCAAAAATGGTTTATTTCATAAAATATATTCATATAATACACATAAAATTAATATTAATAGTTATTAAGGTAAAATCTTATAATACATGGACAAAATAAAACTGGGACTGGACAAATTCCACAAATAGATTACAATACAAAACGAATACAAATCGAAACGAAAAGAGAATATAGAAAAACATTTATGCGAAAATTCTCAAATTATGTATTGTGCCGATCGCATAGTTCTAGGATAATTAAAAATTAATACAAAATAAAAAAATTAAAGCATATTAAAAACACAAACATGCTAATAATTTTAAGCATTTTCAGTGTTCTTGCGATGCTGCATTTGCAATTCAAAACGACGATTTGAACGTACACCTTTAATAGCGGCCTCATTTCTACGTGAAGCAACACCAGCACGTGAAGCTGGCAAACGACCCTTAAATAAATCCATGTGTCGCTGTAAACGTGAATTCATTTTATCTGAAACACTTGTTGTTTTGCTTTCAATTGTCGTAGAATTGAGTGACGTAGCTGACTTTTGGGTAGTAACAGTGCTTCCTATGTGCGTTGATAAATTGAAAGCTGGTTTCTGTTTAAATGTTGTATTGGCCAAGGACGAAGATGGATTATACGATATATTAAATGCTTGAGTTGGCTTCAAATGATTCTTAGGAGGTAATATTTGCTTGGGTTTAATAACAAACTTTGCATTTTTAGGATCTGGTAATCTAGATGAGTTGAGCACATTATCTATGGGTTTCTTGACTTGGTTTGGGACTATCTTTTTTGGTGTAAAGGACTTGATTTCAACTGGTTTCTTTTGAATCAGACTTTGTGTTGTCATATCGATTTTCTTTAGAGCTTTAGGCTTTTCATTATGATTATGCTTGTTGATGATTGCAGCCGCAATATTTTTCTGAGCCGATGCTGAAATTGAAGAAGAAAAACATAAATGATTATTATTTTGATTAAGTAATTTTGGTAAATGTTTCTATAAATTGTCCTAAATTTTTTCCAATGATATTTGAATATTGACCTCTCAAAAGTGGACAATTGTTATAGGACGTTTGCTATATTAACACTTCAAAATAAACTTTTCATAACTAGACACCTTCCAAATGGGAACATAACTTTGACGACCGTGGGTTTCCACTTCTCAGAGGATTCATTGTAAATCGTGATTGATCTAATTTCATCAATTGGAATACGATTTTGGTCGCAAAACTCTAATTTTTAATTGAGTCTATTATTTATTTATTTATTAATATTTATTTTTAATAGACCTGTAGCCGAAACTATGAAAAATATAAGAAAGGCCATCGAAAATCAACTAAAAATATTTTTTTATAACTATTTACTTTTATAAGAGTTTCTTATATTTTTATAAGAGTTCATACGACATAGCACATTTCTGATTATAATTATAGTTGGAAAAATACATTACCAAAATATTTCCAATTAAAAAGTTGATTGAAGTTGAAAACGTAATGAATTAAAAAATTAATTGATACAATATACATTTTAATCGAATTACAAAGATTCAATTAATTTTAATTGGGACCATTACTAAAAATAATAAAAAAAATTAAAAACTAATTTGATTTTTATACCCTTCACCACTACTGTGGTACAGGGTATAATAAGTTTGTGCATTTGTATGTAACGCCAAGAAGGACTAATCATAGACCAACCTTTTAGTTTACGGATCGGCTTAGAATTAAATTCTGAGTCGATTTAGCGATGTCCGTCTGTCTGTCTGTCTGTATGTCTGTATGTCTGTCTGTCTGTCTGTCTGTCTGTCTGTCTGTCTGTCTGTCTGTCTGTCCGTCTGTCCGTCTGTCTGTCTGTTGATGTATTTTTGTGTGCAAAGTACAGCTCGCAGTTTTAGTCCGATTGTCCTAAAATTTGGTAAAAAATAACAATTGCAAAATATCAGCCAAATCGGTTCAGATTTAGATATAGCTTTCGCCCGATTTACACTCATATGACCACAGAGGCCAATTTTTAACTCCGATTTAGTTGAAATTTTGCACAGGGAGTCGAATTAGCATTGTAGCTATGCGTGCCAAATTTGGTTGAAATCGGTTCAGATTTGGATATATCTCCCATATATAGCTTTCGCCCGATTTACACTCATATGACCACAGAGGCCAATTTTTAACTCCGATTTAGTTGAAAATTTGCACAGGGAGTCGAATTAGCATTGTAGCTATGCGTGCCAAATTTGGTTGAAATCGGTTCAGATTTAGATATAGCTCCCATATATATCTTTCGCCCGATTTGCACTCATATGACCACAGACGCCAATTTTTTGCTCCGATTTAGTTGAAATTTTGCACAGGGAGTCGAATTAGCATTGTAGCTGTGCGTGCCAAATTTGGTTGAAATCGGTTCACATTTAGATATAGCTCCCATATATATCTTTCGCCCGATTTGCACTCATATGACCACAGACGCCAATTTTTTGCTCCGATTTAGTTGAAATTTTGCACAGAGAGTAGAATTAGCATTGTAGCTATGCGTGCCAAATTTGGTTGAAATCGGTTCAAATTTAGATATAGCTCCCATATATATGTTTTTCTGATTTCGACAAAAATGGTGAAAATACCAACATTTTCCTTGTAAAATCGCCACTGCTTAGTCGAAAAGTTGTAAAAATGACTCTAATTTTCCTAAACTTCTAATACATATATATCGAGCGATAAATCATAAATAAACTTTTTCGAAGTTTCCTTAAAATTGCTTCAGATTTAAACATTTCCCATATTTTTTACTAACATTGTGTTCCACCCTAGTACATTAGCCGACTTAAATTTTGAGTCTATAGATTTTGTAGAAGTCTATCAAATTCTTCCAGATCGAGTGATATTTTAATGTATGTATTTGCGACAAATCTTTATATATAGCCCCCAACACATTTGACGGATGTGATATGGTATCGAAAATTTAGATCTACAAAGTGGTGCAGGGTATAATATAGTCGGCACCGCCCGACTTTAGACTTTCCTTACTTGTTTTTAAATAATTCCTTTTCACATTCATTGGTTCATTACATTTTGACACAAATCTAAAGAAAATCCAATTATAATCGGAATGTTCATCAGAAAGTATAAACTCTCGTGAAATTATAAGAAAATTATTTCATCTAAGGGAAATATAATTGTGAATAATCAATAATAGAATAGAATAAATGACTGACTGACAGCAATTAAAAAAATTAAATGAGTTTTTCGAACAAAATAAATTTTTAATTTAATTTTTAATTAAACAAATGATTGATATTATAATTGTCGTGATTGATGACATTAAAAATTAAAGATTTAAAAAATTAATTAGATTAATTTGGCGATTGAATCCAAAATTGTATTTTCTGTGTACGTACTTATAAAGAAATTATTTTTTTCCGAACTAAATTTTCAATTATATTTTTAATTGGCATATTTTTAATTTAATTAAAATATTAACTGGGACAATTATTATTTTAATTAAAAATGTAATATATTTAATCATTTTCTTAACTGAGTTGATATTTTATTTTTGTCTTCCATTATTTCTGTATGGTTTTTAAGTACTTCCCAAAGAAATTTGACCTGTCTTTGAGATGTGATTTTAGAAAATTTATAGTCATAAGAAATATGTTTTTGTTTTACAAAGTAATGGGCAACAAGTTTCTGGAATAATTATTATATCAATTACAAAATTAATTAGAAATACAAAATATACTTCAGTAAAAATTAAATCAATTAATAAAATTTTAAATTGGTTTTGGTGACAATTTTAATTTTTTAATTTGGGCAATCAATATTTTGTTGTATTACTTCTATTAATTTATAATTATTTTGCTCTTAGAGGGAATAATGTTCTTATAATTTTATACGAGTTTATTATTTTTTTTTATATATATATTTATTTGCTCGATTTTGTAATTTGAAGCCATGGGCTGATATAGAGTTTACACTTTCTTATAAATTTCCGTATTGTAATTACACAGAAAAATATCAACGAAATATTTCCAATCAAATTAAATAATAAAGTCAAATAAGAAATTATTAGCAATATCTAAATTTTTACATAAAATGTAATTAATATTATAATTAAATAAACAAATCAAAATAAAAATATAATTGAAAATTTCGTTCGGAAATAATTACTTTCGACCTATTTACTATTGACTCAAATCTAAACTAAATTGGATTTTTCTTTAGATTTGAGTCAAAATTGTAATTATAATCTGAAAATTCGTATGTATAAACTCATGTAAAAATACAAGGAAATTATTTAATCTAAAGGAAAATTAAAAAAAAAAGAATAAATAATTGTTTGCCTCAATAAAAAACTGAGTTTTCGACCAAAATCAATTAAATATGTAATTAATTGAAAGCGCCGAATAGATCAATTATTTTTTAATCAAGTATATTTTTAATTTCTAATTGATTCTGCGATTGATATATTGATGTTCGTGATTGAAGAAGATTCAATGAAGATATTAATTGGATCAATTAATATCGTGATTGAATCAGAAAAAAATTCTGTGATAAGACCAACTATTCTTTGAATTTGTGTCAAAATATAATTAAACAAAATTTTTAAGTATATATACAGATATCGTGTCAGAACATTGGATTTAACATTTCGAGATCATTTCTCATGACCCTGGCATTTTCGGGGCAAAAAGTATATCTTTTTTAAATGATCACTCCCAACTACGAAAACTGTAGTTACTCCAAAAAATTGGGGATCGGTTTTTACATATCCAATGTAGGAAAAATCTGAATACGAATATGTGTCCTATTTCAAAGCTATTACATCACCATTCAATCTTCGAAGGTAATGTTAACTAATCGGTAATAATATACACAGCAAGGAATAACTCTCTAGCATACCAAGACGTTTGGTTTAGGATAGCATACTCTACCTGGCTTTAGCGTTCAACATGGGGGGAGCTAAATTAACATAAATAAAAGCTACATTTTTCTAATATGTTAATAAGTTATGAAGTCGTATCATGTTTTCTTATTACACTGTCCAGCTTAGAAATCATTTGTATGTACTTTTTCAGAACAAGGAAAACGCAGATGGCCTGCATGTACTTCTTTTAGATGGAACCTCTCAAATACAAATGAATAAAGTAGAATGAAAAATAAGAACAGATAAGCTGTTCTTATTTTGGAAGCAGTGTTTATTAGGATCTTCGAAGGAAAACACATATGGCCTGCATTACAATCACACAAGTAAAATATCCCCTACATTTGGTGCAATTGCACCACCAGAATGGTAATGGTGGTTGTTTTTTCTTCTACCTAGAAACCCAGCTTGGATGGTTTTCATTCATATCATCCTGTATATATTTCCAATAACCCTCACTGATAAACTAACGCACACAAACATCAATGATAAACAAACTGTACGTTTCTATTACTTCTTTTAGATGGATCCACTCAAATACAAATAGATGATAAAGTAGAATGAAAATTGTGTGTATATGCTTACCTGTTCTTATTTTGGAAGCAGAGTTTATTAGGATTTTCGAACGTTCCTGTTTACGTGCCACATGATCAGCTAAATTTTCCATTTTTTGAAATTGTTTTTGATGAATCGCAGCAAAATTTGGTAATTTTGTGCGTGCTGGTTTTGATGCACTTGTAGATGCAGTAGACATTGCTGAGGTTATAGTGGCATTCAGAGAACTTATTTGATTTGTAACTGAAATGGAAAAGGAATGTATATATTGTATAGATCAACAGAGTATAAAGAATTAACTTCTTACCAGGCCTTGGCAGTTTTGAGATAACGCATAAAGACTGTGACAAGGCCATCGGATCATCGCAGGAAACTGACCGTTTGCGTCGAGTGGTTACATCTGAAAGTTAGAAGTTTGTCTATAGAACTATTTTTATAATCAATTGTAATTTAAGATATACATACTTCGACTGCGATTGATCTCCTTATCTGGCTTGAACTTCTTAATACTCTTTTCGATCATTTTATCCAAGTCTTCTATAATTGCTGTTTGATTAGCTGGACTATAAAAGTTAACGGCCTTACGTTTTAGTTTTTTGGCACTTCTTGTAAGACAAGGTTGTTCCGTACCCAAGCACACTGACATGGACCGTTTACGTATACCCCTCAGAACTATTTCTTTAGGTGTTAGTGTGGTAAATCCACTACTGTTCACATTGAACTTGTCCCCAGTCGAAGAATTTTTCGTGGCACTGCCAACATTAGTGTCATTCTTCTGGGATTTATTATCGCTTCTTGTGCGATAAGGTGTAGGCATTCTATGTGGTTTCTGTATAGATCTTGGTGGGGTAGAGAGCAATGTTTGATTTTGATCTTCGCTAGTAGTTAGCATAAAACGTGTTGCTTTCCTTACAGGCTCAGTGATATTCTCACTATCCTCATCTTCCGAGATCTGAAGGGCATCCATTTCGGTGGCTTCAGAGTTTATTGATTGCTGTGAATTTGTTTCCTCTGCCTCCACAACGACCTCCACTGAACTTTCAGCTTCAAATGTGGTATTAAGTTTTGGTTTTTTCTCCACAATGTTTTCCTTTTCCTGTTCATCTTCGTCATCGCATACAATCAACGAGGGCATATCCTCTGTCATTTCTTTATCTGCTGAAATCATGACTATATTCTTTTTGTCCTCTTCAACTTCCTCTTCATCTTCAATGGGATTTAATCCAAGATCTTCCATATCAATATCTTTAGATTTGAGATACATGCCGAACGATTCATTTGCATCCAAGTCCTCCTTCTTCGGAGAAGAATCAAGACTAGGAGGTACATTCTTATTCTGGGATTCTTCAACATTTTCTTCCTCAACAACCAACAATTCAATATTCTCATTAGATTTTTCGCTTTCATTACTAAGATTTATTTTTGATTCATCCTCCAACTCCTGGATCTGGGATATAGCGTCCTGCTGGACAACATTAAATTTGGTATCTTTTTGTATGAGAGAAACTTCTTCCACTTCTTTTTTCTGATTTGAATTGATGACAATTTCTTGCGTTACTTCTTCCTCCTTTACCGATGAGATTGTACAATTAAATTCTTGGAAAGAAACTGGTGCTTCGTGATTGCTACCCTCTAAATTCTTAGCGTCCTCTGTATCTTCTTGTACTAAATGTATATCTTCCTCTTCGATATTCTTTTCTTCATTTGCGTTTGATACCGATAAAAGTTTTTCTTCATTTGCGTTTGATACCGGTAGATGTTTCTCTTCATTATCAGCATTTACAAAGCCATCGGTATTTATTACTTCAGAGATCGCCGGTACAGTTTCTATCATTTCTTCAGTTTTATCTGAAGGAATGTGTACAGCCTCACTCTCCATATATTTACTATCATTTAAGTTACGCCTACCACCCCCTTCTCCTCCTCTGGTTGTACGCCTTGATTTACGAGTACGTTTCGAGGAAGATCTTCCCACATCGGCAGCAGACCATTTTGCCTGATGTTCTTTGACATCGCTTCCCGGACATACCAAATTCTCATCATTATCATCCAACGTATCCAGTTTTTTCTTCGTAGAACGCGTCGATTGCCTAACAATGATGTCATCGTAGTCCTGTGGTGGTTTTACACTTTTACGGCAACTACGTCGTGGTGTTTGTAAAATGTCCTGTAAAACTTCTGTTGGACGGGGTGTGTAGGCAGCGTTTCTTAGTGGACGTTTAGTCGAAGGAGTCTTCATCAATGGCTCTTCTTCTTGCCTATCTCTAGATTCTGGTTGTTGTTCTTCTTCACTTTCATCTTGCGAGAGAATCAATTCAACTTCTCGCTCCAAATTCTTAACCTTTCTCGAACGTCTTGTGACGTTAGAATGCATATCCTCTGTGAAAATAGGAATATCTTTTTAGTATATTGCGCAATTGATAAAAACACAAACAATTTGATTATTTTACATACCCATTTTCCTTTTTGTTTTACGATAATTCGAAAATTTTCCAATTAAACACGATTTTCTAATTTGTTCGTCCCTTTCAATATGCGCGTCACTCACTGTTTGATTGAGAAAATTTTTAAACGCCGTTATTAGTTTGAAAAAGTGCCAAACAAACAATCCAAATGCAACTGGGCATCACTTTTTAGGAGTCGTTCAGAATGTGTCAAATATGAATAACCTAAATTAAGAACTAGAACGTCAACGCACTCCATTCAAACGAAAGGCCGACACACAATGGACACGCTGCTTAATTCTTCGCTTCAAAAAAACTTGAAACATTCATAATTATAGGGCCGAAACACAATGAAAAAAAGCGGCTTCCTTTTTTCAAAAACACATAGAAAAGCATAATTTTCGCTTCATAAACATAAACAAACTTATATTTCCATATATAATTATGGAAGCAACAAATGTTTTCAACGTGAAAAGCAAACCCTGCCAGCAGTTCCATTTCATCCTCATCGCTACCAAAGACTCGTAAGTGACACTGCAACAATCGCCAACTGTGATGGGGGAAGCGTATGCAATGTACATGAAAGTATTTTGCCATCACTATTGTTACAAGAGCCATTTTATATTTTGTGAAACGCCAAGCGCAACCCTGCCAGCATTTCAAAGTTCCATTTCATCCTCATCGCTACCACAGACTCGTAAATGTCACCACAACCATCGCGAACTGTGATGGGGGAAGCATATCAAAAAGTACAAAATGTACATGAAAGTATTTTGCCATCACTACTGTTAGAAGAGCCATTTTATTTTTTGTGAAACGCCAAGCACAACCAGCTTGTTATATTTTATTTAAATAAAAACGAAAATAAAGTTCTGAAAACATAGATATTACGCATAAAATTGTGAAAGGTATATGGTGAACAATTTTCGACTTTCCAAATAGAATAAAGTGATCGTTTTTCAAATATTTTTCCAGGCACGCTGTCTCCATCGAAAATAAACAAACTGGCTGATAGACGCTGCAATATGTAACTTGCTACTTAAAACTCAACATCATTATTTTATTAATGCAAAAAATTATGTTAAATGTGATGAGATAAACCGAAAAATGTTATATTTATAAGAAATTATAAATGTTTAATCAAATCAATAAACATCTACACAATCGTGTTTTACTTGACCACAATGATTCTTCTACAATTACCTTAAAATTCACTTTTTCTGATAGTTTGCAGGGGTTCTTATTGGCGTCCTTCGAAATTGATCTAAATAGGCACCTAATAATTGCACTGATGAGAAAGTTTTTCGTAGTAACTTGGCGTGGTACAACTTCTCAATAGTGACGGCGCTTTTCCGACGAGTTTTTGATGTCGTATATGATTGTTTTCGACGTAGTGGGGATTCTCAGAAGCGCCCCCAAATTCAAAAAATGTTGGCAGGGATATATCATTGTGGTTTGGAAACCAGCGATTGAGAAAAAGTTTGCAAATTTATAAATCAGAACAGTGGAGTTAGCTTTTTTAATACGCATAGAAAATCATAATTCTCGCTTCATAAACAAATTTATACTTCTATATGCAAAACTGGAAGCAACAAATCTTTTTAACGTCAAAAGCAAAGCCGCCGAAAGCCGAAAAAGTAAAAATTTATTTAACTTATTTTTTGCTTCAGCGCCAAGCTTATATTTATTGTGCGTCACTCATTTGAATGCAAGTTCAGAAATAAATAAATAAATAAATAGTCTAATGCGCTTTACAGACTATCAGTTATTCCGGACGACAGTGCTCGTGTCGAACATAATCCATATATTGTGCATATTATAAGTTAAGTCCGAAGGCATAATCGATACTGTTGCATGTTTATGGGATCGATAACACATTTACCGATTATTTAGTCATCGCCAAAAAGTCGTATCGATCCGACACATTGTAAGATTCTTTACAAACACCGACATTCCGTCCGGAATAACTGATAGTCTGTAAAGCGCATAATGAGTGAAAGATATGCTCCATGTTCAACAACGACATCTATTGGTTTTTTGTTCTGGAATGTAAAGACGACATCTACAAATTAATGTCAATGAAATGTTTATCGATAAATAAGTATCATAAAAATTCTTTTGACAACCATATGATTGTGCTTGCCATCAAAGTCATTTATCGGTTCCTTACAAATTAGGGAAGACGTTTAATTGGTATTAATTAATTAGTGATATACATATATACGGCGGTGTCTATAAAACGTGTTTGAAACAGCATTGAAATTATATACAAATGACAACAATACGGCACATGTAAACGAGAATAGGCGAATGAACTCATAAACTAAAATAGTGACGACCATCTTAATCTCCCTTATTTATGTTTTTGCTGTGTGTTTCTGCTGTCGTATAATAGGGCGACGTGCGAGGTTGGAGAAAGACCTTGCATATTTTTTGTTTTGATTGTGTAAACAAGTCGGGATAAATAGCGATAATTTGATAAAAACAAAAATTCTATTGTCGTTGTACTCTACTATATCAGATATTTCTCTTCTAAGAAATAATACTCTTGGTCTGTGCTATCCAGAGCGGGTGGGTGGGGACATTCAACAGCTGATTGATTCCGTCATTCGTGCTTAGAACAAGAATGCGGATGATCCAATTTTTCAGTGTTTGCTTTAGAGGAAAATTTTAATGCTATGGGAAAATGTCATGATCTTTTGGAGGCAGCCAGATGTGGAAACATAAACGTTGTTGGAAAACTTCTTGAGCAGTATGCCAAAAAAGGAGGACCTCTGTCAAGGTGAGTAAAAGTTACAAATATTCATAAGGGCGGAATTAAAAAGCAAGAATTGGGACCACGTCTTACAACTCCATTCCTTTAATGAATCTGGCCAATGGTTAAATTAGGTTTTGTCTGCGTGGAATGTATTGCTTCGAACAAAGTGTATGATTTGAAATTTATTTTTCACAAATTGATGTAAATTGGAGAAACGTTTATGATTAATTAGAAGAGAGAGGGAGACTTTTCGTTGATGTGTATAATAATAAAGTTGTTAAACAGCAAAGATTTTATAGATTCTTGGCGAAAGACAGATAAGTCTGTCTCACTTGCTGACTAAACTTTTAAATTTAAAACTTTGAAGAAATGTTCTTTTTCAAAAGAAGTGTGTGTAAATATAAAATACCGGGACATGGGATGTAATCCTACTGGTTGGCGACCGTTTATCGTCTTGTAATGACCAAAATGCGCTCATTTTTCGGAGAAATCTAGATAGATAGTTGACAAGCAACCAACGGCCAAGAGATGGAGGTTAATACTATTTGGAATAGAAGTGGAAGTAATGAATTTATTAAAAGATATATAAATCGAAAAATCTACATTATCCTCACAGTTTAGCAAACTATCTCCAGCCACCTGTTTGTTAATTGACGCGTGTGTGTCACTGAATGAGGAAGTAAGCAACACTCGTACTCCAACGTTGTTGATTAACGGAGGCTCTTCCTCAATTATTGAGGGAGATAATCCCATTACCGGAAGTGACAGTAATACTTCCAATGATCAATAATCAAATATAAAAAGTTTTTGTAATAGGAAAAATAGTTTCAAGCTGTTCCTTTTCTTTTAAGTTTATCACAATCACAGTAGGAACTTTCAATTAAAAATTTAATATATTTCGATAGCGAATCTCAACTGTTTTGAGGCAGTAAATTATTTACTTATTTATAATTATTTATAATTATTTTATTATACTAAAGTTTGATTTTCTTTGAATTTGAGTAATAATTCGATGCACCAAATTCGATTCGATATAGTACACAGAAAAAAATGTTTTTTCACAAAGTTATTTGGTCCAAACCTCACGAACCTGAGTATCCCGAACAAAATTTTTATTATATTTTTAATTAGATATATTTATTTTGTCAAAATGTTAATTGGAATTATTAATATTTTAATTCAAAGCGAAAGAATTTTCAATAACTATTTTAACTGACTTTATTTGTCGCCTGATCTATTTGAAAACTTTTATTATTTTTGTATTGTAATTTATCTGTTTTAGCTCTTTTTTATGTATCTTCCGATTATAATAAAGTTGGATTTTTCTTAAGAATTCAGTCAAAATTCGATGTACCAAAGAGTAGGATATAGAAAAAATAGATTTGTCTCCATTCACGAAAATATTTGATGCAAACGTCAATTTAAAATAAATCTGTTCAATTAAAAGATCAATTGACACAATATATTTTAGTAGTTGATTTTTCTTTCTATTAAAAAATGTTGTTGAATAAATTAATTTTTTTTTAACTTTTTCCAAAATTCAATAAAAATTTTGATGATATTTTTTTCTGTGTTTGTCAATAAAAACATACTTCCCGAACAAAATTTTCAATAATTAGATAAATTTATTTAATTGAATTGATAATTGGAATCGTTGTTTTAGTTAAAAACGAAAGAATTTTCAATTTTCAATTTACACTTGTAATTTTCAATTTACACTTTATTTTATTTATTCATTTAATCAACCAACTACTTCATACACGGAAATGACATCAATCACAAACGGAAATGGACCCAATTAAAAAATTATTTGGTTTATGTGACCCTTTTAAATTTACATTACCGACATTAATATAAAACAATAATTAGAATTATATATTGTAATATGTTCACTTTTTTTCTTAGCTTCAGGCGCAGTCCCAGCATTAATGGACAGGATGTTAATGGATATACTCCTTTACATCATGCATGCTTGAATGGTCATACTGAAATTGTTCGCCTCCTCTTGGCTCACGATGCTGCTATTGATGTACCAGATATACGTGGATCCACACCACTCTATCTCGCCTCATGGGCTGGTCATCAGGAAATTGTAAAAATGCTCTTAATGCATCCTCTTCGGCCTGCAAATCCCAATGCCCAAACATCAGAAAATGAGACTGCATTACATTGTGCTGCTCAACATGGTCACAATGCTGTTGTTGCCATACTCTTGGCCTATGGTGCTGATCCAACAATACGCAATAATAGCTTTCAAACCGCTTTGGACTTAGCATCACACTATGGACGACTGCAAGTGGTGCAAATTCTTATACGAACCCACCCGGAATTGATAGAACCGTTTCGTGTGTATGATGAAATGCAAGCAATTGAAAATGGTCATTCACCACCCTATACGATAACTCCAACCAAACACATTTATACACATTCATGTTTGCATTTAGCTGCTAGAAATGGTCACAAAAAAGTAGTGGAAACTTTATTAGCAGCTGGTGTGGATGTAAATATTTTAACGAATTCCGGTTCAGCATTACACGAGGCTGCATTGTGTGGTAAAAAATCGGTGGTGTGTACATTACTAAGATCTGGTATCGATCCATATGCTGTAGATGGAAATGGAAGGACAGCCTTGGACATTTTAAAAGACTATCCACCACATGTTACGTACGAAATTGTAACAATAATTAATGGTAAGTTTTACAAAATTAAGGGTAGATATATTATTTAGTGTGGATATTTGGGCCTTTTCATATGTGATTTTACATTAAAATAACTTAGTTAGCCAATATCATTTATCTCGTACTGGTTATTACGAGGTATAACCAACACCTCCAATATATTCCACATCTCGTTTAATTGTCAAAACATATTGTCGAAGACTTTTGTGAAGTTATAGTTCCAACTTCCACTGTCAGTTTTAATCTACTAGTTATCAAAAGTTCGATATAGATAATTTTATAGATAATTATCGAACCAGCAATTATTCCGATGAATTGACAACATAAATTGAAAGGATGATTAATCCTAATTCAAAATATATTGCCCGAGCAGGGAATGTCTATTGACAATTCTCTATTTTCATAGGAATCTATTCTGTTCGGTCTTAAGAAAACGCAATAGAATAAACTTTTATCTAGAAGTGTAAGAAAGTATAATGACATCACGCATAAGGGTTAGACCTATGAGAAGTTCTACAAAGGAAATATAAGGGACAGATGGACCTCTCACTAATTCCGTTATGATTTTCTATAAGAGTGTGTTAAGTCATAATCATTATAATCCGTCATGTAGAATATTGCAACACTCATTGATAATAGCAAATGCTTTCGCCAGTAATTTACAGTTAACAGTAGAGTGTAAGCGTGTCTCTAATAATTATAAAAATTATTAAATAAATTATTAAAATTCATCTAAATAAATTATATCAATTCATCTATTATATTTTTTTCAACTTTTCCTTTCAGATTTCTGTCAAGATAGCAATAAAATGAAAAACCAAAGTCATTTCATGACCATCAAAGATGTCAATGATAATACGACCATGTCAAATTATGAACAAGAGTCATTGGTGCCTGATAACAATGGAACCCCTGATCCTCAAAGCTTTGAGTCTCATGCCATAACGACGAAGTAAGAATTACTAGATGTTATTCATTGTCATTGTTATTTGTGTGCATCACTATATACGTGTGCTTTACTATTTACCGATATGCACTGCTCTTTTATATCCATTTCCATGTATGCACCATCATATATCCAGTTATATGCACCACCATCCGTATCCACCACACAATGCACCCCAGTTCTATTGTCAGTCATTTATAATTTTGGGATTCATTGCTAATGAAAAAATACTATTTATATTAACATCCATCCCAGTAAATGTGATACAAACATACATGAATATACACATGTAATTAATTGTTATAGTACAAAAAAAATCATCAGTTACGTGATGATGATATCATACCATTTATTTTATACTAATATTTATATGTGATATTTATTTCTTGTTTATATTAATGTACAAAATCATACAACTTTATAAAAATATATAATCTCATTTTAGTCGTTTCACAAAGTTTAAATGCATATTTATTTATATAATTTCTATTATAGTATTCATTCGCATTACCAACTTATATTCATAAAGCGTAACGATAATTTGAAAATACCACACATACATAGAAAATTTGTACGTAACAAATAAGAAAGGAATTTCTTAGTGTTACTTTTTTTTGAGTGCTGTTTTGCATGGCATTGAATTAGTAACTGTACACCGAATATCTATTAATTGTTGTTATGCTTTGTGGTATGTCAACAATGTCATTAACATTATATCCTAAACATTCGAAAGAAATTGTCTTCTTTAGATTAAGTTTTATATGTAAAACCAATTCCGAGCCGGTAGACCTTTATCACAAAGATAGCTCTGCTAGAATTAAATCGCTATAATTTTTAGATCTTAAGGATGGTATTAAGTGGGCATTAACGTGCTAAAATAGCCATTTTTCACGGTTACTATTAACTAACAATTTATTTTAAAGAAAATAAACTTTTTCTATTGTTGTTTGGATTATTCCCCACCGAAATATAATAAAATTGGTCAAAAAAGTTATTATGCTTTTATAGATAAGAAACTTGTGGCAAATCTGTTTTATCGATGTGAAAAGGAAAAGTTTGTTATTCAGATAGACCTAATTATTCGGTGCAATGGATTATTCGTGGCTAATCCATAGTTCAATCCGGAAAGAATAATTAAAACAAATTGTTATCGAAACTGCTTCAAAACACACAACAATTATTTTCTCATTCAATCACGAAATTAATTGATCCAATTAATTTTTAAATTGAAATGTCTTCAATCACGAAAATGATAGTATCAATCACCGTTTTAATTGGACATTAAAAAAATACTAATTGATTTAATTGGCAAATTTCAACTATTTTTGTAATTGATTCAATTAAAATTTTAATTGATGTTCATTGCAAAACTCAATTAATTTTTTCATTAAAAACGTAAATATTTTCAATTACTTTCTTAACTGACTTACCCCCATTTTCATGAAGCTCCGTTAGTGCTCCGTTAACTAACGAAATTTTAAACCGTATTATGGACATAGTTGTCATCTTTCCTATATATTTCATATGTCAGTTAGGACCTTAACTGCCGAAAATTTTTCAGTTAAAGTTAACCGGAGAGAAGACATTTGCAATTTACTTTCTGTTAACTACACACAAAAAAATTTCACGAAAATTTTTCCAATTAAAATTTTAATTGAGTTTTAAAAAATATTCAATTAAAAATTTAATTGATTCAACAAATTTTTTAATTGAAACAAAAATCAATCACAAAAATAATAATATCAATTAATTTTTTAATTGGATCAATTAACTTTTTAATTGACCTTCAATTAATTTTTTAATTGATACTATCATTTCTGTGATTGAAGACATTTCAATTAAAAATTAATTTTTTGTGTGTAGTAGTTAAAGCCTAACGGAGCTACATGAAAATGGCCGTTAGTGTTTTTCGTTTGATTAAAAAATTGAATGTTTGAAATATTTTTTTTTCAAATTTTAAAAAAAAAATTCCATCACTTTTTTAATAACTTCCCTACGGGAAATGGATCAACCACAGGACCGGTACAGGACTAGTCCCTGATGTGCATGGACTAGATCTAGTTCTGGTCAAGACATATGAAAGGGACCGGTCACTTTAACATGGGTTTGTCATTGACGGAGTAAATTTACACTTTAGACGCTTGGACTCGTTCCTTAGGACACGTCCTGCACAGAAAAAAATATAACCAAAATATTTCCAATTAAAAAGTTAACTGCAGTTGAAAATGTTTTCAATTAATATATTAATTGATACAATTAACTTTTCAATCAAGATAGAAACATTAAGTTAATTAAGTAAATGATACATTTTAAAATTTTTAATTAAAAAAATAATTGATACAATTAAATTTTTAATCAAATTCGGAAGACTAACTAAGTCAGTTAAAAAAGTGATGAACATTTTTTTATTTTATAATTAAAAATGTATTTCAAACAATCAATTATTATTCCAAAAAAAAAACTAAGGCAATTCAGAAAGTAATTGAAAATATTTACCTTTTTTAATTAAAAAATTAATTCAGTTTTGCAATCAACATCAATTAAATTTTTAATGAATCAATGAAAAAATTAATAGAAATTTGCTAATGAAATCTTTGGTTATCCGAATCTTTAAAATATATTGAACAATAGGTTATTCTGGTAATTCTACTTCACTAAATGTGTAGATCCAATAAGATTTTTATATCAAGTGAGTATGGAAATCATTAAGTTATGACTATTTGAAAACTGTGACAAACTGGATCACCGGTACCAGTCCTGTGATAGGTCCGTCAGTGGCAATTTGCACCAATTTCCCGTAGGGTTAGTCTTTCAAGTTTGATTAAAAGTTAATTGTGTCAATTAATTTTTTAATTAAAATTTTTAAAATTTTGTCTTAATTAACGTGATGTTTTTATCTTGATTAAAAGTTAATTATATCAATTAATTTATTAATTGAAAAAAATCTTCAACTTCAATCAATTTTTTAATTGGAAATATCTTGGTTGGTATTTTGGTTTTTTTCTGAGAAAATATGTTGCTCTTACAGTATTCGTGACTACAAACTATTCCTAGGTTTGTAACATATTTTTTTATATATTATTTCCATGAAAAACGCAAGCGTTCAAACGAAGTTTTCGAGAGATTCATACCCATCTTTAAATGATAAGAATTATGGATGTTATGTAAACTATTTAAGGATTTCATTATAAACGCTTTATATGTATATTGTGAATAACTTTTCCTATGTGTTGTGTCTTACGTGTGTGTACGTTTTTACCATATTCATACGGTCGGTTCATCAAACGTGTGTGTTTCATATTTGACAAAGTTTAAATAAATTGTATTTATCGACGAAACTTCTATATTCTTTCAAAGATTTTTGGAGCGTCAAATTTCTACGGAACGCTATACACCTATGGAACCCATATTATATTCTAAAGCTGATAGTAATCGTTCTTCAACAGATAATCTACTAGAATATAAGCCTGTCTATACACCAAAATTATTACATAGACGGCTTGGTGTTAATAATACAGGCGATAAACTTTTCCCCAATTTGTCAAGTAGTTCGAAAAGTAGGTATTCAATTTGCGTACAAACGTAAATTCTTACTTGTTTGCTTTTAATAGTTGATGACCAGGCCATAAAAAGCTCAACACAATATCAATGTGTCGATGAGTATGTTGAGATGAAGCTACCCAATGCAAGTGCATGCAATTCTCCAAGTACACCAATAGTTAAAGTAGCATCACCACTATGGCATCAATTGCAGAGGCATGAAACCCCATTACCAAGTCCCAGGGGGAATATGGAGTATGGCGATTATGCAAATATAAATAGTAATATTAATTACGCTCCAAAGGATACGCATTTACTTAAGGATACTGTTCAGCTCGATAATAATGATGAAATTAGTGGAATGTAAGTTAGTATAGCAATGGATATTTATGCTAATTGGGCATAACTTTTAATTTATTCTTAGTACCATCTGATTTAATTATAAATTTGTTTAAAATAAAAATATATTGTTCTCTATTTCAATAACCAAAGCATGACAAAGAACGTAAAATGCGGACAATTATTGCTCATGTAATGCCTAAATTCGCAAAAACGCCTATTTGATTATGATATTTTTTATAGGATTTTTGAATATTTTATATATGATTTCGCAATACTGTTCCTCTAAATGCAACTTATGTTCTGCTATTTTAATGTATTTTCCAATTTCATCAGATTTTCTATTGAATCATTGAAGATAACATTTTTAAAAGTTTAGTAGTGTTTATCTCATTTTATTTAAATTTAATTTAACAATTATTATTATTATTATCTTTATTTGCAATTTGAAGCCTTAAAGGCTAATTGAGGTAAATTATTGTGTCAAAAATGTATAACAATTGATAACATAATTTCTTGTAAGTGTTATAAATTTATCTAAACTCAATGAAATTTGCTAGAAAAAACGGCTAAAAAGCAAAAACATTTATTAAATTAATATAAAAAGAATAGTTTGGCAAACATTGGTAAATTTCCCAATGGGTAGGAAAATTTTGACGAATATTATCGACCAATTTCTGTTGTTACCAGTCATAATATTCCCAGTTGACATGACAGATAATGAAGCGTATCACACCACTGTGCTAAATCAAATGAGCTCTTACGGCCGCTTGAATAAACGTGGAATGTCCCATACTCGAGTTGTTTTGATGATCATATACCATTCGACAAACACATACATACATAGTTTAAAGAGCCTTTAACCAAATTTGAGTAGTTTGTTTAGAAGGATATATTTATATCATTGGGACTCCAATATAATGCAACAATGTTTGTATTAGATATGCTACATAGACACACATACTCAACTTTATAAGAGGGTATATTTTGTACATACACTACAAGTTATTGTTTATTTTAACATTTACAGCAGAACTACATCTAGACCAGGTAGTTTTGGTGACATCTGCAATGGTAGTAATAACTCTAGTCGCAGGCAAAGCAAAGAAAGGTCTGTACATTCACCAACACCAGATTGCCCACCACCATCTGCTCTACAGGCAGAAACAACCATATTCGAATTTGTCAAACCTCCACCCGACAAAAGTTTGAAACGAAAATCGCTAAATATACAGCAACAGCAGCGCCAATGTAATCCGCACTTTTACAGCAGTTTGAAATCGTTCATATGGGAGGAAGCAATGGAACCACCAGAAGAGGAACAATTCGATTCACTCAGTAGTTCGCGGGTTTCAGAATGTGTCGAAGAATTTGTGGGTGATGTACCATTTGCTGGTCTCTTTAAAGGATCCTCTTTGAACTTAGCGGCCAGCGAACAGGATTTGTGTAAAACTCAACAAGCTATAGAAGAGCCACCGAGTGGCTTGAGATCACCAAGTCTAGTGAAATCTGTTAAACCAATGCCTGCAAAACGTTCTATCAAAGTTGATCATGTATCAGAAAATAGTGAAAAAGAATCTAGAAGTAATGATGAGTCAATTCGTAATGCCGAAAATGAATTTGATTTTGATGCAAGTAAGGTGTGGGATGAGATCAATACGATTTTTGAAAGTATTGGAAATGAAGTGTCTGGTGCCAAAGACGATACAAAGATGGAAGAGGCTAATTTAATAAATGATGAAAATAATTATACTTTGTCGAATACCTTGCGTAGGAAAACCCTTACAATAAGAAAACCAGCCGATTTATTACTACGTTCGCCAACACCACCTACATCTTCGGAGGACCAAATGAATATCAATCCAAATTGGTGTCACTCTCCGAATACTTTGATATATGGCTATCTACTATACGAAGTTTTTGTAAGTATAAACTGTAACATCTAAAAATAACATGTGGCATTAGAAAAAAAATAGATAAAAATAAAATTTCAAATTATTAATTAAAACAATGACCAATCACAAAATTTTATTGAATCAATTAATTTTTTAATTGAAGTTTTTGATTGATCATAACATTTCCATGATTGAAACACTTTCAATCAAATGAAACGATTTCGTGCTTGAAGTTTTAGATCCGTTTTTCTGTTAAGCATTATATATTCTACTTAACGACACATTTTTTTTATTTTATTTTCAGTACCTCGGTTCTACCGTAATTCGAGAATTACACGGTACGGTATCAACAAGAAAGTCTATACAAAAATTAAAACGTGATGAGACGCCTGCCCCGATGGAGTTTAACAATTCAGAGAATGGTTTGATTGAGGATATCAACTGTTCCACTAAAATTTTGAAAGAAACCAATCAACAAACACGTTTAAAAGTTGGCATTGCTATGTCGCATGCAGGAGTTCGGTTCATTGACATTGAAAATAAGGTGAGCGTTATGAAACTATGTAAAAATAATAAAGTTGGAGTGTGTAATTTGTTATAGATGTGCTTATAAGCCTTCTGGGACGAAATTATTTGTAAATATGTGTTTAAGTCCAATAGGATCTTCTATCTAAAATTCCCACTCATATACAAAGCACATAGCAAAAAAGCCTAAAAAGCTGCATGTAAACGAAATTTTTTGGCAAGAGAGAGAAATGTAAAAAATCGATAATAATGCTCCACAGAATATTAATTGGCAAATTTATTTACTAAAATCTTTATTATAATTACAATGATGTGTTTATGGGTATCAAAAATTTCCGCTAGAGATACATAGCAGGATAAATCCTAGCCTCGCTCTTCCCTTTTCACTGAGTTAAACAGGGAATCGGGTAGCACTTACTAATAAGAAAGAAGTTCACTATCACAAAGAACTGAATAAAAATAAATAAATTTGAATGGTTATAAAATAAAAATATAAAATTAATAATTTCAGAGTACCATAAGCGTGCATGATATCGAGAATATAAACTGTGTCAGTCAAGATAACGATGATTTGAGGTATTTCGCCTATATCACAAGGGAGAAGGACACTCATTATTGCCATGTTTTTATGGTTGATAGTTTGGTAAGTGGATTTTGTGAATTTTAATAATCATTAGCTAATATTTGTTTGTTTACAGGAATTGGCTACTGAAATCATATTAACCTTAGGTCAAGCTTTTGAGGTAGCCTATCAGTTATCACTCATGAATCAAGAGGAATCGCATACTATATACACCTCATCAGATTTAACAAATAGCGAACAAAACAAACGCTTAAGCTATTGCGATATTGTAGATAATGTTTAATTCATCTTTTTTTGTCATATCTTAACCTTTAAAAGTGATTTACCTTTTTGTACCTAAACTCATGAATATTTTTCAAAAATGTAACAGTTGGAATTTTAGATGTGACTAATAATCAGTAGCTTAAACAACTTAATACAAAGTCCATAATGATATGAATATTTATCGAGTTAAATATTATGAACAAGGACTCAGTACAAAGTTACCACAATCTCCCTCAGAGGCCATAAACATGCTATGTAAAATTTAATTCGTATTTTTCTAAACGAGCTATATTCATTTGAATGTATTATTATGATGTATTGATAACTGTATAACTAATTTATTGTTGTAACAGCAAAAAAAAGTCCTATTCGCTTTTGATGTATTATTATCCTTGCAATATTGCTTAGATTTTTTATTTATTTACTAGTCTTGATGCCATTTATAAGCATTTGCATCTTTTAATTTAAAAGTAATTCAGAAACTGATCCGAACATAGTGCCTTTTAGCAAACAAAATTTACCAAATAACAAATATACACGTCTATTAATAAAGAAACATTTATAACAATACCAAAATTATTTCGTTTATTGAAAATAATAATCTATGGCATCTAGATACTGATCGAATTCTGCAGCTATAGCTAAGTATACACCAAAATAAATTTGTTAGTAGACACACACTGCATGCTTAAATGACATTGTCTATTTTTTTAAATCATGGTAATCGAAACATGTTGTGGTAAAAAGTTTAATTAGGGGCTATCGCAATACAATAAAAACAATATATTGAATATAATTATGAATATTTGTCAAATTAAGGCATAAAAGCAGACAACATGTTTGGTGATCGTATTTAGGAGCTAGACCAAACATCGACTGCTGTTTTAGCAGACTTTTTATGAGTGTAATTTTCTAAAGTGTACACTTATGTACAAAATGTTTGTTCCAAAACTAGTTTTTTTTTTTTTGTTTTATGTGGAACCATCAAATTAGAGACATATAAATAAATGTACATGGCTGAGAGGCACTAGGAACAAGCGTGGTGGTAAAGTCCATCTTCCACGCAATCCCGGACTTGGACAACAAACATTTTTTAGAGGTGGGTAAATCTTTCAGTAATGTTGGGCATATTTCATTCTAGCCGATATGAAATACAAGGAAATTTGTGATAGGTGTATACGATTGACATCAATTGCGATATTATCGAATGTTTACATTTTCTCTTATAAAGCCCGGTATGCGGCTCTTGTGAAAATTTCGTTTGGGTGCCAATAACACAGTTTTGCAATGTTTTTCTTATGGGAGCAAAATATAAATAATCGATAATAGCTCCTCACGGATTTTTCGTTAGCAAATATAGCAATGCATTTCAAACGTGTTATGTTTATTGCCGATATACACATCTATCGAAATTTACGGGACCCATAACAAATGCCTTCCTTTATTTTTTTGCTAACGAAAATTCCGTGAGGCGTTATTATCGATTGTTTGTATTTTGCTCCCATAAGAAATAAATTCTAAAACTGAGTTATTGGTACGCGAAAGAAATTTTCGTAAGAGCTGCATAACGGTCTTTTAGCATAACTTTACTCGTATGCACCCTAGCGGAAATTTCGTTTGCGTGCCAATAACACAGTTCTGCCATGTATTTTTTTATGAGGGCAAAAATTTAAACAATCGATAACAATGAATGCATAGATATGAATTTCTTATGGAAATGTACTCTATCCATAAGAAATAATAGGGCTGTTTTCTTTTTGCACTGGATGCAACATTTGTATGGGCTATCCAGAACATCGTTGCACTGGTGTTCTATCCAGAACATCTCATCAGTGCAAGTCGCGCCGATGTTGCCAGATTGTATTTGGATAAGGTGACGCTTCTTCGATTCACAATAGCAATTTATTGTGACTATTTTATCGAAAAACATGAAATTCAAAGTGATACAGTGTCATAAATAATCGCAGCAGTAAATATTTATTACTAATTGAAGCATTTCATACATTAAAAATGCAAGATTTCACTTCTTTTCTGTGATTGTTTTTAAACAGCTAATGACAGTGTTGCATATTTTTGGAGATGTCCTGGATAAACGAGTACTCTGTTTTATTTTAGTCCTTAACGGCTTAGCATATCCAGTGCTAAAAGAAAACAGCCCTAATGTACATTGCTAAGAGCCCTTCTCACTATACGTGTAATATACTGATAAAAGTATAGTGTGAACGGTGCATTGGTGTTGACATTTGCGTTATACGCCGCGTTTTCATTGAGGTTAGATGTTGTCATTTTGATTGTCAGCTTTATAAAAACAGCAGTAAAACATATTCATTATACGGAAAATTGAATTGCTAAACAATAAAGGAAAGAAAGATTTTTGAAACACTAATATCCTTCGAAAATGGACACTGTCAAAGCAGATGATAAAAGGCATGACCCCACCAAGGAAGATGCGGCAGAGGGTGAGTGTGAGAATTATTCAGAAATATACATAAATTTCTACTAAAATGTGATAAGATTTGAGATTAAGGATGGGTAGATACTATGAGCCGGTTAAAATGTGCTTACTATTATTGGCAATTAATGGGCAATGGATCTTATGTTATTCGATTTGATGTTTCATGTTTAGTGATATGATTAGTGGTCCATTTATGTTTTGTTTGATTAAGGACTTTTAATGACAGATGCTATCAGTTTCCTCACTCCAAATTTGTGTTTCAAGTGTTGTTTCCTAAAATAAAATTGAAAAGATTGTAATGTCTTCTCCTTGCTTAAAATAAGGTATGCATGTGTTAGATTTTTTGTTAATAATGAAACCATATTCATTGTTCTCTTTGTTGCAGATATCGACAGTACCGGTTGTCACACCAATGGGCATACAGAAAATGAACCAAACGATGAAGGACCACAGGCGCCCAAAATTCTTAAACTGGGACAAAGTCGAGAACCACAAACAATCGATTTATCATTGAGGCAATGTTATACGTCTGAAGAATATGCCACAAAACTACAAAAACAATGGTTTTCGGAACAATTCGATGACTACAAAGATGGCACAACTAATGTTGAGGTCTATACAGATCCATTTCAAATATGCCTTTTACCAGGTTTATTGGAGAATAAAGACAGTTGTAAACTCTTAATGGAAGAAATGGTCAAAAAAGTTCATTGGTCTCGAAAACAAATGGACCTTTACGAATTCTATCAAAGTACAGACTTATCGAACATGGTTGAGTGTAGATTTTTGGCGAATTTTTTGCAAATGCTTAGAAGGTCTGTAAGGCCCTGGTTGGAAAAAGTCACAAATCTAAAGTTGGATTACGTTTCGGCTTCTTGTTCAATGTATACATGTGGTGACTACCTATTAGTGCATGATGATCTGCTGAAAGATCGCCAAGTAGCCTTTATATATTACTTATCGCCATGGGAGAGTAATGAAGAATGGACAGAAGAGCATGGTGGTTGTCTGGAGATATTCTCCAGTGATGAGAAATGTTTACCTCGTTTTCCAGTACAAAGAAAAATATCGCCCAAAAACAATCAATTTGCCTTCTTCAAGGTTGGTTCCAAATCATTTCATCAAGTGGGCGAAGTGACCACTTTTGATTATCCACGATTAACCATAAATGGCTGGTTCCATGGTGCTTCCAATGAGGACTTAATAGCTGATGCGCTCAGACCTTTTTCCAAGCTTAAATTCAAACCCCCCGTAGAAGCAACTACTGAATGCACTGTTAACCGCTTGTTAAATGAAGTATATCTGAAACCCACAACAAAACGCAGTATTCAAAAAAGAATAGAAGATAATTCAGAAATTTGTCTATATGAATTTTTCCGCAGGGAAATTTTCGAAGAGGCCTTGAAGCAATTACTTAACGACGACACCCTTAAGTGGTCCAGAAAGGGTCCGGCCAATGCCCAAAACTTCGAAATTCTAGACTTGAGTACCACCTCAAAAACTCTAGCACAAATAATGGAGCTGTTTTCCAATAAGGAAATGTTTAGCCTGTTAAGGGATTATACGGATTTGGATTTGTCCGGTGACAATGCTTCAAATCCCATGTATACAATAGAAATCCAAAGATGGTCACATGGAGACTACACAGTGCTGGGCGATGGTGCCATGTGTGAAGACAATACCTTAGATTTAATCTATTATCTGAATGCATCTGAAGGTGCTGCGGTTATAACGTACCTATCGCCTGACACCGATGCAGGAGCATCGAATGCTTATCCATCGCAAAAACCGGGTGCTGATGATCTAAGTGATACAGATTCTCTGGAAGGTGAAGGCTTTGATGATGATGACGAATCTATTCTTTTGACAATATCACCGGTGGATAATGCTCTCAATATTGTCTACCGTTGTGAGGGCACAACAAAATTTACAAAATATGTCTCCCGCAATACACCTTTGGATAAGGGACCAGTTTTTGTTATTTCCTGTAGTTACAAGGAATGAAGTACGAAGAGACGGTGCCTTTTTGTATCACCATCCATTATATTATATCATAGATCTTTTCGGAGAGAGAAAAGTATAAATTATATGCATGCATACATATATTATTTTGTATTGTTTGTATCACTCATTTCCAAATCGCTTTCTTGATTTTGTTTTATTTTTTCATATCAACAAACTAAAGTTTTTTATAATATATATATTTTTTTTTTTTAAATAGTGAAGTAATTTGTTAAGATACAAATCTAGCACACATGTTGTCAAAAGAGACCATACAATTTTTGAATAAAAGACTCATATATAATTGAATTTGTTTTATTACACAAATATGTCGGAAAAGATGTTTGTACACCCCAAAAAAAAACATGTTTGCCATCAATCACGAAATTATATAATTAATTTTTAATTGAAATGTTTTCACTCACAGAAATGATAGTATAGATAGTATCGCCAGTCAATTAAAAAATTAATTGTTCCAATTAAAAAATTAATTGATACAATTAATTTTTTTTGATTGATTTTTGTTTCAATTAAAAACTTCGTTAAATTTTTAATAGAATCGTTTTTTAAATTCAATTAAAATATTAATTGAAAAAAATTTTGTGATATTTTTTTCTGTGCTTGCAGGTTCTGTGAACAAATCTTTAATTTGAATATAATTAAATTTGTATGTGTATTAAATTCATTATTGTTTATCATTGTTTTAAATTTATTTCAGATAAGTTTCGTTTATATGCAACTATAGCATTTATGACGGTCGTAATTATTATTGGTGTACCTATGTGGTGGAAATCTACAGAAGTTTATAGGTAATTTTGGAATGTTTCAAATATGTATTACTAGTCATGTATATAACTTTTTCGATTCTCGATCTTATAGAGTAAACCTACCTTCATCGGATATCATGGAACTAAGCGATAAACCATTAAAAATTAAAATTAGAATTGGTATATTTAATGTAAGAAATGAAAGAGCATCATTACTTATTAATGAGTTAAGGGAAGAGTACTCGAACAGTGGTGAGTTAAATGATAATATTTTCAAATGTTCCATTCCAATATGGAGGGTATTTATTTGTGTAGATATGTGGAATTTGGAATTCTTGCATAAATCAACTTCTGAAAAATCCCATAATATAAAGACGCCTGCAGCATTGGAGGCCCTATTATTGAAGGATGGTCAATTGAAGGAGGGAGATTTTGCATTTATTGAATGGCCCAAATTACAAGAAGAAGTTTTAATGACAAACGAGAGAACGGCATTAATACGAAGTGATACCTGTAAGTTTTACAATCTCCCATATACCGATATTTGTAATCGCAAAAATTATTTAAATTTAAATTTTAACTTCTCATTAAAGAAACCTGTTTTGCCAAATTTAAGGTTTATTTATTTTATTTTATATTTATTGTGAAAATAACCAAGCCCATAGGCCCATAGATGGTTACAAAAAATACTACAAAACTACTTTACATATATACCATAAATATTTAACCAATATAAAAATAAAAAAGGACAGTAATAAATTCTAGCTAAGTAAAACAAAAAATATAAAAAATAAGTAAAGATACATCTATTAAAAAAACTATTTTAATGACTTAGAAAAAGTGTGAACAACTACTAAGTAACAATGGATAAATTAAATTGATATATTAACAAATATTTATTACTACAAAAATATAATATGTAATATTTATGATTTCCTACGCTGGGTTTGTTTTTGCTATATTTTAAGTTTGTACCTTTTTAATTATAATAACTTTTTTATTAAGAAAATATCACTAAATGAACATTTTGCCAATATCGAAACAGTGGGGCTATTGTCATATGATACTTTTTATAATAATCCATATTTTATTTTAGCTTCCAATAAAATGAAACAAGTCTTAAATACATATATTCTACAAACACATCGCATAAAACAAATTATGGCTAAAGAACAAAGAGATGCAGTTAAAACGGAAGCTCCACAAGCAGAATACGATGTTACAGTTTCAGTTCTCAATCCTAGACCAGACATAATGGATGCCAAATGGCATGTACAAATGGCAGTAGAGAGTAGGTGTTTAATTTCAAAAAAGTATTTTTCATATTTCTCAAAAATACTTCTTCGCCATTGCAGCTTATTTGAAACCCTATTTGGATCAAGTCTCCCATATTTCCAATTATACATTAACTACCCAATGGAAATATCAATTGGCATTTGAAGCTGATCTTCGACAAGTTCGCGATAGTTCAATTATGGGTCGTCATTATGCCTTATCGGAATCTTCACTGCCTCACATTATAACAGCTATTGAGAAAAACTTAGGTTCAGGCATTACAGATAAGACGCCACTTAATTTAGTTGTTTATATAACTCCATGTGATATTGCTCCAGTCTATATTTATAACAAGCAGAATCAAAAGGCTTCGACGGATAATATCAATGCATTTATATCACCAAAATGGGGTGGCATAATTATAGCAAATCCCTCTATGGAGACCTGTAGGGAGTACAACGATAAACCCAATCAAAAAGTTTCATTCTTTGTTCAAACTAATGATGTTATGCAAATAATGTTGCATCAATTGCAGAAGCTATTGGATATCAGTGTGGAGGTAAGTTTTATAGAAAATGATCGTAATGAATAAATTCATGATAATATAAAGAAGAAACAGAGATACTCCCGAAGTTAAATTTAAAATTTGCACAAATAAAGACTACATCGTAGTTTTGGCCCAACTATGACCAGGCATTTACAGCTGCCCCAATTTCAACTTATCAGTGATTGATAGCAGCGTAGCTGTAAGCAACGGTTAAATGACATGTGTCATGCATTCGCTTACCAAGCTTACCGACTTGCCACCAGATGACTTTGGACACATCCCACTTTAGTCACAGAGTTAACACAACATACTGTTATAACAAAAATATCATATTCTTGATCCGATGAAATAAAAAAGCTGAAATAAACCTTTTCAGAGAATTCGAGATATACATTTTCAATATTTTTACTCCGATACTCGTGCACGAGAAGTTATATTGAAAGATTTAAATTGAAACTAAATTTTACATATCTTGTTTAGGTCCACATCTAAAATATTTCGACTTCTTTCGAACACGGTTGCCACTCGAGTCAAAAATAAAATACCAAAATTTAAAGAAAATGTTACCAAAAACAAAAACTAGCAACTAAAAAATCTTATTTCGCAGTTTTTGATTATATTTTTGTGGTTATCATTTTTAAAAAATTTATTTATATACAAAAAATTTGTCAAAATTTTATTTCTATAGAGAATTTTGTAAAAATGTTATTTCTATAAAATAATTTGTCAAAATTTTATTTCTATAGAAAATTTTGCCAAAATTTTGTTTCTATAGAAAATGTTGTCAAAATTTTATTTCTATAGAAAATGTTGTCAAAATTTTATTTCTATAGAAAATTTTGTCAAAATTTTATTTCTATAGAAAATTTTGTCAAAATTTTATTTCTATAGAAAATTTTGTCAAAATTTTATTTCTATAGAAAATTTTGTCAAAATTTTATTTCTATAGAAAATTTTGTCAAATTTTTATTTCTATAGAAAATTTTGTCAAAATTTTATTTCTATAGAAAATGTTGTCAAAATTTTATTTCTATAGAAAATGTCAAAATTTTATTTCTATAGACAATTTTGTCAAAATTTTATTTGTATAGAAAATTTTGTCAAAATTGTATTTCTATAGAAAATTTTGTCAAAATTTTATTTCTATAGAAAATTTTGCCAAAATTTTATTTCTATAGAAAATTTTGTCAAAACTTATTTCTATTGAAAATATTGTCAAAATGTTATTTCTATAGAAAATTTTGTCAAATGTTTATTTCTATAGAAAATTCTCTCAAAATTTTATTTCTATAGAAATTTTCTCAAAATTTTATTTCTATAGAAAATTTTGTCAAAATTTCATTTCTGTAGAAAATTTTGTGAAAATTTCATTTTATATAGAAAATTTTATCAGCAATTTATTTCTTAAGTAAATTATTATTCTATTTCTATAGAAAATATGTGTAGTAGCTCGTAGGCGAGAGAATATTTTGCACAATTTAGCAAAACATCAAGAATTTTACCAATCTGCCAAACAGTAACAAATCTACCATTTTTTATAGAATTCTACCCACTGTGCCAACCCTGCTCAAGAAGTGAAATTAGTAGACTCAGTATACTTCAAATTTATAATTGATATATGAGTCTATATGGGGCTTATACCAGAATATGAACTGACACAAATCATATGTTCTGAAGAGTCTTATCGGCATATATACACGATATTTGGTACGCCTATTTTTGGTCCCAAAACAACACTTCCTTTCAAATTTCAGGTAAATCGGATAAAACACACGGTTTCTATGTACTAAAGAAGCCAAACCTGATGATAGGATTTTAGGATAGGATTTATACTAAAACATGGAGCAATAAAACCAAATTTGACATAGGCGGAAAAAAAACGAAAAAAACGTGCGGCGTGTAGATTCTCAAAAATTTAATCGGGGGTGGGTCTATATGAGGGTCGATATAGTCCATCTCAGAAATTGTTGAATTATTTGGATAAAAAACGTGATATCTTAATATGAGCAAGAATTAAATCTTGAACTGGAGATTGATTTTTTCGTGAGCTTGAATTTGCAAAAATTTATTCACGTATAGTCACGAACCGATTTAATTTTTCACTCACGTTCACGTAAAAAATATTTGATCGTATGGTGGTGATTATAAAAAGAGAAATTGGATACCGACCGATACTGCTCTTTTCAGTTTCTTAGAATTCGATGACATTTAAAACGCAGTAAAAGAAGAAGCCGATTTATGTTTGTGCGCATTTACAGCTTTATTGCTTTAAAGCCAAAAGGATATGTATTTGATCATTTGATCATGGTCACATATCAAATCTTGTTTTTCTCTAACTGTAATTGATATTAACCTAGACACGCCCATTTATCATTTTTTATGTAGGTAAACACTGAGGGTGTAAAAACTGTTGCTGTGGAACAACTTTCGCCTCGTCTCTGGGAATATGAATCCTATTTGAGACGAAGTGCCGTAACACATATTACAACTACAACGAATACATTGCAAAGTTTAATCAAGTTATTGGGTAAATATACATAAATATAAAACCTAGATTTTTTTATATATAATCATGAATTTCATAATTTACAAATTTTTTCTTCTAGACAACATTAGCTATATTGTTATCAACGATGATGTAGGAAAAGCCATCAATTCAGCTTATGAATTAATTATAAAATCCAAAGAGGCTTTGGCCAATCATCAACTAATGAAAGCATCCGAATTAGCACAAAAAGCTTTTTTGGCTTCTGAGCAAGCATTCTTTGATGCCAGTCTATTGGCACAGTTATACTTCCCTGATGAACAGAAATATGCAATTTATATACCACTATTTTTACCCATTATGGTACCGGTAGTAACATCATTTTCCATGATGGTAACGCTACTGAAAAAACAACGAGAAGGTCAAACCAAATTGAAGACAACATAAACTATTTGAAACAATTCCAAATTCCAAACGATAAATTTAAAATTGTATTAGTTTTTTTGTTTACGATTACATCTATATTTAATAAATAAAAAATAAATAGTCTAATAATGATTTTGATTTTTTGGTAACTATTGAATTAATTATTTCTCTCGATTGTTAATAAAACCATTTTCGATTTATTACCATTTCAAACTAGGCCTAAAGGAAACACTAGGTAATGGTATTAAGATATCATTAATGAATTTTTATATCTAATGAATTGTATTTTTTTTACGTACATAACGATTTTCGTTTATAAGTTGTGTTTAATCATTTGTATCGTTTGGCTGTAAGAAATATTTTTGTTTTGCTGCATCATTGTTGCTGCCTGCGGAGTGCTTCTTTGCATATGAAAGTAATTATCACTATTGGTAATTAAAAAAAAAAACAAGTATCTACGACCGTAAGTTCGCCCAGGCCGAATATTATGTACCCTCCACCATGGATAACAGGTTGGCTGATAAGTCCCCGGTCTAACAAAGAAAAACACATTTTTTGGTCAAAATTTGTTTTTATTATTCAACATAGTTCCATTCAAGAGCGATACAACGATTATAACGACCTTCCAATTTTTTGATACCATTTTGGTAGTACTCCTTCGGTTTTGCCTCAAAATAGGCCTCAGTTTTGGCGATCACTTCTTCATTGCAGCGAAATTTTTTCCCTGCGAGCATCCTTTTGAGGTCTGAGAACAAGAAAAAGTAGCTGGGGCCAGATCTGGAGAATACGGTGGGAGGCGAAGCAATTCGAAGCCCAATTCATGAATTTTTGCCATCGTTCTCAATGACTTGTGGCTCGGTGCGTTGTCTTGGTGGAACAACACTTTTTTCTTCTTCATATGGGACCGTTTTGCTGCGATTTCGACCTTCAAACGCTCCAATAATGCCATATAATAGTCACTGTTGATGGTTTTTCCCTTCTCAAGATAATCGATAAAAATTATTCCATGCGCATCCCAAAAAACAGAGGCCATTACTTTGCCAGCGGACTTTTGAGTCTTTCCACGCATCGGAGACGGTTCACCGATCACTGTCCACTCAGCCGACTGTCGATTGGACTCAGGAGTGTAGTGATGGAGCCATGTTTCATCCATTGTCACATATCGACGGAAAAACTCGGGTGTATTACGAGTTAACAGCTCCAAACACCGCTCAGAATCATCAACACGTTATTGTTTTTGGTCAAATGTGAGCTCGCGCGGCACCCATTTTGCACAGAGCTTCCGCATATCCAAATATTGATGAATGATATGACCAACACGTTCCTTTGATATCTTTAAGGCCTCTGCTATCTCGATTTTACGGTCATTCAAAATCATTTTGTGGATTTTTTTGATGTTTTCGTCGGTAACCACCTCTTTCGGGCGTCCACTGCGTTCACCGTCCTCCGTGCTCATTTCACCATGCTTGAATTTGACATACCAATCAATTATTGTTAATTTCCCTGGGGCAGAGTCCGGAAACTCATTATCAAGCCAAGTTTTTGCTTCCACCGTATTTTTTCCCTTCAGAAAACAGTATTTTATCAAAACACGAAATTCCTTTTTTTCCATTTTTTTCACAATAACAAAAGTTGCTTCACAAAAGACGCTCTATCTCACAAACTAATTGACTTACAGACGTCAAATTTTGACACGAATCATTTGAAGGTTGGTACTATATAAAAATAATATGCATTTAATACTAGCGACGCCATCTATGTGTCAGACAGGGGACTTATCAGCCAACCTATTATCACTCATTTCTTGATCGGTATATCTATAAATAATTACGAATCTAATTACCACGAATTAATTGCGTGGTAAATAGAGAGCCTGAAGTGGAATATAGGTGGTCGGTTTATATGGGGGCTATATACAATTATGAACCGATTTGGACCAATTTTTGCATGGTTGTTAGAGACCATATAGTAATACAACATACAAAATTTCAAACGGATCGGATGAAATTTGCTCCTCCAAGAGGCTCCGGATGTCAAATCTGGGGATCGGTTTACTTGGGGGCTATACATAATTATGGAGCGATTTGGACCAATTTTTGCGTGGATGTTAGAGGCCATATATAAACACCGCGCACCGAATTTCAACCGGATCGGATGAAATTTGTTCCTCCAAGAGGCTCCGGAGGTCAAATCTGGACCGATTTGGACCAATTTTCGCATGGATATTAGATGCTATATATCAACACCACGTACCAAATTTCAAGCGGATCGGGTGAAATTTGTTCCTCCAAGAGGCTTCGGAGGTCATATATGGGGATCGGTTTATATGGGGGCTATATATAATTATGGACCGATATGAATCAATTTTAGCGTGAAGGTAGTGAATGTATAATAACATCACGTACCAAATTTCAACCGGATCGGATGAAATTTGCTTCTCTAATAGGCTCCGCAAGCCAAATATCCCTCGTTTATAAGGGGATATACGTAAAAGTGGTCCGATATGGCACATTTGCAATACCATCCGACCTACATCAATGACAACTACTTATGCCAAGTTTCAAGTCGATAGCTTGTTTCGTTCGGAAGTTAGCGTGATTTCCACAGACGGACGGGCAGCCGGACAGACGGACATTGCTAGATCGACTCAGAATTTCACCACGACCAAGAATATATATACTTTATGGGGTCTGAGACCAATATTTCGATATGTTACAAACGGAATGACAAAGTTAATATACCCTCCATCCTATGGTGGAGGGTATAAAAATTTTATACATGAGCTTATTTGATAAATTTGTATAACACAATTTGTAACGAATTTGGGATTTTATTTTCCAATAGATTAAATATTATTATTTTTTTTTAATTTTGTTGATATATGATTAATAACAACCATAGTATTACAGGGTTTAGTATTTCATTTTTGTAAACACAAAAATGTTGTTATTCATTCCAGCAAAAATGTTTGTTAAAACAGCAGTTTTTGTCTGCTGAAAAAGAGGAAGCAGTTTTTCAACAATTATCCGTTTGTTGAAAAAGCAAAAATTTTTATACCCTCCACCATAGGATGGGGTATATTAACTTTGTCATTCCGTTTGTAACACATCGAAATATTTCTCTAAGACCCCATAAAGTACATTCGATTTTAATATAGGGACGCAAATGTTTGAAACAAAGATTAATAAAAATTTTTATTAATTAAAATTTCATTATTTTAAAGCACTTTGGTGTTAATATTGTGTAAATAGAGTGACCTACAATTTAGGTTGCATAATCTTCCATATTAGTTCAATATTTTCCATATTAGTTCAATATTTTCAATATCAGTGTAGTTAATAAATTCGAAACAGTAGAAATTTATAACAAACTACTGACTGGTCGGTTAAAATCGGCCGACCCATAAATATTGATTGAGGTCGTTATATTTTCCAAGATAATCCATTATTTGAATTGAACATTATCACTAGTCAAATATGATGACGTTGAAAACTATAGCCGTGATAATGTGGTAAATTTGCTCTTCGAATATAATCACGAATCTCATGTTTCTTCTCTGCATGTGTATGATCGTTTAGTTTTTTCATGCCCCTGAGTTTCAATGATAAAGATTCCAAATATGTGTCTTTTGGACAACACTGCATATTATTTAATTACCATTTCTAGGTAATTACGTACCACCCATCCACCCACCATTCATTCAACATTTAACAATTAACGATTTCTCTTAATTATCATTTAAGTAATTTTGAAGAAGCCAAGTTTTATTGAAATGTGCTCGTACTAGTTCGTCGTATGGACGGACGACAGGGACAATTGAATTTACGTTGTAGCATTTGATGAACAAAAATGCAATAAAAAAATAAGAAAAAAAAATAACAGCAATAAAAAAATATGTTTGATGCCAAGGCCAGAATCGTACAATAACATAGAAATGATGGCGTTAAACAACATCATCGACTGTCCGTTCGTGTGCCGCCCGACTGTCAATAGAAAATTATCATCGTTTTTTTGTTTCTAAAGCCGCCATCACCACTGACGCCGTCACACAATGGCGCTCATCTTCAATAACCTTTGAATTTTCAACGATAAGCCGATGAGTAGCAGAACCATTCATGGAAAGAAGCGTGGGAATATTTTTGCATAGGTCAGGTTCACGCGCGGACCATGCAAATGAAGTGAAAAAATAATAAATATCATGTTCCAACATCATCCTCCTCAGAGTCATCATCACCGCCATTATTATCAGATCTATGCTTCTCAATGAAATTGAATCAATTTTGAATTTCTGACAGTGCCCTTTAATTAACATCCAAACATTGAGAAGACGTTACAATGGAAACTCCAGCCTAGAGTATTGGAATATTCCCCATCATACACACAGAAGAACTAAAATTTCTATTAAGAAACAAGAAATAACACACATACACACCAAATTATTTCCTATTATAGAAATCACTTAACAATGATCATAACCATTATTCACCTCCAACAAAAGTGGGTAACAAAGTTATTCAGAAATCTTTTTCGCATCACAAACTATTTAAAATGCAAAAATTTGTTGTGGTTCATTAAAAAAAAAAATGTTAAGTACTTAAAGATATTATATTATATTTAATGTAAGTCGTTATGTTAATGTATTACTTTGCAAAATGCTATTTCAAATTCTAAACGTTGAAATACAAGGAACTATAAACAATTATAGTGTGCACAGTGTTTTATCGTCTAAATATAACGAAACTATGAAGTTGGCAACATTGAAATTTACATGGCAGTGGATTTAGCATTAATTTTTGCTTATATATTTTATTTCTATAAATGTTAGCATTTAATATTCCCAAATCAGTATAAAATATATGGGATAAACTTACACTGAAAAAAATGTCCGGTTCAAAAGATGTTATCTTTACTCAAAGAAGCGGAAAATTGAGGTAAACACCAAAACACAATTCTCTTTTAAATTTCACACAAAAAATTAATTTTTGGATTCAATCACGAAATTAATTTTTAATTAAAATGCCTTCAATAACAGAAATTATACTATCAATCCTCGAAGTAAAGTAAAAAATTAATTGATCCAATTAACAAATTAATTTATACTATTAATGGTTGTGATTGATTTTTGTTTTAAAAAATTTGTTGAATTAATTAAATTTTTAATTGAATATTTTTAAAAATTCAATTAAAATTTTAATTGGAAATATTTTGGCTAAAATTTTTTTCAGCGTATTGAAAAACATCTCATATTTTTGAATGCTTTTTGACTTTGGATATACCCCCCACCATAGGATGGGGGGTATATTAACTTTGTCATTCCGTTTGTAACACATCGAAATATTGGTCTAATGCGCTTTACAGACTATCAGTTATTCCGGACGACAGTGCTCGTGTCGAACATATCCCATATATTGTGCACATTATAAATTAAGTCCGAAGGCATAATCGATACTGCTGCATGTTTATGGGATCGATAACACATTTACCGATTATTTAGTCATCGCCGACAAGTCGTATCGATCCGACGCACTGTAAGATTCTTTACAAACACCGACATTCCGTCCGGAATAACTGATAGCCTGTAAAGCGCATAAGACCCCATAAAGTATATATATTCTGGGTCGTGGTGAAATTCTGAGTCGATCTAAGCATATCCGTCCGTCCGTCTGTTGAAATCACGCTAACTTCCGAACGAAACAAACTTGGATGGTATTGCAACTCGGCCATATTCGACCACTTTTACGTATAGCCCCCATATAAACCTACGCCCAAATTTGGCTTGCGGAGCCTCTTAGAGAAGAAAATTTCATTCGATCCGGTTGATTTGGTACGTGGTGTTAGTATTTGGTATCTAACAACCATACAAAATTGGTTCATATTGGTCCATAATTATATATAGCCCCCATATAAATCGATCCCCAGATTTGAACTCCGGAGCCTCTTGGAAGAGCAAAATTCATCTGATCCGGTTGAAAATTGGTACGTCTTCTAAGTATATAGTCGCTAACAACCATGGAAAATTGGTCCATATCGGTCCATAAGTATATATAGCCCCCATATAAACCGGAGGAGCAAAATTCATCCGATCCGGTTGAAATTTGGAACGTGGTGTTAATATATGGCCGCTAACAACCATATATAGCAGATCCCCAATAACACAAAAAAATTGGTCCATATTGGTTCATAATCATAGTTTCCACTCGAGCCAAAAATAATCTACCAAAATTTTATTTCTATTGAAACTTTTGTCAAAATTTTATTTCTATAGAAAAATTTGTCAAAATTTTATTTCTATAGAAAATTTTGTTAAAATTTTATTTCTATAGAAAATTTTGTCAAAATATTATTTCTATAGAAAATTTTGTCAAAATTTTATTTTATAGAAAATTTTTCATAATTTTTGTTCTATAGAAAATTTTGTCAAAATTGTATTTCTTTAGAAAATGTTGTCAAACTGAATTATATACGTACTCGAGCTCGAATTAAATATCACTCGAGCCAAAAATAATCTACCAAAATTCTATTTCTATTGAAACTTTTGTCAAAATTTTATTTCTATAGAAAAATTTGTCAAAATTGTATTTCTATAGAAAATTTTGTCAAAATTTTATTTCTAAAGAAAATTTTGTTAAAATTTTATTTCTATAGAAAATTTTCACAAAATTTTATTTCTATAGAAAATTTTCTCAAAATTTTATTTCAATCGAAAATTTTCTCAAAATTTTATTTCTATAGAAAATTTTGTCAAAATTTTATTTCTATAGAAAATTTTTCAAAATTTAATTTCTATAGAAAATTTTGTCAAAATTTTATTTCTATAGAAAATTTTTTCATAATTTTTGTTCTATAGAAAATTTTGTCAAAATATTATTTCTATAGAAAATTTTTTCATAATTTTTGTTCTATAGAAAATTTTGTCAAAATTTTATTTTTATAGAAAATTTTGTCAAAATTGTATTTCTATAGAAAATGTTGTCAAACTGAATTATATACGTATTTAACCGACCTTTTTTAGTTTAATATATACCACGTATGGACTAACTTGCAATTTAGAAGACGGTGTTAGGAAGTTTTTAAGATATCTTGCTATCGGCAAGTGTTACCGCAACCCAAGTAATTCGATTGTGTATGACAGTCTTTAGTAGAAGTTTCTACGCAATCCATGGTGTAGGCTACATAAGCTTCGGCCTGACCGAACTTACGGACATAAATACTTGTTCAGTGTATATTTTAATGATCCTGATAGTCTTTGCAAATGCTATGGCGCATTTTGGCGATCAAAATGTTCCATGGTCACCGTCCAAAATTAACATTTTGCTTTTGAAACAAGGTTGAGGTGATGATTTTCCTTCTCTGGGTGTAATGGAAAGTTTTCATTGTGTCAATAAAACAATTTCGTTCGCTCAATTTTAATGAATTTGTTTTTGTCAGAAGTCAAGTTTCCTCTCTTAATGACAATGTTAAAAATATTTAATTCAATGTAACTTTACAAATTTCTAAGACCAATTAATTAAATTACTTACTGTAATAACTTAATTAAACATCGAATATAACTTAAGACCACTGTACATCATTGATAAGAAACAATGAATATGCGTATATATGCCAAAGTAATAACTTCATTCAAACAATTCAGATTAACTATTGCCATTACTCACATGAGTTTGTTTGATGGTTTAATAAATGTAGTAATTTAAATATCCGATTAAACCAAGGGGTTATGGTATTCTGCACACAAAAGAAATCAATTTAAATTGTAGAATAAAAAATTGTATTTTTCATAACGAAAAAAAAAAATCCTATAAACCCAAATGAGCATTTAAATCCATGCGAAAAACATTTGCCAATTAACCTTGGAGTTTTTGCCCTGGTACTACCACAAAAATATTTGATTTCCACATTTTGTCGACGAATGAAAAATAAAGATGAAAACAAAACAAAAACTACACGTCTATGAAAACCAGCAGAAAAACTTTGACAATAATACAAATTTGCCAATTATTATTTTAACGCTCTGCAAATAAATCTTTCAATAACTTTATTTTCCTATGCCACCCTCTTTGTTTTTGTTCAATTAATGGAATGGATTTATACACCCAGAAAAACTATGGAATATGAAACAAAAGATTGTAGTAAGGTTTTGTGAATTTGTGGTAAATGTCGATAATTATTGATAGCAGTGTTGCCAGTATTTTTCTGCAAATTATGATATTTTCGTCCCCAAAAATCCCCAATTTAAATTTAAATTCCTCACAAAAATCCCCAATACATTTTTTTTTTAATATTTTAAATATTCAAGTAGTAAAATTGTGTATGTTTGGTAGAATTCTACCAGAAATTGTAGTTTTTTTAATTGTTTTGTAGATTGGTAGAAGTTTTGATGTTTTGGTAGATCTTGCAAAGAGGTACTTCATTTTCTATAGACATAAACTTATGACAAATGTTTCTATATAGAAATAAAATTTTGAGAAAATGTTATATACATGTTTAGGAACGAAAATTTACTTTTAAATGTTTAAGTAGTAACATTGGGTGGTACACAAAGTTGTTAGAATTCTAGCAGAAATTGTAGATTTTTTCGATTGAAAAATACAATTTTAACAACATTAGAAATAAAATTGTGACAAAATTTTCTATAGAAATAAAATTTTCTATAGAAACAAAATTTTCTATAGAAATAAAATTTTGCCAAATTTTCTATAGAAATAAAATTTTGGCAAAATTGTCAATAGAAATAACATTTTGACAAAATTGTCTATACAAATAAAATTTTGGCAAAATTGTCTATAGAAATAACATTTTGACAAAATTGTCTATAGAAATAGAATTTTGACCAAATTTCCTATAGAAATTCCTATAGAAATTGTTAAAAAAGATTAAATCGATTTCTCGAAAAAAATCCTCACAAAAAATAACAACCATGCAAAAATTGGTCCATATCGGTAATTATCGGTAATTATATATAGCCCCCATATAAACCGATCCCCAGATTTGGCTTGCGGAGCCTCAAAGAGAAGCAAATTTCATCCGATCCGGCTGAAATTTGGTACATAGTTTTAGTATATGGTCTCTAACAACCATGCAAAAATTGGTCCACATCGGTTCATAATTATATATAGCCCCCATATAAACCGTTCTCCAGATTTGACTTCCAGAGCCTCTTGGAAGAGCAAAATTCGTCCGAAAAAAATCCTCACAAAAATCCCCAAATTTACGGAAATTCCCCCATGCCCCCAGCTCAGAGATTTCGTCCCCATTCACGAAAAAATATCCCCAATTTGGGCGAAAATCCCCAATTCTGACAACACTGATTGATAGAGTCATGCCATTTTATTACTTCTGGGCACCCAATCAAATGGTCAGTGGAATAATATATTTTGGGATATTATTCCACTGCTCTTTCAGGTCTACATACAGATTGCAGAAAAACAATTCCAGATCGAACCTTGTGTACTTATAAATTGGATTAAGTTTTTGGACTACCAAACACCTTTCATTCGAAATCTTCATGTTAACTTTTGATTATTTGAACAAAAAATAACACACTGCTGCTCAGACCATTTAATGATTTTCTTTTGCAAATTATGGACAAACTAACCTATTTTTTGGAAATGAATACTAGAATTCAGACTTCTACAAATCTACGTCTAATCGCTACGGTGGATATATCCAGATGGGGCAAATCGTTGATTTTTTAGACGATATTTGAGGAAATTGTTGTAGAGCTCTTTTTACGGTTCTTTTTACGATTTTCTTCCGTTTACTTCCAACTCTGTGCACAGTTTTGGTGCTTCCTGTACAAGCAACAAAATAAGTTGAATAAACCATTTCGTTTCCATTTGCTTTTCCCTGTAAGAAAGTTTCTTTGGAAGGGACACCCAGAAAAAAGTGCCTTCGAAACTAAAGGAAAAAATTTTCATCAATATAGTTTATCCATTTTATTTCCATTAAGGTAAATTTTTGTGAAAAATAATAAAATTTACTCGTTTCAGTAAAAAAAATCCTAAACTGTAAGCAGTTAGGATTAGTTCATTAACTAGAATAAGGCATGGAATTTTACTCATACTATTTTCTTCGCTGGGTATAAGAATTTACTACTGAAAAAGAAAATTTTATTCACCGATAACAAAGCATTCGTAAAAATAAATAAAAACCGAACTAAAACCAAGTTTCCTCAAAATTAGTAAAATTTCTTATAAAATGATAATTGCGACTTCCTTTATAATAGAAAGTTTTTCATACATTCGAACAACACTTGGCATAGAAAAATATTTTAGTTCATTCGTACTAAGAAGTATGCAATCCTTTCAAAACTTAAGGAAACACACTTGTTAGAATATAGGAAATTTTCCTACATTTCTATTGTCTACCTGTAATCGATACCTGTCATCGTAATCGATGTGTTTGCGCGTGGGTGTAATCGATATATTTGCGCGTCGGTTGTTTTTTTAGTTGGAATCGCGTTGTTTTGGTATACGGAGAGATTGTTAAAAAATAATATGGTAAAATAATGTAATAAATAACAAATAAAATATATAAAATATGTTCGTGATAGTGTATAAAGAAAGAAAACACCAGCAGAATAACAACCCTTTCATTTGTCTTCATTTTGGAATCTTCAATTATCAGGTAATATTCAGTGACGCTAACCTTTTGCAACAAAAATGTTTTATAATTTTTTATATTTGTAGGTATTGAAATTGTAAAAGGAGGACAAAATCGTTAGGCAGCAACTTATTAAAAGTGAAAAGTACAAGAAGAAGAAAAAGTGCGTTTTACAGTTGATAATATCACACGGAAATTGGAAATAGTGGAATAATAAATTAATATTTCAAAGAGATTCGATGCTGTTGATTCTTAATAAATATATTCAATATATTAATAAAACATGTCTTTTATTGAAGATAAAATTGCTTATAGAAATAAATAAAATTGTATTTAAAAACGAAGGTAAGCAGTTCTAATTATGAAGTAAAAGTTTTACCACAAATGTGTAAGATTTGTCGAAATGAATGAAAAAATTTCAATAAAATCATTCCATATATGAATTCAAATTAGTTAAATTTTTTCATTCTGTAGTATAGTGGTATATAAATATAGGAAAATGTTAACTAATATATGGAATGCATTATTCCTAATTTCTACGAAAATCACATCGTTCAGACAAATAAAAATGTCTTTGGCGCTATACGAAGTTCAACTTTCTTCACAATGAGTTCATTTTAACTTAAAGAAGGGGTCACTTTTTTCTGGGTGGAGTATAGACTTTTTATAGGATGTGAAAACAATCGGATGAGGGGTATAATAACTTTGTTTGTAACACATCGAAATATTGGTATAAAGTATATATATTCCGGGTCGTGGTGAAATTCTGAGTCGATCTAGTGATGTCCGTCCGTCCGTCTGTTGAAATCACGCTAACTTCCGAACGAAACAAGCTATACACTTGAAAGTTGGCACGAGTACTTGTTATTGATGTAGGTCGAATGGTATTGCAAATGGTCCATATCGGACCACTAATCCTAGAGGAGCAAATTTCCAGATAAGTTTTCCGAAGCTTGTTGGAGATGCAAATTTGCTACGTGGTCTTATAATTTCTCCCTGATCAAGAATATATATATATATATATATATATATATATATATATATATATATATATATATATATATATATATATATATATATATATATATATATATATATATATATATATATATATATATATATATATATATATATATATATATATATATATATATATATATATATATATATATATATATATATATATATATATATATATATATATATATATATATATATATATATATATATATATATATATATATATATATATATATATATATATATATATATATATATATATATATATATATATATATATATATATATATATATATATATATATATATATATATATATATATATATATATATATATATATATATATATATATATATATATATATATATATATATATATATATATATATATATATATATATATATATATATATATATATATATATATATATATATATATATATATATATATATATATATATATATATATATATATATATATATATATATATATATATATATATATATATATATATTCTTGATCAGGGAGAAATTATAAGACCACGTAGCAAATATATATATATATATATATATATATATATATATATATATATATATATATATATATATATATATATATATATATATATATATATATATATATATATATATATATATATATATATATATATATATATATATATATATATATATATATATATATATATATATATATATATATATATATATATATATATATATATATATATATATATATATATATATATATATATATATATATATATATATATATATATTCTTGATCAGGGAGAAATTATAAGACGATATAAGCATATCCGTCTGTCTGTCTGTTGTAATCTGTCTGCACGCAGGCCAAGTTCGAAGATGGGCTATATCGGTCCAGGTTTTTATATAGCTCCCATATAAAACAATCCCCCGGTTTGGGGTCTTGAACACCTATTTACCGCAATTTTCATGCGATTTCGCTGAAATTGGAAATGTAACGATATTTTAGGTCCACAAAGAGGTGTGCCGAATATGGTGTGTATTAGTCCACGTTTTGGTATAGCCCCCATATAGACCGATCTCCCGATTTGACTTCTTGACCGTCTAGAGATCCCATTTTATTCGATTTGGCTGAAACTCATAATGTAAAGGTATTTTAGGTGCACACATAGTTGTGGCGAAAATGATGTGTATCGGTGTACGTTTTGGTATAGACCCCATATAAACCGATCTCCCAATTGGACTTCCTGACCGCCTAGAAACCCCAATTTTTATCCGATTTGCCTGAAATCAAAAATATAGAGATATTTTAGGTCCACAAAAGGGTGTGGCGAATATGATGTGTATTGTTCCACGTGCTGGTAGAGCCCCATATACACGCTCACAAAAAATCGCTTCTGTAACATATACTCCCAAACATATTTTGCTTCAAGCATATACATTTTTGGGTATTGCCCAAACATTTATATGTTTGATCTCTTCCAATATATAATATGTTTGAAAGCATATTGGTCTAAACAATATATGTTTGGGTAGTCAATTTCCAAACATTTTGTATTTTTGCATCCAAATTCAAAAAACAATATGTTATTATGTGAACATATAATATGTTTGGAAGCATTTTGCACCCAAAAATATTATATGCTTAAAAAAATTCTCCCAAACAATATTGTGCTCAAAATTTTATTTATTTATTTATATATTTACAATCATAATGAATTATGAAAATAAACAGGTAATATAGGTGCTAACAACATAGGTTTTCGACCTGAATGCTCAAAATTTTGTTTCTGCCCAATTGTATATTCCCCCACATCTTTCTCACTTCCACGAGATTTTTTAGTTCTTAGCACCTTTTTCTGTAATACAAACATTGTAGAAGAAATTATTCAATTGTATGATTTTTTTTATTTTAATTTTACCTTTTGCCGGACGGGGATTCGAACAGCGGACCACACAGTTTGTAAGGATCAAAGAAGTAGCTGATCAATTGCCCAAGGAAAAATAAAATGTTAATTTTGTAATAACAAGCAACAACCACCAACTTAATTCAATATCGCTCCCTGTTAAATAGCGCTCCAAGCTACTAAACACATGTATGTTTATAGGCTATTTATAAATTAATATATGTTTGCATCCAAGCATATTATATTTAAAAAAATTTTATGTCCCAAACATAATATGTTCTAACATATTAACATATATGTCGCAAACATGTTATGCTAGTTTATGAACATTATATGCTTGCACTCAAAAATATTGTGTTTAAAAATTTGTTTTCCAAACATATAATGTTTATAGCCAAACATATGAAAAACAGTCTTTTTCATCCATGTAGAACCGATCTCCTGATTTGACTTCTTGAGCGTCTATAAACCCCAATTTTTATCCGATGTGTCTGAAATTAAAAATCTAGACATATTTTAGGTCCACAAACTGGTGTGCCGAATATGGCGTGTATCGGTCCATGTTTGGTATTACCCCTATATATATCCCGATTTGACTTCTTGAGACCCCTATTTTTATAGGATTTGGTTGAAATTCAGTAGGTAAAGTTATTTTAGGTCCACATATTTGTCTTCTTGGGATTCTAAACACCGCAATTTTTATCCGTTTTGCTTGAAATATCTTTAGGTCCACAAAGAGGTGTGCCGAATATGGTGTGTATCTCATTTAGACCAATCACAAGATTTGACTTTTTGGGCTACTATAGACCACAATTTTTATTCGATTTGCTTGAAAATGGAAATCTGGAGATACCTTTGGTATGCTGATCTTGGGTTTATTCGATCCATGTTGACTGATCTCCCGATTTTACATCGAATTTTTTATCCAATGTGCCAGAAATTCGAAATCTAGTGGTATTTTAGGTCCACCTACATATACCGATCTCCCGTTTTGAATTCTTGAGCATCTAGACTAGAATTTGTTAATCTATATAACCCTAATATACACCCATTTAGGGGATAGACAGCGCACTAGTCATTTAAATGGCAGAAACTAAGAAAATTTCCCGAGCTCAATCATCATTATCATTCGAGTAATAGGGTTTAAAATCTATAGAATTTTGATTTCAAATCATCCATTATTGTATCGGATTTTCGTGCACATTTTGACGAGATGTTTAAGATTCCTCTAAAATTAAAAAATGGTTATTATAAATCCAGAATCTTATGTAGCATCCGTATATTGAACCTATCTGCCAGGGAGAATATCTGTCATCAAATCCCCCTGAAATTCTATTAACCAGCTACGATTATGAGTTTTTTTTGGCAAACTATTATATTTGTTTAATGGTGGTGGGTATATACGATTCGGTCGGGCCGAAATTAATGACTTCATATGGACTAACTTACATCAAGTCAAGAAGTTTTACGATACCTTGCCAACGGAAAGTGTTGCCATAACCAAAATTTTATCTTTCGTCCAAACGGAATGTCCAACCCTGAACCATACACACGGTTGAAAAAGACTGTTCTTCATATGTTTGGCTATAAACATTATATGTTTGGAACACAAATTTTTAAACACAATATTTTTGAGTGCAAGCATATAATGTTCATAAACTAGCATAACATGTTTGGGACATATATGTTAATATGTTAGAACATATTATGTTTGGGACATAAAATGTTTGTAAATATAATATGCTTGGATGCAAACATATATTAATTTAGAAATAGCCTATAAACATATATGTGTTTAGTAGCTTGGAGCGCTATTTAACAGGGAGCGATATTGAATTAAGTTGGTGGTTGTTGCTTGTTATTAAAAAATTAACATTTTATTTGTCCTTGGGCAATTGATCAGCTACTTCTTTGATCCTTACAAACTGAGTGGTCCGCTGTTCGAATCCCCGGCCGGCAAAAGGTAAAATTAAAATAAAAAATCATACAATTGAATAATTTCTTCTACAATGTTTGTATTACAGAAAAAGGTGCTAAGAACTAAAAAATCTCGTGGAAGTGAGAAAGATGTGGGAGAATATACAATTAGGCAGAAACAAAATTTTGAGCATTCAGGTCGAAAACCTATGTTGTTAGCACCTATATTACCTGTTTATTTTCATAATTCATTATGATTGTAAATATATAAATAAATGAATAAAATTTTGAGCACAATATTGTTTGGGAGAATTTTTTTAAGCATATAATAGTTTTGGGTGCAAAATGCTTCCAAACATATTATATGTCCACATAATAACATATTGTTTTTTGGAAGACAACATTATTGAATTTGGATGCAAAAATACAAAATGTTTTGAACTTAGACTACCCAACCATATATTGTTTAGACCAATATGCTTTCAAACATATTATATATTGGAAGAGATCAAACATATAAATGTTTGGGCAATACCCAAAAATGTATATGCTTGAAGCAAAATATGTTTGGGAGTATATGTTACAGAAGCGATTTTTTGTGAGCGTGCAGTTTGTAAGCAAACACACTATTCACAATTATCGTTATATCTGTCAATGCACAAGCAAAGCATACAGTCAATCAGTTCTATTTATAGACCAGATTTTTGGGAGCACACAAAAGCTATTTAAAGAAACTTTATAAAGAAAAACAAAAAAAAAAAACAACAACAACAAACAAACAACAATCCACTTTAAGTTATCCCTTTCTTACAACTTTGGGAAACGGAAATAATGTAATTTTACCTCTAAAGAAACTGTTTAATTAAAATATAATTAATCAACTAAGAAAATATTACATTAAACCAAAAATTTTTCTAAATGCACAAACTTTGGAAACCTATTCTAAAGAGTAACCCAAATAATATATTTGCTCTCAAGATTTTACCCATGATTCCTTTGATGTGATTTAGGTGGCTTTGTGTACTAAGAACAGAGCCACGATCTTGGTTAAGGCCAAAAGTATAAAACATGTCATGTAAATTTGTTCTCCTCATTTTTTCTTATGGTGGTGTCAAAAAGTCATGATGATGCCTGACTAGCTGGAATAGTTGATTGGATGGTTGAGTATATTTTTTTGGCAATATGACTTTTCCAATGCATTTTTAGTTACAGAAACAATGATGGAGTGACTTTAGATATTTGAAGATGCTACTAAAATTTACATACAAAAGTTGTGGACTCTTAAATGTAAAATGCACGATTTTTATCAATACAAGCATAGATGGCCTGAAATACTGGGTATTGTATTACCATATAATGAAAGTTAACTGTGATTGGGCTACAATTGAGTGAGTAAGAGTCTGAATGTTTTTCATGCATTGAGAAATATATTATATGAAAGAAATTTCCTTTCTAAAAAGAAATCTTGATGGGCTATCACATTCGCTTCGATATAGAGATAGTTTATAAATTCAAACTCAGATGGACGATTACTACTTAGGTTAACTGCCTCATACAAAAATAACGAAAGATTAGTTTACAATCGCACAGCAAATATCTACTGACAAAATTTCAGCAACATCGCAGTTGTAGTTTTTACAACATATGGAGGCAGAGGGTTGCTATATACACCCTCACAAAAAATCGCTTCTGTAACATATACTCCCAAATATATTTTGCTTCAAGCATATACATTTTTGGGTATTGCCCAAACATTTATATGTTTGATCTCTTCCAATATATAATATGTTTGAAAGCATATTGGTCTAAACAATATATGTTTGGGTAGTCTAAGTTCCAAACATTTTGTATTTTTGCATCTGTTACAGTTTAGGAAATTTTGGAAATGAATAGACACACTGTTTTATCTCAAACCACAGAAATCTTTATTGTAAGTTCAAACTCTAAATAAAAACTAAAATCTAAATGAAAAAATATGTATCCATTGGTATACAAAACTCAATGGTAAGTTGATGGAAAATCAATGATAGTTTGTTAAAATTAATTATATGAATTGCAAAGTGCTGTATTTGCAAGTGACTCTAACATCTCCCTTTGTTTTTTTTTTTTTTTTATTCAGTAAATCCATACCAAACTGGCGCTTTTCTGGCTCTGGTTGGTCTGGAACGTGGGGCAGGTTCAGATGCTTCTGGAGTACTAAAAGTTTCTGGCGATTGTAAAAGAAAGTGACCCGCAGGACTGGAGGATTCATTATCTTGAAACCCATTGGCTCTTTGTTCAGAATGAGAGTTCTGCTCCTGAGATATTTCGGGAACAATGTTTGCTGATCGAATTGTTCCTTCGAAATCTTGTTCTAAATCCACTGACTGTTGGTTTTCTGATGGTTTTAGTCCAAACATTTCGAAAATTATGTGAAGTGGTTCCAAATCCTGTCCGGTTTTTGACTCATCCGTCCTGGCTATTAATTGGTTTACATGAAATCGCATTAATTTTGTTTTATTGTTTTCGTATATGTACACGTTATAGTTCACAGTTCCAACTCTTTCCACGATTGATGCTGGTAACCATACCAGTTTACCTTTTCTATAAGCTTTCGCATATACTAAGTCATTGGGCTTGAAATTTCTCTCCTTAGCTCCATGTTTCTTATTAAACTGTGCTTCCATCTTACTGTCATGTATCCGAGGTTTAGGCTGACAAGTTGGTTTTAATAAATCAAGGGTTGTTTTAATTTTCCTATTAAGAAATAGTTCAGCAGGTGATTTGGATGTTTCTTTGGGAGTAGAACGGTAGGTTTGGAGGAAAATCTCAAGTATTTCCCGATTGTCTCCCTCATCCTTAAGTTTATTAAGAGCTCTTTTCAATGTACCAACGAAACGTTCGGCTTGCCCATTTGATTGGGGATGGTATGGAGCAGATTTGATATGAATAATCCCTCGTGATTTGGTAAACTCATTAAACTGTGCACTGACGAACTGTGTTCCATTGTCAGAGACTAAAGTATCACAGTTTCCAAATCGAGCAAATACTTCGGTAAGTTTTGAAATGATTGTAGCTGAGTTTATATTATGAACTTGGAAAATTTCTGGCCACTTTGAAAACGCGTCGACCATTACCAGGTAGTATAACCCATTGCAGGGGCCAGCTATATCTACATGTATGCGTTCCATTGGTTTAGATGCCAAGGGCCATGACTTTAGTGAGTGTTTGACGGGGTTTGATGACGTCACTGCACACTTATGACAGTTTCTCACATATGTGGTAATATCTTCATCTATTCCAGGCCAAAATACATGACATCTTGCAAGTGTTTTCATTCTCTCCTTACCTGGATGCCCACGATGTAAGTCTTTAAGTAATCTGTTCCTAAGACATTCAGGGATAACAATTCTGTCATTGTACATCACACATCCTTGAACGATACTGAGATTATCTCGCTTTACATGATAGGGTTTTAAATCTTGTGCTAATTTGGAACCCCATCCATTTTAAGTGAATTGACTACAGTTTGTAATGTTTTGTTTTTGAGTGTTGCTTGTTTTACCATGTTGAAAGTTATGGGAAGCTTGCTGATATGTCCTTGTAATGATGCCGCACAATCTTCTTCCAATGTCATACAAGCGATAACAATATCCTCATCTACTGTGGAGGTATTGCTAATAAGTCTTGATAGCATATCAACGCACCCAAAATCCTTTGTATTTATGTATTGTATTTTGAAATTGTACATCATGAGAGTTAACGCCCACCGTTGCAACCTGTTTGCTGTATATACAGGTATACCCTTTTTACTGCCGAATATTGAAAGAAGTGGTATATGATCAGTACACAGCGTAAATTCTCGTCCATAGATGTATCTATGGAACTTCTTTACAGCATATATTAACCCCAAAGCTTCTTTCTCTATCTGTGAGTAGTTCTTTTCAGCTGGTGTTAAGGTGCGAGAAGCATGCTCAATAACCTTTTCCGAGTTGTCAGGGAAAACGTGGCAAATATATGCTCCAATTCCTTTCCCAGAGGCATCCGCAGCAACTTTTATTGGTAAGTCAGGGTTAAAATGTGTTAACAGTAGATCCGAATTTAAGATTTCTTTGAACTTTTTGAATGATTGTTGACATTCATTATTCCATTCGAATTCAACATCCTCGTGAAGTAAGTTGTCCAAAGGTGATCTTAAATTTGTTATATTATGAATATACTTGCCATAGTAATTGACAGACCCGAGAAATGATCTAAGTTCAGTTTTATTTGTTGGTGGAGGCAATTCTGTGATAGCTTTGATTTTGTCTGTATCTGGCCGTAGTCCTGATGGTGTCATGATATTCCCCAAATATTTGACTTCTTTTGCGAAAAACTTACATTTATCGTACTTAATATGAAAATTGTACTCGCGAAGTCTGTTAAGTACCATGCGAACATTTTGTAAATGCTTTTCTGTCGTTTTTCCACCTATGATTATATCATCTATGTAGGCTGCGGTATCATCTATTCCCGCCAGCATGGTGTCCATAAGCTGTTGGAATGCTCCTGGAGCACTCTTAACTCCTGGAGCAAGACGATTGAACATGAATAAACCCTTTGATGTGTTTATTGTGAGGAGTTTTGCTGAATCAGGGGTGACTTCTGTTTGCAAGTAGGCATCGGAGAGGTCAATGTGGGAAAACATACAACTGTTTCCAACTTTTGCGTATAAGTCTTCCGGACGATGCAAAGGATATCGATGTGGTTCTAAACTATCGTTAAGTCCAGAAGAATAGTCACCACAATTGCGCACCTTGCCGTTGGATTTCTTTACAGCAACAATTGGTGCCGCCCACTCTGAATATTCAACTGGGGTAATGATTTGTAAAGACTGGAGCCGTTGTAATTCTTCTTCGATTAGAGGAAGCATAGCGTAGGCTACGGGTCTCTTCGCTCTAAACACTGGCTTGGCATTTGGTTTTAGATTAAGCTGTACTTGGACCTTTGTACATTTCGATGGTGTATCTTGGAAAATGTCCGCAAATTCTGTTTTGATTTTAGTTAGTTCCTGGTTTGTTGACTGTTTTGACTGAATTTGACAACATACGCTACTTAAGGGTTTGTCCCATAGTCCAAAAATGTTACACCAATCTGCACCGAAAACGCAAAGAGAATCAATGTCTACAACGGATAAATTGCATTGTTTTACTTCACCTGATACCCGAACGATACATGGAACTTCGGCGATAAGTCGTATTTCATTTTTAGAAGCGCTTGTCACATGTTTATTCGTTACCTCCAGCCCTGGTTTTCCCATTTTAATCCATTGGCTTTTACCGACAATTGATACATCGGATGCGGTATCGATTTGCATTTTAATATCATAATCCTGTTGAATAGCCGTGGAATTTTTGATTGGGTTGATGTTGACCGTAACATATCGTCGATTTGATGCATAAGAAACTTTGTTGATTTGAACCACGCTCGTTCTTGGGTTATTTGATTTCTTCTTGTACTTTTGAGCTTTATGAGTTTGTCCTTGGTTGTTTTGCGGTTTATTTTGTTTTGGACTCTTACAATATCCTTCTTTATGACCAATGGTATTACACTGTGTGCAATTATGTTGAGCGTACACGGTTGAAAAAGACTGTTTTTCATATGTTTGGCTATAAACATTATATGTTTGGAACACAAATTTTTAAACACAATATTTTTGAGTGCAAGCATATAATGTTCGTAAACTAGCATAACATGTTTGGGACATATATGTTAATATGTTAGAACATATTATGTTTGGGACATAAAATGTTTGTAAATATAATATGCTTGAATGCAAACATATATTAATTTAGAAATAGCCTATTAACATATATGTGTTTAGTAGCTTGGAGCGCTATTTAACAGGGAGCGATATTGAATTAAGTTGGTGGTTGTTGCTTGTTATTACAAAATTAACATTTTATTTTTCCTTGGGCAATTGATCAGCTACTTCTTTGATCCTTACAAACTGTGTGGTCCGCTGTTCGAGTCCCCGTCCGGCAAAAGGTAAAATTAAAATAAAAAAAATCATAAAATTGATTAATTTCTTCTACAATGTTTGTATTACAGAAAAAGGTGCTAAGAACTAAAAAATCTCGTGGAAGTGAGAAAGATGTCGGGGAATATACAATTGGGCAGAAACAAAATTTTGAGCATTCAGGTCGAAAACCTATGTTGTTAGCACCTATATTACCTGTTTATTTTCATAATTCATTATGATTGTAAATATATAAATAAATAAATAAAATTTTGAGCACAATATTGTTTTGGAGAATTTTTTTTAAGCATATAATATTTTTGGGTGCAAAATTCTTCCAAACATATTATATGGTCACATAATAACATATTGTTTTTTGGAAGACAACATTATTGAATTTGGATGCAAAAATACAAAATGTTTGGAACTTAGACTACCCAAACATATATTGTTTAGACCAATATGCTTTCAAACATATTATATATTGAAAGAGATCAAACATATAAATGTTTGGGCAATACCCAAAAATGTATATGCTTGAAGCAAAATATGTTTGGGAGTATATGTTACAGAAGCGATTTTTTGTGAGCGTGTAGTTGCAGTATTTTGAATAATGCATCGCTCCGCAGTTCCAACACGGGGTCTTTGGAACTGTTGTTGTTTTTGATTTCTGTGACTTTCCAGTGGCTTTAACTGAATGCACATTTAGTGGCGTATTTCCTTGAACTAAAGCTGTATCATGTTTCAAATTCAGCAATCTCTGTGCCCCTGTCACCAACTTATTCAGATTGTGGTTAGAATCGTCTTCAAGAAGGGATAAGCATCTCATCCGGACTTCGGAATCATTGTGAGCTTGTAGTCCACAGACAAATACTAAACTCTTGAACTGATCCGAATTCATTTCCGAAAGCTTAAAATTTTCACACGCTACATTCACTCTCGCTGCATACGTTACCAAATCTTCTTGAGGGTTTTTTATGGTTTGCAAACATTTGTATCTGGTACTGAAAAGACTTTCCTGTATTCCGAATATTTCCTTAAGTATCTTGACTGTCTCCGCAAATGTTAGATCTCTTGCATTCCTTGGTAAGATGAATGATGAATATTTGTTATACGCTACAGAGTTTAGCTTGCGCATTAACAATCTAACTTTAGCACCATCTTCCAAAGATGCGCCTTCCACAAGGAAAATATCTTCATATCGGGTGTACCAATTGTTGAAAGTGAAGCCATCTGATACATTATAGCAAAATTCTGTGATGCTATTCGATAGCTTTTCCATTAGTTGGTCTTGGTTTAAAGGCGTGCCTTTTGTTAAACTCTCAAGGAGTTTGCCTTGTAATGTTAGGAGCTGCAGAATTTTTTCGTCCGCCATAATCCTCGTCGCCAAAATTTGTTACAGTTTAGGAAATTTTGGAAATGAATAGACACACTGTTTTATCTCAAACCACAGAAATCTTTATTGTAAGTTCAAACTCTAAATAAAAACTAAAATCTAAATGAAAAAATATGTATCCATTGGTATACAAAACTCAATGGTAAGTTGATGGAAAATCAATGATAGTTTGTTAAAATTAATTATATGAATTGCAAAGTGCTGTATTTGCAAGTGACTCTAACAGCATCCAAATTCAATAATGTTGTCTTCCAAAAAACAATATGTTATTATGTGAACATATAAAATGTTTGGAAGCATTTTGCACCCAAAAATATTATATGCTTAAAAAAAATTCTCCCAAACAATATTGTGCTCAAAATTTTATTTATTTATTTATATATTTACAATCATAATGAATTATGAAAATAAACAGGTAATATAGGTGCTAACAACATAGGTTTTCGACCTGAATGCTCAAAATTTTGTTTCTGCCTAACTGTATATTCCCCCACATCTTTCTCACTTCCACGAGATTTTTTAGTTCTTAGCACCTTTTTCTGTAATACAAACATTGTAGAATAAATTATTCAATTTTATGATTTTTTTATTTTATTTTAATTTTACCTTTTGCCGGACGGGGATTCGAACAGCGGACCACACAGTTTGTAAGGATCAAAGAAGTAGCTGATCAATTGCCCAAGGAAAAATAAAATGTTAATTTTGTAATAACAAGCAACAACCACCAACTTAATTCAATATCGCTCCCTGTTAAATAGCGCTCCAAGCTACTAAACACATATATGTTTATAGGCTATTTCTAAATTAATATATGTTTGCATCCAAGCATATTATATTTACAAACATTTTATGTCCCAAACATAATATGTTCTAACATATTAACATATTTGTCCCAAACATGTTATGCTAGTTTATGAACATTATATGCCTGCACTCAAAAATATTGTGTTTAAAAATTTATAATATTTATAGCCAAACATATGAAAAACAGTCTTTTTCATCCGTGTAGTTAACATGTTTCTATGTGGTCGCACATCGGTTTTCGACGTGCATCGATAACGACTAGCATTGAGAATATAGTGGCAAAATTACAATATCTTATTGGCAGTGTCATATGCCGCCGAACAATAATTTTATTAATTTGCGTTCAGTGCCATCTAACAATTTGCGTTCAGTGCCATCTATTGTTTGTCTAAAATTTCGTTCCTCAGAAAAGAAAACTCTTTTTCTAGTGTAGCTGGTGCACAAAATATCACCGACCAGCGCCTGTCAGTCTGATTTCATCTCTCCAACATGACAGCGGCGCTAGGTCAAGACAGCAGATCGAAGATTGATGTTAAGGTATACGACATTTTGGGTATGACTTTGGGCATGACATTAGCCAAAAACAAGTATTTATATACGGCCGTAAGTTCGGCCAGGCCGAAGCTTATGTACCCTCCACCATGGATTGCGTAGAAACTTCTTCTAGACACTGCCATTCACAATCCAATTACTTGGGTTGCGGCAACGCTTGCCGATAGCAAGGTATCTTAAAACCTCCTAACACCGTCTTCTAAATTGTAAGTAAGTCCATACGTGGTATATATTAAATTAAAAATTTTTAATAGAAATAAAATTTTAACAAAATTTTCTATAGAAATAACATATTGAAAAAAATTTCTACAGAAATAAAGTTTTGACAAAATTTTCTATAGAAATGAAATTTTTAACAAAATTTTCTATAGAAATAAAATTTTAACAAAATTTTCTATAGAAATAAAATTTTGACAAAATTTTCTATAGAAACAAAATTTTGGTAGATTATTTTTGGCTCGAGTAGCAACCATGATTATGAACCGATATGGACCAATTCTTGTGTGATTGGGGATCGGCTACATATAACTTTAGACCGATATGGACCAATTTTGGTATGATTGTTAGCGGCCATATACTAACACCACGTTCCAAATTTGAACCGGTTCGGATGAATTTTGCTCCTGCAAGATGCTCCGGAGGTCAAATCTGGAGAACGGTATATGGGGGCTATATATAATTATGGTCGGACAGACGGACGGACGGACATAGCTAGATATACTCAGAATTTCACCACGACCCAGAATATATATACTTTATTATATATAATTATAATTATGGACCGATATGGATATGGTTGTTAAAGACCATATACTAACACCATGTTCCAAATTTCAACCGGATCGGATGAAATTTGCTTCTCTTAGGGGCAAGCCAAATCTGGGGATCGGTTTATATGGGGGCTATACATAATTATGAACCGATGTGGACAAATTTTTGCATGGTTGTTAGAGACAATATACCAACACCATGTATCAAATATCAGCCGGATCGGATGAAATATGCTTCTCTTAGAGGCTCCGCAAGCCAAATCTGAGGGTCCGTTTATATGGGGGCTATACGTAAAAGTGGACCGATATGGCCTATTTGCAATACTATCCGACCTACATCAATAACAACTACTTGTGCCAAGTTTCAAGTCGATAGCTTGTTTCGTTTGGAAGTTAGCGTGATTTCAACAGACGGACGGACGGACGGACATGCTTAGGTCGACTCAGAATTTTACCACGACCCAGAATATATATACTTTATGGGGTCTTAGAGCAATATTTCGATTTGTTACAAACGGAATGTCAAAGTTAATATACCCCCATCCTATGGTGGAGGGTCTAAAAATCCCGACAAGCTCAGTCCGTAGAGCATGAGACGCAGGGTCATGGCTTTGGTCCTCCCGTTGGGCAGCATTTTTTGTCAGCTGTCATGATTTTATCAGATAGACGAGAATCGCGTCCCCACATGACTGAGTTCATAGCTGGTGCACAAAATGTCACCGATTAGCGACGGTCAGTCTTATTTCATCCCTCCAAAATGACAGCGGCCCTAGGTTATGACAACAGATCGAAGATTGATGTTACGGGATACGACATTTTGGTCATAACTTTTGGCAATAAGCGCATTGGTGAGACCATTTTAAAAAAGTCTTTGATGGAATCCAACAGAGTTTCTGCGCCATTTTGTGACATTCGATGAACAGGCATCATTTGTCATATCGTAGATCAAGGAGCTGTCTAAATAGTAAACAACTTTCAACGAAACGTGCTTTGAAGGGGGCGATGATTGCCCCATCGCCGACATGGAGACTTGATCTGCTGGTCTCTACACGAACGAAAAAGACTGTTTTTCATATGTTTGGGTGTAAAAGTTATATGTTTGAAAGTCAAATTTTTTAACACAATATTTTTAGGTGCAAGCATATAATGTTCATAAACTAGCATAACATGTTTGGGACATATATGTTAATATGTTAGAACATATTATGTTTGTGACATAAAATGTTTGTAAATATAATATGCTTAGATGCAAACATATATTAATTTGAAAATAAACATATATGTGTTTAGAAAGAGAGACGTAGAGAGTATGCTGCACGTAAAATAATGGAAGTAACCAATTGGCGCCTTAAAAATATATCCAAACTTTTCTTTGTTCATTAAAAATATTCTTTGTTTTTTTTGAACAATACAAACAATATTTTGTTTGGACCAACCCTGAAAATATATATGCTTGAAGTAAAATGTGTTTGGGGTATATGTTACAGAAGCGATTTTTTAAGGGTGTAGTATATTTATTTTTCTCAATTGCTAAAATCTTGGAGTCTCGCTGGAGACTATGCTGAAAATAGGTTTCTTCTCTTCCAAAATTGTTGTCCTTGTTTGTAGGCTAAGTACGTTAAATTCTTCGTTGACCAATTTTTAATTTAGGGTAGGTTAGGTAATGTGAATGTCTGTTACTGCAACTCTATGATTGCCTTGTTTAGCTCACACTGGAATTGAACGCATGATCCTCTGACTATAACATAGGTAATATGCTTACATTCCACCACAATAAGGTTGTGAAATGTTGGTTTGTATTTCTCTTTACAACAGACATCATAAATAATATTGTAAGCTGTAGGAGAATTTATTATATTACTTCAATGGTAGAGATTATTGAAGATCTTGATATCTCTTTCGTATTGACTCTATTTTTATATTTTTAAAACAATTTGTACTTGTTAGATGCTTCTTTAAAACAAAGTATAAACAATTCATTGAAATACAAAGTAGCGGTGGTAATTATGAAATATTTTCAAATTCAAGTTCGTGTCTTAAGTCTTTTGTTTTCGAGGATAAACAAAACAACACAAATGCATCACATTCATAATTCTTGTAAGAAAACTCATTAACATGATGCGGACAATTGATAACCAACCAATTAAGCTATTATGAACTTCCAAACAATATATGTTTGACTAATTGAGTGATGTCGTATTTACAAAAAAAAAAGGAATTTTTGTCAGTACAACAAACATATAACAATTGATTGCTATTCAATTCAATAGGAATTGTACACAAATTAGAAAAATCATTTATTTCAACTTCTTTGGGTGAACTTCAATCATATGTCAAGGTTTAAATATTTGTTAATAAATGTCGGTTTTGGGTTTTACATGATCAATATCCGAATACATTGATTACATTAGAGTGGAAGTAAAAACTCGTAAAATACTCGAACATGATTTTTCTTCAACTCACTTAGAAATCAATTATAAATTACATACATGTGGTGTGATATGAATACCAGAATGGAACTGTTTGTTAGTTTTTTTGGTATTCATTTATTTATCTTTTGTATAAGACTCGTTTCTGTGCGCATTGGTTTTCTATGGATACTGCATGCGGTTCAGCTCAATTGAAAAGGCAACTGACATTTAGTAGACAATGGAAAACCCGAAATTGTAAACCACAAATTCATCGTTTGAATTTGTTAGATGTATAGGATATTAATGATGATTTTACTTTCAAACACTTAGAAAATAATCGTTAAAATATTAACTAATTAAAATTTCTTGTGATATAATATTGAAAATTTAAATATAAACTTTCCGAAGTTTTTACATATTGGAAATTCCGAAATTACTCTTTATTTTAGGATTTTTTTATATTTTCAAAATAACAGGTTGGCTGATAAGTGCCCGGTCTGACACATAGTATTAAATGCATAATATTTTTATATAGTACCAACCTTCAAATGATTCGTGTCAAAATTTGACGCCTTTTCTATGTAGGATACTGATCTCATTTATCGAATTTTCATTCTCTTTTCGCGGTGTAGTAATAAAGCTAGTCACGCACAAATAAATGCAAGTTTAAAAATCCAATTTATAATACTTCATTTATTTGGAATTTTTCTGAATTTGTTAATTTTTGGAATTTGTTGTTGCATATTAAGTTTAGTGCGAACTTTTGTAGAATAGACATTGGGTTGAGGATACCCAAAAAAATCTGATTCAATCACGAAATTAATTGATCCAATTATTTTTTTAATTGAAATGTTCTCAATCGCGAAAATGATTGATTTCGTTAGCAAATTTTAATTCCCATAAAGTATATATATTCTGGGTCGTGGTGAAATTCTATGTCGATCTAGCTATGTCCGTCCGTCCGTCTGTCCGGCTGTCCGTTCGTCTGTGGAAATCACGCTAACTTCCGAAACAAGCTATCGACTTGAAACTTGGCACAAGAAGTTGTTATTGATGTAGGCCGGATGATATTGCAAATGGGCCATATCGGACGACGTTTACGTATAGCCCCCATATAAATCGATCCCCATATTTGACCTCCGGAGCCTATTAGAGGAGCAAAACTCATCTGATCCGGTTGAAATTTGGTATGTGGTGTTAGTATATGGTCTCTAACAACAATGCAAAAATTGGTTCATATCGGTCCATAAATATATATAGCCCCATATAAACCGATCCCCAGATTTGACCTCCGGAGCCTCTTGGAGGAGCAAAATTCATCCGAACCGGATGAAATGTGGTATATGGTGTTAGTTATGGTCTCTAATAAGCATGCAAAAATTGGTCCATATCCGTCCATAAATATATATAGCCTCCATATAAACCGATCCCCAGATTTGACCTCCGGAACCTATTGGAGGAGCAAAACTCATCTGATTAAAATTTGGAATGTGGTTTTAGTATATGGTCTTTAACAACCACGCAAAAATTGATAAATATCGGTCCATAATTATATATAGTCCCCATATAAACAGATCCCCAGAATTGAACTTCGGAGCCTCTTGGAGTATGTAACCTACATGGTGGAGGGTACATACTCCATATAAACCAAACTTCAGCAAAATTCATCCAATCTGGTTGAAATTTGGTACGTGGTCTCTAACAACCATGCAAAAATTAGTCCATATTGGTCCATAAATATATATAGCCCCCATATCAACCGATCCCCAGATTTGACCTCCGGAGCCTCTTGGAGGAGCAAAATTCATCCGATTCGGTTGAAATTTGGTACAATGTGCTAGTATATGGCCGCTAACAACCCTGCCAAATGTCCTCCAAATCGGTCTGTAGTTATATATAGCCCCAGATAATCCGATTCCCAATCACACAAAAATTGGTCCATATCGGTTCATTGTATATATAGCCCCCGTATAAAGCGACCACCATATTTCAATTCTGGCTCTCTACTTACCGCGCAAAAGTTCATATCGGATTGTAATTATTTGTAGACTTCCCAATGTATACCGGTCAAGAATTGAATTATATACGTATTAATCTGCTTTGTTTTGGTCTAATATATACCGCGTATGGACTATCGGCAAGTATTACCACAACCCAAGTAATTCGATTGTTGATGACAGTCTTTAGTAGAAGTTTCTACGCAATCCATGGTGGAGGGTACATAAAATTCGACCTGGCCAAACTTACAGCCGTATATAATTTTTTCATTCAAAACGTAATTATTTTCAATTACTTTCTTAACGGACTTTTTTTTTAGTTTGATTACAAAATTGATTGTTTGAAATAAATTTTTATTTAAAAATTACAAATTACTTGATTAAAAAGTTAATAGTGTTAACTAATTTCTTAATTGAAAAGTTTTTCAACTTCAATCAAATTTTTAAGTGGAAATATTTTGGTGATATTTTTTCTGTGTTTATGAGTATCGCCTACATTTTACTTGGATCCAAAGATATTGACCTTCCATTAAGGATTTTAGTATTGATTCCGATCCAAAGACGTGGGTTCTTTAAAGTGAGGAAATCTTTTGCGCAGCTATGTCACTTTGAATCTAGGTTCTATAAAATTAAAATGGAAACACAAATTTCAATTTGCGATTTTTTATTCCCCTTTTGCAATTCATTAACCAAGCTACTTCAAATCAAGAAAAGATACTTCAAATTAAACAATATTTTCTTAATTAAAAAAACTAAAGATCAAAATACTCAAAATAAGTATTGGCCTATATTTTAATTTTTTTATCTTTAATCCAAAGATTCAATGTCTCATTTAATTTAAAAACGATTTCTTTAAATCAAAAATGTTTTTCTTTACTTTAAGGAAAATTTGCCTTACTTCAAACACATATGCCATTAACTAAGGGACACAAAATTGAAAGATTCGTGTCCTAAATTTAAAGGAGAAAATTGCTAAATCGAAGATTATGCACTTTATTTTAATTAAAATTTCTTTTTTATTCTAAAATTTAGTTTGGACAATCTTACATATTAGAACAATATTTTTTTCAGTGTAGGTTATCTAAGTGCTGTCCTTCCTCATTTTAAGTGAAGCCGTTATACTAATATTTATGTGAGATTTCTTTTAGTGTATATGGTTATTATGTCACTATTATATAATTATTAAGTTAGAATTGGATTTTTTTTGGGCTTCCGGACTCCTAAGGACTCTTAATATTCGTTGGCAAGACATACCTATAATATTTTTTTAGATTTGGTATGATAATTTTTCAATAATACCTATCCATATTGTAATGTTCCAAATGCCTTTTCAAGAAGTAAATGAATCGCTGCAACAATTCGTTTCAATAACACTGAGAGTATTGTGCATTTTCCGTTTGTTGTAAGTAATTGACTTATTTTTGTATTTATATTAGTGCTCAATTGATTTATGCTATTAGCACACCTGCGCCTCAAACCATTCAAAAAAAAAAGAGCTTAAATGCTTAAGTCACAATGAATTTGGTATTTAAGACAGATAATGTGCAGAGGAATTAGTAATCAATAGTCACAATGTCCAATGCAAATCGAGGTTTAATGTATTTAACATTTTCAAATGTTTGAATAGACTTGTATGAAGTTTGTTTTTAAGCTAGAATCGTTTGAGTGAAAATCAAACATAAAATATTTTTTAAATTTAATAATTCAAATTAATGTGAAAGAAAGATGATATACAGAGTAACTGACAGGAATTGTTACTAATTCAATTGACTATATTTTTCGATATGAAACATAAAATATTTTTTAAATTTAATAATTCAAATTAATGTGAAAGAAAGATGATATACAGAGTAACTGACAGGAATTGTTACTAATTCAATTGACTATATTTTTCGATATGTGATTTAGTAAAAATTTACGCCGTAAAGGTGCTCCCTTTCCAAGAGATATTTTCGTTTATTTCGTTTGACTAAAATTTCCTTTCATAGTCAGTTATTTCTCATCAGTACCTCTTTACAAACAAGTCAACTTTCGGAAGAAACATTTTTTTTTACTGAAAATGCCAATTTTTTACCATCCAGTTTCAGTTTTTTGTAATTGAATCCGATTAACCGGGGTCGGTTTTGGATCACGATTATCACGGATGGTAGAATTCTACAAAAAATGGTAGAAGTTTTACTGTTTGGTAGATTGGTAGAAATCTTAATGTTTTGGTAGATTTTGCAAAAAAATTAAAATTTTCTATAGAAATAACATTCTAATAAAATTTTCTTTAAAAATAAAATTTTGACAAAATTTTCTATAGAAATAAAATGTTGACAAAATTTTCTATAGGAATAAACTTTGACAAAATTTTCTATAGAAATAAAAATTTTGAAAAAAATTTCTGTGCAAAGAAAATTTTGAAAAAAATTTCAATGAAAATAAAATTTTTTGATAAAATTTTCTATAGAAATAAAATTTTAGCAAAATTTTCTACAAATGCAATTTATTTAAAAATTTTAATGTTCGTGTTATTTCACATGATCAAAGTCCATTGCGTTCTCCCTTTTTGTAAAAGTAGTTCTCCCTTTTTGTAAAAGTAGTAACTTTCCTTTATTGGTGCAAGTTAAAATTGTTAAAGTATTTAAAATTCGACACATTGTACAAGTCAAGGGCTATTTATACACCCAAAAAATTTTCGCTAATAGGATGGATCATACATTCATTCGAAGAAAAAACAATTTATTCATACTAACCGCAAAATAAGATTTTTAAATTTGGTAGATTTGAGGTAAAATTTCTTCAAATTTTGGTAGATTATTTTTGACACGAGTGGCAACCGTGTTTTTGATACCACACGGATGAAAAAGACTGTTTTTCATATGTTTGGCTATAAACATTATATGTTTGGAACACAAATTTTTAAACACAATATTTTTGAGTGCAAGCACATAATGTTCATAAACTAGCATAACATGTTTGGGACATATATGTTAATATGTTAGAACATATTATGTTTGGGACATAAAATGTTTGTAAATATAATATGCTTGAATACAAACATATATTAATTTAGAAATAGCCTATAAACATATATGTGTTTAGTAGCTTGGAGCGCTATTTAACAGGGAGCGATATTGAATTAAGTTGGTGGTTGTTGCTTGTTATTACAAAATTAACATTTTATTTTTCCTTGGGCAATTGATCAGCTACTTCTTTGATCCTTACAAACTGTGTGGTCCGCTGTTCGAATCCCCGTCCGGCAAAAGGTAAAATTAAAATAAAAAAAGCATATAATTGAATAATTTCTTCTACAATGTTTGTATTACAGAAAAAGGTGCTAAGAACTAAAAAATCTCGTGGAAGTGAGAAAGATGTGGGGGAATATACAATTGGGCAGAAACAAAATTTTGAGCATTCAGGTCGAAAACCTATGTTGTTAGCACCTATATTACCTGTTTATTTTCATAATTCATTATGATTGTAAATATATAAATAAATAAATAAAATTTTGAGCACAATATTGTTTGGGAGATTTTTTTTAAGCATATAATATTTTTGGGTGCAAAATGCTTCCAAACATATTATATGTTCACATAATAACATATTGTTTTTTGGAAGACAACATTATTGAATTTGAATGCAAAAATACAAAATGTTTGGAACTTAGACTACCCAAACATATATTGTTTAGACCAATATGCTTTCAAACATATTATATATTGGAAGAGATCAAACATATAAATGTTTGGGCAATACCCAAAAATGTATATGCTTGAAGCAAAATATGTTTGGGAGTATATGTTACAGAAGCGATTTTTTGTGAGCGTGCATACACCAAATCCTGTAGACATACTTATAATAAAGGAAATTTCATAGGGCTGGGGAAAAATTCTAAAAAAAAATTAAAAATTAAATAAAACAAAATAGTTTGTTTGTAAAAAACATAAGTTAATTTTTAGTATCTGCAAAAATACTTTGGGAATCCGTTTGTAGGATGAAATTGTTGTATTTGAGGTCCGTTAGAAAAACACAATCTTTTAGGAATTCTCCCAATTTTCCTATCGGCAATATGATGTTCGGAAATATATCACATGAGGTGCAAACACACTAACTGCTTCGCTTTTTCGGTGGATTTCTTTTTGTTTCGTTGTAAGATCATTTGCTTTAATTTGGACTCATTTACCTTGGCCTCGCTATCAGTATCATTATAAGGATTAATTGTGTAATATATAAGCATTGAGATATATGATATAGGACACAATAGACTGTGTGAAAATATAAGTATTTACGATATCTGTTGGACGTAACAATATCGGTTTAGATTTCAAATTCTTTTAATTCAGTATTTGTCATCCCTCCTTATATTAGTTACATTTTAATATGGAAAACCTTGACCAAAATGGAATATCCAATAACAAGTGCATAACATCAATTATTAAAATATATACAATAGAATCTACAGAAGAGTGCTCACACATATATTGTACTAAAAAAAACAATCAAAAATAGTAATTGAACTAGATTCCAAAGAATAATAGAAAATTTCGTACAAAATAAAAATAGAATCTCATGCTACAATCTTTCATTTACCATATATTCCAATACCCACATGCAACTGACTGACTATATCAATGAATTGAGATACATAAAGAATGCCACTGAGTCAAACATTCACCTGTGCCATTAAGACAGTCTCATCGTCATAATAGCCTTATATCAAGGCCTCATCAGTTTAAGAAGTTAATTTTTTGTTGAATAAAAACGAATAAAACAAAAGAAAAAAGCCAAATGAAAATGATATTTTCATGTCAGAATTTTAATGATTTTTCAAAAAAAAAAAAAAAAAAATCATGCTGAGAATATTTTGTGGCAACGAATAAAATAAATAAATAACCTGATACGGCTATTGGTTCATCATAATCAGAGTCATCCATGCCTTGCAGGTTAATATCACACACAGGTCTACAACTTGATGAGATGAGTACACTTCATCACACCTTTATAGATTGTAAGATTGGAGTAAAAAGTATCCGAACGTAAAAAATAAAACGTTTGGAAAATGTGTATCAAGAATGTTGTTCGTTTTTATAGTTTTTCAATAAGTATGTCCCTACCCAGCAAAAAAGCGTAGCCAAAAAAGTAGTGAAAATATTCTTTTCGGATCCGGAAGTGGTGCAAAATTGCCGCAGAAGCGATGAATTTAACGTGGGCTTGTCATAGGACGGATGTCCACCATTTCAACAGCCATTTTGCGATATTTTGAAAAAAAAAAATATTTTAAAAATTTGTTGGTGATTTTTAACGCATTCTAACGCTTGTCTCGAACTTTTGACAACAAATATTTTCAAAAATTTGCAAATTTTCTAGAATGGATTTAGCATTTTTTCAGCTAAATTTAAATAATTTGTACCATTTTATTAATTCTTAATCTGTTTTTAACCTATCTGAAACAAAAAAAAAATCCCATTAAATATATAAAAAAAGCGAGTTATAAAAAATGACTCAAATGAACTTTCTGTGCAGTTAAAATAATGAACATTTTTGGGAGGGTATTTTTTGGAAGTTCTTTTAAAGTTGTGCCTTGAGAAGAACTTCCATTTTTGTTTTGCTGGGAACATTACGTAGTGCAATGGTCTACCTTGCATACAAAGGCTCTTAGGTTCCATCCCAGCTTCGACCACGCACCAAAAAGTTTGTCAACGTTGGATTGTCTCCTCTTAGTAAAGTTGGTGACATTTTTGAGTGTTTCAAAGCTTCTCTAATTGGTTTCTCTGCAATGTGGAACGTCTTCGTACTAGACTGTAAAAAGGGGAGAGATGTTCACCACTGTGGTATCATTATGAACTGAATAGTCTAAGTGAGTCTGAAATATAGGGCTTCCACTATACCTACCCTATGAAATTTTAATAGGATGAAATTTACTCCTCCAAGAGGCCCCGCAATGGGGGTTGTTTTATATGAGGCCTATATACAATTATAGACCGATATGGAGACATTTTTCATGGTTTTAGAAGACATATACTAGCATCATGTACCAAATTTCAATGAGGCTTCAATGAGACAAATTTAGGGGTCGGTTTATATGGGTTCTATATACAATTATGGATTGATTTTTGCTGGTTATTAGATATCATATACTGACATCACATAGCTAATTTCAACCGGATCGTAAGAAATTCTCTACCAGGAGCATTCGCCACCAGAATTCAAGTAGATGGTCGCTACCCCTATATCGACCGTGGGGTCAAATGGACTCAGGACTCAGCACGCGTGAACCAATAACAGCTTAAAAAAAACTTATTTTACCCCCATCACCACTTTATGGTGGTGGGTATAAAAAGGATGTTGCTCGCTTCATTTCTACCGCACAATGGCCACCAACATCTCCGGATCTGGGACTTTTGCGCCTGGCGCATTTTGTAGAGTAAGGTTGGCATTAAAAATACCAGAGTTTCAATTATCTTAAGATGGCTCTTCGGATTGAACCAAAATACCGCAGAGGCACTTTCGTGAACTAAAAATGAGAAACAAGCTTTATACAAATGAAGTTTACAATTTTAGTAACCAGCAAACAAAAAGCGTCGCCAAAAAAGTAGTGAAAATGTTCTTGTTGGATCCGGAAGTGCTGCAAAATCGACGCAGAAGCGATGAATTTCATTTCTACCGCACAATGGCCACCAACATCTCCGGATCTGGGACTTTTGCGCCTGGCGCATTTTGTAGAGTAAGGTTGGCACTAAAAATACCAGAGCGTCAATTATCTTATGATGGCTCCTCGGATTGGACCAAAACACCGCAGAGGCACTTTCGTGAACTAAAAATGAGAAACACGCTTTATACAAATGAAGTTTAAAATTTTACTAACCAGCAAAAAAAAGCGTCGCCAAAAAAGTAGTGAAAATGTTCTTGTTGGATCCGGAAGTGCTGCAAAATTGACGCAGAAGCGATGAATTTAACATGGGCTTGTCATAGGACGGATGTTCACCATTTCAACAGCCGTTGTACTGCATTTGCATCACTTATTAAGGTGTGATGTGAATTCAGTGATTTGTATTTGAATTAAGAAATTATTTGACAAATAAATAATTTTTACCTCTTATATGATTTTTATTGCATTATAACGCTTGCCTGGAACGTTTAACATCAAATATTTTCAAAAATTCGCAATTTTTCTAGAATGAATTTAGCATTTTTTCTTAATCTGTTTTAAGCTATTTGAAACAAAAAATTTTCAATTTCCCATAAAAATATGAAAAAAGCGAGTTATAAAAAAATGGACTCAAACAAACTTCTTGTGCAGTTAAAATAAAGAACATCTTTGGGAGGACATTTTTGGAAGTGCTTTTAAAGTTGTGCCTTTAGAAGAACTTTAAAATTTTTTGCTGGGTACATTTGAAAATAGTTCATATTTTCCTAAAAAATGTTTACTTAAATTGCATTCATATGTTAAGTTTCGCGAATGAGTGTCTGTCATGAATTTCATATAGCGCTAAAGACATTTTAAAAAATTTTAACGCAGTTTGTTTTTCATCAAAAATACGAAAAAATGGTTCAATTTGGAAGCAATAATTCTCGTGTGTAATTTTCATTAGAAATTAACATATAAGATCCAAATTGAATCATCTCACGGGGTCAGATCTGACTAGAGACTATGGAAATGTGTATTAGCCAACACTGAACAGCTTAATAATACCAATTCCTTAATCTGCATGCCCAATAAGCTCGTATTAGAAATGTAATGATATGTAAAAAAACTATAGATGCAAAATCCTCAAACTAAATTCTTACCTATTTCTGATGCCTTTTCATCTTTAATCCAAAGATTCAATATTTCAGTTAATTTAAAGATTAGTTAAAAACTGTTTACTTTAAGGAAAACTGGTCTTACTTCAAAGACATACGACTTTAACGAAGAAACGCAAATTTCAAAGATTAATGTAATAAATTTAAAAAAAGAAATGTTTAAAGGAAATATTGTATACTTTCTTTTAATAAAAATTTCTTTATTTTAAAGAAGTTTGTCCTTAATATTGTCAACAGTTTTTTTTCAGTGTGGTCGATGTGCATCATACCATCTGAATCCAGACAATATTCTTCGTCTACATTCGTCAACTGTTTCTTGATCTCCGTACAAACATATAAATAAAACGTTTGGAATAAAATGTTTAGTAGGCTAAGCACTTATCGGACCATCCTCGTAGATTCTATTTTCAAGTTGGAAAAAAGCAATTCAAACTATAATACTAAATTCATCATTACCCTAATTTGTAGCATTGTGTTAATTCTTGTGGATTTCATTCAACCAGAATCGAATTATCAACCATCGACCTCATCATCATCATCCACATCACCATCAGAATCATTATTTGAGATTTAATTTGTTGTGTTTGCAGCGCTGTCTTTGTCTATTAATATAGCATTTCCTTTCGCCACATCATGACAAATTTGCCATAATAATACCATGATATTGTTACTCTAAACACACAAATCATCGGCAATTAATGTTATTAAAACGTGATGATGTTATAAATTCTTCTTTATTCGCATTATAACATCTATCTAACATACGGAGTTTTGGTTTTGGTATCACCATTGACATGTCAAGTACTTGGTATTGGAATTTAGAATTGTTGAAGTGAGTACTGGACAACCAGTATTTATGATTTATTTATTTATTTGTCTGTTAGGTCCATAAGACGACCTTCAATTTATATAAATATACACCTCGGGGAAACGAAAGCCACAAAAATCACCGTTCTGAAGATGGTATTACAATTTCAAATATTTTTATACCCTCCATCATAGGATGGGGGTATATTAACTTTGTCATTCCGTTTGTAACACATCGAAATATTGCTCTAAGACCCCATAAAGTATATATATTCTGGGTCGTGGTGAAATTCTGAGTCGATCTAAGCATGTCCGTCCGTCCGTCCGTCCGTCTGTTGAAATCACGCTAACTTCCGAACGAAACAAGCTATCGACTTGAAACTTGGCACAAGTAGTTGTTATCGATGTAGGTCGGATGGTATTGAAAATGGGCCATATCGGTCCACTTTTACGTATAGCCCCCATATAAAGGGACCCTCAGATTTGGGAGCCTCTAACAGAAGCATATTTCATCCGATCCGGCTGAAATTTTGTACATGGTGTTGGTATATGGTCTCTAACAACCATGCAAAAATTGGTCCACATCGGTCCATAATTATATATAGCCCCCATATAAACCGATCCCCAGATTTGGCTTGCGGAGCCTAAAAGAGAAGCAAATTTCATCCGATCCGGCTGAAATTTGGTACATGGTGTTGGTATATGGTCTCTAACAACCATGCAAAAATTGATCCACATCGGTGCATAATTATATATAGCCCCCATATAAACCGATCCCCAGATTTGGCTTGCGGAGCCTCAAAGAGAAGAAAATTTCATCCGATACGGCTGACATTTGGTACATGATGTTGGTATATGGTCTCTAACAACCATGCAAAAATTGGTCCATATCGGTCCTTAATTATATATAGCCCCCATATAAACCGATCCCCAGATTTGGCTTGTGGAGCCTCTAAGAGAAGCATATTTCATCCGATCCGGTGCTGGTATATGGTCCCTAACAATCATGCAAAAATTGGTCCACATCGGTCCATAATTATATATAACCCCCATATAAACCGATCCCCAGATTTGGCTTGCGGAGCCGCAAAGAGAAGCAAATTTCATCCGATCCGGCTGAAATTTGGTACATGATGTTGGTATTTGGTCTCTAACAACCATGCAAAACTTGGTCCACATCGGTTCATAATTATATATAGCCCCCATATAAACCCATCCCCAGATTTGGCTTGCGAAGTCTCCAAGAGAAGCAAATTTCATCCAAGCCGGTTGTAATTTGGAACATAGTGTTAGTATATGATCTTTAACAACCGTGCCAGAATTGGTCCATATCGGTCCATAATTATATATAGCCCCCATATAAAACGTTCTCCAGATTTGACGTCCGGAGCCTCTTGGAGGAGCAATATTCATCCGATCCGGTTCAAATTAGGAACTTGGTGTTAGTATATGGTCGCTAACAACCATACCAAAATTGGTCCAATCACACAAAAATTGGTCCATATCGGTTCATAATCATGGTTGCCACTAGAGCCAAAAATAATCTACCAAAATTTTATTTCTATAGAAAATTTTGTCAAAATGTTATTTCTATAGAAAAGTTTGTCAAAACTTTATTTCTAGAGAAAATTTTGTTAAAATTTTATTCGGTTCATAATAAAATTTTCATCATTTTCAAAATTTTATTTTTATAGAAAATTTTGTCAAAATTTTATTTCTATAGAAAATTTTGTTCAAATTTTATTCGGTTCATAATCATGGTTGCCACTCGAGCCACAAATAATCTACCAAGATTTTATTTCTATCGAAAATTTTGTCAAAAGTTTATTTCTATAGAAAATTTTGTTAACATTTTATTTCTGTAGAAATTTTTGTCAATATTTTCTTTCTATAGAATATTTTGTCGAAATTTTTATTTCTATAGAAAATTTTGTGAAAATTTTATTTTTTAAAGAAAATTTTGTTAAAATTTTATTTCTGTAGAAATTTTTGTCAAAATTTTATGTCTACTTTGTCAAACTGAATTATATACGTATTGGATCGATCTTTTTTGATTTAATATATACCTCGTATTGACTTACATACAATTTAGAAGATGGTGTTAGGAGGTTTTAAGATACCTTGCCATCGGCAAGCGTTACCGCAATTTAAGTAATTCGATTCTGGATGGCAGTGTTTAGAAGAAGTTTCTACGCAATCCATGATGGAGGGTACATAAGCTTCGGCCTGGCCGAACTTACGGCCGTATATACTTGTTTTTCATAATCTTTAAAGCTTTGAAATCGTGTAAGAATCACAACATTTCATTTTAAGACTATCAACATGTTTAAATAAACACGAGCTCTAGATGGAAGCCAATTGCGTGTAAATCTCATTTGGAAAATAAATTGTATTTAGTTCACTTCCTATATAAGGCATTTTTTTGGATGTGAAACTATCTAAACTTATGTGTAATTAGGCATAATTGCCAAATATACAATAGGTTGTGGTAAAATGCGATCATTATTCTCATTTTAGCACTCGCAAATAATAAAACTTTTTGAAAACGGATATCTTGAACGTTGTTTTTTTTTTGTTATAGTTTTTTGAATTTCTTCGTTTTTCTCTTCGAGTCTCTTCCAAATATTAAAACTTTAATAACAACAAATAATTTTTCTTAAATCAATTTTTACCCAGGTAGTGATCTTCTCCTTTATAAATGAGTGCTGCACAGTGGTTTCAAATTGCTTTGTTTTTGGAAAAAAATATGGAACTTTTGAATGGATAAATATATTAACATACACTGGAAAAAATATTATCGTGAGGCCAAAGATTTCATGTCCTTAAAATACGACTCCTAATTGTGCTTATTATAGAAGACGCATTTCTCTGATATAAAGTTTTGTTTTCCCTTGTCCAACAGTCGATAAATTTTTCAATGAAGTTGTTTTGTCTTCATAGTTAAATGTTTCGACTTAAAAATGGGTATCCTGAAATGAAAGAAAATTTTGTATGACTAAGGTCAACTTGGCTTTAATAATTCTGAAAAAATCTTCAAAATAATGAAATCATCTTTAATTTGATGATTTTTTTGTATCTTTACTAAAAAGCAAAAAAGCATTTAAAAATATTAGATTTTTTAACAATTTATTTTAAAGATTTTTTACTTGATATAAAGCATACTTTCCACTTATAGTCGAGTCCGAATTTGGAAATTTAAGTTTGTTGTTAACATGATTTTAAATGGCTCTGATAGAAAATAATGAAAAAAGCTGAAAAATGAATAAATTAAACTTTCTTTCCTAGAATCAAGTAAATATGTCCTTACTTCAATTCTCCGCTTCTTTGGCTCAGAATCAATACCAAAATCAGTAGTGTAAAAACAAAATCTTTGGGCATTCTTTTTTTCAGTGTAAGTTTTGGTGTATAATTTTTTTGTCAATTATGAACAGATTTTCATGATATTCTTTTTTGCTGGATAAATCCTGTATAATTCTACACCTGCGCATTTCCGTTAATTCGTGAGATATGGACCTTTATATTTGTTTTGCAACATTTTAACAAAGTAGGGTTTGTATATTTGGTCGTAGATTTGGGAGGATTCTCATTTTATTTTCTTAACTGCATTCTTTACAAAACTACGCATTTTAGAATAAACAAGTATACACGGCCGTAAGTTCGGCCAGGCCGAATCTTATATACCCACCACCATGAATCAAATATAATAGTTTCCTTTGAAAACTGTTCGTCGTAGCGAGTTACTATGCAGATCAGTTAACCAGTACGCTTCCCGAAGATAAATTTAAAGATTCTACCAGATTCCAATTTTGTTCAAGTTTTTGAGGCATCATAAACATCTCGCGTAAGTGTGCAATAAAATTATGAAAAAAACGCCTTGATTTGAAATAAAAAATCTGCACACAAAAAAATTTTTTTCTGATTCAATCACCAAATTAATTGATCCAATTAATTTTTTAATTGAAATGTCTTCAATCACGAAAATGATAGTATCAATCACAGTTTTAATTGGGCATAAAAAAAATTCTTGATTAAAAAATTAATTGATTTTTTCAGCAAATTTCAATTAATTTTTTAATTGATTCAATTAAAAATTTAATTGATGTTGATTGCAAAACTCAAATAATTTATTAATTAAAAAAGGTAACTATTTTTAATTACTTTCTGAATTGGCTTAAAGTTTTAATTTGGATTAACAAATGATTGGTTGAAATACATTTTTCATTAAAAATTAAAAAAAAATCAGCACTTTTTTTAACTGAATTAGTCTTCCGAATTTGATTGAACAGTTAATTGTATCAATTAATTTTTTAATTAAAAATTTTAAAATGTTCAATCATTGACTTAATTAACTTAATTTTCTATCATGATTAAAAAGTTAATTGTATCAATTAATTTATTAATTGAAAAAATTTTCAACTTCAATTAACTTTTTAATTGGAAATATTTTGGTGATATTTTTTTCTGTGTGTAGACAACCATTATCCAAATGATTAAAAGAAATAAAATCTGGAAATTTTACTTTCAGTTTAGAGCAATTTATATAAGCCGAAGGAGTTAAATTTGAGTGATCAATCTATATGAGTATATACAAGATATTCGCCAAATTAAGCACACCTAATTGTGGCTCTGAAAAACCTACAGAATCTTGACCCCAAATCGGAGGGCGGGTTTATAAGGGGAATATATCAAAATTTCTACCGATACACAATATATTTGTAAACCTATTTGTGGTCCTAAAAACCTCTAGATTTCAAGTTTCAGGTAAATTAGATAAAAACTGCGTTTTATACAAGCCTAAGAAGTAGATTCAAATTTCAGGAAAATTGAATAAAAACTACGGTTTCTAGAAGCTCAAGAAGTAAAATCGAGGATCGGTCTATATGAGGGCTATACCAAAACATGGTCCTAAAATACCTCTAGGTTTCCAATTTCAGGCAAATTGAATAAAAATACGGTTTCTATAAGCCCTAGAAGTAAAATCTGGAGATCGGTCTATATGGAGGCTACACCAATACATGGACCAATACTCACCGTTTTTGGCACAGCTCTTTATAGTCCTAAAATACCTCCAGGTTACTAATTTCAGGCAAATTGGATAAAAACTGCGGATTCTAGAAGCCCAAGAAATAAAATCGGGAGATCGGTCTATAACATATGGGAGCTATACCAAAACATGGACCGATTCTCACCATTTTCGGCACATCTCTTTGTGGACCTAAAAATACCACTTTCAGGTAAATTGGATAAAAAATACTGTTTCTATAAGCCCAAGAAGTAAAATCGGTAGATCGCTCTATATGGGGGCTATACCAAAATATGGACCGATACTCACCATTTTTGGCACACCTCTTTATGGTCCTAAAATATCTTTAGATTTCCAATTTCAAGCAAATTGGATAAAAACTACGGTTGCTATAAGCCTAAGACCCCAAATTGGGAGGTCGGTTTATATGGGGACTATATCAAAATATGGACCGATATAGCCCATCTTCGAACTGCCTGCGGACAAAAGACGGGTTTGTGCAAAATTTCAGCACGATGTCTTCATTACTGATGACTGTAGCGGTATTACAAAATACAGACGGACATTGTTATATCGTCTTATGTACCTATGTTATCTACATTAAAGACTTTAGACTCCATCGAATTTTGAGCAATTTTTTTTAAAAGATGCACCTATATTCATGTTGTCGTAAAATTTTTTTCAGTCGTAGCTTATTTTTTTTGCTTGCTTCTTATAGTATACCAAGTAATGACACGTTTAGATTTCATAAATAAGGTTTTCTTCTTCAAACAAATTTTATATGGAACCTGAAAGTATTTGTTCACATTTCACATTTTTTCTGCTATAGCCTTTTTAAAGTAAAACAAAAATTGTGTGATCTTATGTGACTGTTGATTATTATGAATAATGGCACTGATGCTAAAGACGGATGACTTAAGACTGCATATCGTAATTAAAAGTCCATAGGTATTTGTCGTCATCAATAAATTTTGCTAAATGGAATCTTCTTTCATGCTTATGTGACTAGACGTAGAAACTAGCTTTTTAGGAGCCAGATGGATGATAAATTGCAAGTTTTTGTTTTCAATTCCGTTGATCGAACGAGTCAAAGGAATTAATGCTACTGTGACGTTATATAACATCATTGCATTACATTTAAATTCATTTTCCGAATCTTCACTGCAATATGCTTAAATGCAACCTGACCGGTTATTGGGAATTTGGAATTTGTAGGATTATGCTTTGTGTCATAAACAAATTGCAAGTAAATGTAAAAATATGAAATGCTAACAAAGAATATAAATTGGAAAGTGACGTACGTATATGCTTTAGCCCAAGGAAAAAAAACACACACACACAAAATGTAATCTGACTGTGTAGATCAAGCCAAGTCGACCCGTTTTTTCAAAACTAAGACGATCACTTGACTCATCGGAATAATCACGACCTATATTTTGAGGAAGATTAAAGTTATCTGATATAGTTTAAGTGATGGGCATCAGCAAACATCCAACAAGGAAAAAAACACAAAATGCAATCTCACCAGGGTCTAAAGAATTATTAATTTTTAAATTTGGTCCGATGGTCGGACCAAATGGAATTTGGTTGATTTTGGTCCATTTTCTTCAAATCGGTATTTTTTTCAAAATTTTCTATTGAAATAAAATTTTGACAAAATTTCTGTAGAAATAAAATTTTCTGCAAAAATAAAATTTTTACAACATTTTCTATAGAAATAAAATTTCGAGAAAAATTTCTATAGAAATAAAATTTTCACAAAATTTTCTAAAGAAATAAAATTTTTGAAAATTTTGTATAGAAATAAAATTTTGGCAAAAGTTTCAATAGAAATAAAATTTTTAGAAAATTTTCTATAGAAATAAATTTTTAGAAAATTTTCTATAGAAATAAATTTTTTTCAAAATTTCCGAAAGAAATGAAATTTTGAGAAAATCTTCTATAGAAATAAAATTTTCAATAGAAATAAATTTTTAGAAAATTTTCTATAGAAATAAAAAAAAATTTACTTCTATAAATTTCCGAAAGAAATAAAATTTTGAGAAAATCTTCTATAGAAATAAAATTTTGAGAAAATTTTTTATAGAAATAAAATTTTTACAAAATTTTCTATAGAAATAAAATTTTTACAAAATTTTCTACGGAAATAATATTTTGACAATTGACGTAATAGTTCGACAAGCACCCTCACGAAGCGTTTCGGAAATACAAGGCTACCTTAGTAGCTCCAAAACATCTCCTTTTGAAGTTAGTTATTGTTCCATATGCAAGTCGTGGATTTTAAAGGATAAATACCAATGAAATAGTCATATTTATATGTACTGAAGCAAGATACAAAAAGTCAAAAAAAAAAGAATTAAAGACGATTTCATTAACTTTGAATAATTTTTCAGAATTATTAAAGCAAAGTTGACTTTAGTCAAACAAAATTGTCTTTCATTTTAAAATACCCACTTTTAAGTCTAATTACTCAACTATTTCTGGATTTTGCTAAATTGGTTGCTGTTCGTTTTTTTATAAGCCTCTATAGTTTTTTCACCAAATTCGATTTTGACCACTTTTATGCCCCCATAAATAATGCCCATCTTGCCCTCTAAAAAAAATTAACCGATCGCAAGATTTAACTTCCAGAGCTTCTTGCACGCAGAGAAGAAACATGATTGTCACAATCATATTCGAAGAGCAAACTAATATGATAGGAGCTATTTTTGCGGCGACCATGTAACATTTTCACCTGCAACCATGTTGGTTCAGTGAACATGGTTCTAAGAAAAATAAAATTGTCCTCATCTAAAATGTTATTATATTGATAAAAAGAATTTTGTTTGAATCAAAATACAATGGTCACGATCTAAAATGTTATGGTATTCATCAAAAATGTTTTTCTTCCCGTTAAAAAAAAAAAAAAAAACATGGCCACAACCTAAAATGTTTTGATCTTTATGAAAAACCTTTTTTCGTCGTCGAAAAAAGGACGTCAATACAAAATTAACTTTATTTATTTGTTTTTATTTATTTAAAAATAAATTATACCATATATAAAAATGCAGAACAAGAAACAGGTACATTTTTTCATTACACTTTCCTTTTTTGTGTTCACATAAAACCACGTGCCACTTCTGAATAAATTAACACAAAACACAGTAATTCCGTATTGTCCGTACATTCCAAGATACAATCAACACACGACTGACGCGCCAAAAGAAAATCGGGTGTACCTGCTCAATGTTTTTATAAAATTATTTTCGCTGCAAAAAAATTAAATGGTCACGGAAACAATGTACATGGTCTTTATGGCCATGTAATGGTTCTAGACATGTCTATACGTAACCTATAGAAATACATTTTTCCCTGCAAAAAAGTCGAAAAATTGAATGGTCAGGTACATGATTTTCCCGACCATGTAATGGTCTCAAATTCTATCATTTAAATAATAGGACATGTTTGCGGCATTTGAGAACCATCTAAATGCTTATTGCCTATATATTAGCTTATATTTTTCTCCGCTCGAAAATTATTTTTACAAAGACAAAATATATGGTTTTCGCGACAATTACATACTCTTGATAAACATTAAATGGATGCGGCAACCATGTCCAAACATGTTTTTTCTGTGCGTGTGGAAGAGCAAATTTCATCCGATCCGATTTGGTACGTGATATTAGTGTATGCTTTCCAACTACTTTAAAAACTTGTTCCATATCGGCCCATTAATATATATATAGCTCCATATAAACCGCCCCAAGATTTCATTTCTGAAGCCTCATGGAGGAACAAGTTTCATCCGTTCCGTTTGAATTTTGGCCCTCTAACTACCATGTGCAAATTGGTTCATAATTATTTATATTCTCCTCTATAAAAACCAATCAAAATCTAAGGAGGCTTTTATAGGTATTGTATCTGACTTTTTTATCTAATATAGACACCATACTTATAGCTTAGAAGTGCCGTGGAGGGTACCCTATTTTGAGTATATTTTCATATTTTCCCAGAGATATTGATATATCGGACATACTTTCAAGAACTAACTTTCAATTCGATATCGCTAGACATTTGAATTTTGGGTTATCTATTTTCTTTGATTTCGATATGCCAGACTTGTGGCAAATTGTAAATTTTATTCTCCCAAAGTAACTATACAAGAAAACATCTTCTTATAAATTTTGTTTGTACTAAAATGAAAATACCAGAAAAAATCCATAAAACAAATTTTTTCGTAATAATTTTCAATTGTATTCGCAAAATGGGGGGAAGGGGCTGTATGTGAGTATTTGTATTTCGGTATAAATGGGAATATTTTTGAGAAAACAAAACCCCCGAATTGAGAAAAACAAAAAAAAAACAATATTTGGTAATGCACATGTAATGCTTAGGCATTATTACAACAATAATAAATGCTAATGAGCGAAACTATGGTGAGACCGATCACTACACACAGACAGCCAAGGGAATTTACAATTGCCGATCTTTGTGGCATAGTAGTAAGTCACCAACCTCCATTTTGAATGAGAAGAACTGTCTTTGTTTGATGAGGATGATGATTATTATGTTGTTGCTGGTGGTGTATCCCGCGATTTGTGTTCATCCATTCATCTATCTTTTTTATCTATGAATGCATAATGGCATGTGAGTGGAAAAAATTTCGTTCAAAGATGGAGTTCAAACAAATATTATATAATATATATTGAAAAAACGAGCTCACCGTACACCCTTTTATTAAATTATGACTCAAAAGCAAATAAAACTGCAAGAAAGTATAAACTTTTATTAAATGACAAGTAAATTATTGTATCTAAAGGTAAACAAGTATATACGGCCGTAAGTTCGGCCAGGCCGAATCTTATGTACCCTCCACCATGGATTGCTTAGAAACTTCTACGAAAGACTGTCATCCACAATCGAATTACTTGGGTTGTGGTATCTTAAAACTTCTTAACATCGTTTTCTAAATTGTTAGTCCATACGTGGTACACGCAAAGAAAAAAAAAACATTTGGAAAACGTGTACCGAAAACGTTTTTCTTTTGTTAGAGTTTTTTGAATTGCTTCGAAAAGTATACACTTTTATCACCAAAAAAATTCGTTTGTTACAAAATGTTTATTTTTTAATAAAAAAAGTTATTTTTGAACCAACATCACAGTCCATTTCGTTTATATCAAACACACATTTTACAGTTCATAGTAAAAATTTAATATAGTAGAATGTAATGTTGAACATGTTTTCCGAATCTTCCGACCATATCTGGAATATGTGTAAAAAAAAACTTTGTTCGAAGCAGGGATCGAACCCACGACCCTTGGCACGCAAGTCGGACGTAGCAACCACTGATCCACGGTGCCCAACTAAATGTATTTTTCTGTTAAATAAACTTTGTTTAATCGGCTCGTGGGCGCCGCAAGCTATGCTATATGAATATAACTTATATGGGCAATTGTCTATTGATGACAATAACGGCTACATAGTGTATTGGCTTACAAATTGCATGGTCCGCGGTTCGATTCTCCGTCCAGGCGAAAGGTAAAAAAAAAATTAAAATGAATAAAATCGTATAATTTCTTCTACATTGTTTGTATTACAGAAAAAAGTGCTAAGAACTAAAAAACTTCGTGGAAGTGAGAAAGATGTGAGGGAAAATGCAATTAGCCAGAAAAAAATTTTTTGAGATAGTCTTTATGAAATTGTTTTTACATCCTGGAAAAGAATAAACGTTTATCACAAAAAGTATATACTTTTCTTCCAAATACACTTCCTTTCAACGAAAAGAAAATGAGAAACGAACTTTGTTTGTCTAAAATTTCGTTTGGGAGGAAAGAATTATTTTTTTGCGTGTATATATTAGACAAAAAAGTTATGTATAGGTAAGTCTACAAATAATTACGAATCGATATGGACTTTCGCACGGTACGTAGAGAGCCAGAATTGAAATATGGGGGTCGCTTATATGGGGGCTATATAGAATTATGAACTTGATATGGACCAATTTTTGTGTTATCGGGGATCGATTTATCTGAGGGCTATATATAACTATAGACCGATATGGACCTAGTTAAGCATGGTTGTTAACGGTCATATACTAGCACAATGTACCAAATTTCAACTGACTCGGATGAAATTTGCTCCTCCAAGAGGCTCCAAAAGCAAATCTCGGTATCGGTTTATATGGGGGCTATATATATTTATGGACTGATATGGACCATTTTTTGAATGGTCATTAGAGACCATATACTAACACCATGTACCAAATTTCAGCCGGATCGGATGAAATTTGCTTCTCTTAGAGGCTCCGAAAGCCAAATCGGGGGATCGGTTTATATGGGAGCTATATATAATTATGGGCCGATGCATGGTTGTTAGAGGTCATGTGCTGACACCATGTACCACATTTCAGCCGTATCGGATGAAATTTGCTTCTCTTAGAGTCCCCGCAAGCCAAATTTGGGGGTCCGTTTATATGGGGGCTATACGTAAAAGTGGACCGATATGGCCCATTTGCAATACCATCCGACCTATATTAATAACAACTACTTGTGCCAAGTTTCAAGTCGATAGCTTGTTTCGTTCGGAAGTTAGCGTGATTTCAAGAGACGAACGGACGGACGGACATGCTCAGATCGACTCAGAATTTCACCACGACCCAGAATATACATACTTTATAGGGTCGTAGAGCAATATTTCGATGTGTTACAAACGGAATGATAAAGTTAATATACCCCCATCCTATGGTGGAGGGTATAAAAATGAGTCCTAAATCTATTTGGGAGCCTATTTTTATTATACCCTCCACCATAGGATGGGGGTATATTAACTTTGTGATTCCGTTTGTAACACATCGAAATATTGCTCAAAGACCCCATAAAGTATATATATTCTGGGTCGTGGTGAAATTCTGAGTCGATCTAAGCATGTCCGTCCGTCTGTCCGTCTGTCCGGCTGTCCGTCCGTCTGTGGAAATCACGCTAACTTCCGAACGAAACAAGCTATCGACTTGAAACTTGGCACAAGTAGTTGTTATTGATGTAGGTCGGATGGTATTGAAAATGGGCCATATCGGACCACGTTTACGTATAGCCCCCATATAAACCGATCCCCAAATTTGGCTTGGGGAGCCTCCCGGAGCAGCAAAATTCATCCGATCCGGTTGAAATTTGGTACGTGGTCTTAGTATACAGTCTCTAACAACCATGCAAAAATTGGTCCATATCGGTCCATAATTATATATAGCCCCCATATAAACCGATCCCCAGATTTGACCTCCGGAGCCTCTTGGAGGGGCAAAATTCATCCGATCCGATTGAAATTTGGTACCTGATGTTAGTATATGGTCTCTAACAACCATGCAAAAATTGGTCCATATCGGTCCATAATTATATACAGCCCCCATATAAATCGATACCCAGATTTGACCTCCGGAGACTTTTGGAGGGGCAAAATTCATCGGATCCGGTTGAAGTTTGGTACCTGATGTTAGTATACGGCCTCTAACAACCATGCAAAAATTGGTCCATATCGGTCCATAATTATATATAGCTCCCATATAAACCGATCCCCAGATTTGACCACCGGAGCCTCTTGGAGGAGCAAAATTCTTCCGATCCGGTTGAAATTTAGTACGTGGTCTTAGTATACGGTTTTTAACAACCATGCAAAAATTGGTCCATATCGGTCCATAATTATATATAGCCCCCATATAAACCGATCCCCAGATTTGACCTCCGGAGCCTCTTGGAGGGGCAAAATTCATCCGATCCGGTTGAAATTTGGTACCTGATGTTAGTTTACGGCCTCTAATAGCCATGCAAAAATTGGTCCATATCGGTCCATAATTATATATAGCCCCCATATAAACCGATCCCCAGATTTGACCTCCGGAGCCTCTTGGAAGAGCAAAATTCATCCGATCCAGTTGAAATTTGGTACATGGTGTTAGTATATGGTCTCTAATAACCATGCAAAAATTGGTCCATATCGGTCCATAATTATATATAGTTCCCATATAAACCGTCCCCAGATTTGACGTCCGGAACCTCTTGGAGGAGCAAAAGTCATCCGATACGGTTGAAATTTGGTACATTTTGTCAATATATGGCCTCTAACAGCCATGTAAAAATTGGTCCATATCGGTCTTTAGTTATATATAGCCGATGACTTATTACACAAAAATTGGTCCATATCGCCAAAAATAATCTACCAAAACTTTATTTCCATAGAAAATTTTGTCAAATTTTATTACTATAGAAAGTTTTGTTAAAATTTCATTTCTATAGAAAGTTTTGTCAAAAGTTTATTTCTATAGAAAATTTTGTAAAAACTTTATTTCTGTAGAAAATTTTGTCAACATTTTATTTCTATACAAAATTTTGTCAAAATTTCATTTCTATACAAAATTTTGTCAAAATTTTATTTCTATAGAAATTTTTGTCAAAATTGTATTGCTATAGAAAATTTTGTCAACATTTTACTTCCATAGAAAATTTTGTCAGCATTTTATTTCTATAGAAAATTTTGTCAACTTTTTATTTCTATAGAGAATTTTGTCAAATTTTTATTTCTATAGAAAATTTTGTCAAAATTTTATTTCTATAGAAAATTTTGTCAAGGTTTCATTTCTATAGAAAATTTTGTCAAAATTTTATTTCTATAGAAAATTTTGTCAAACTATATTATATACGTATTTAATCGCCTTTTTTTTGTTTAATATATACCCCGTATGGGCTAACTTACAATTTAGAAGACAGTGTTAAAAAGTTTTACGATACTTTGCCATCGGCAAGTGTTATCGCAACCCAAGTAATTCGATTTAGTAGAAGTTCCTACGCAATCCATGGTGGAGGGTACATAAGATTCGGCCTGGCCGAACTTACGGCCGTATATACTTGTTTTTCAGCTACATTTTGTTGGGGCTCATACTAATTATGAGGAATTTTGGGCCTCATTTTTCTGGGCCCATTTTCGAAAATCTTAAGTTTTTGTGAGATTAATTTTTAGTTTATAAAGGGTGATTCTTTTGAGGTTAGGATTTTCATGCATTAGTATTTGACAGATCACGTGGGATTTCAGACATGGTGTCAAAGAGAAAGATGCTCAGTATGCTTTGACATTTCATCATGAATAGACTTACTAACGAGCCACAACGTCGAATTTTCAGTGAATGGGCCCTAGAAAAGTTGGCAGAAAATCCGCTTTTTTATCGACAAATTTTGTTCAGCGATGAGGCTCATTTCTGGTTGAATGGCTACGTAAATAAGCAAAATTTCCGCATTTGGAGTGAAGAGCAACCAGAAGCCGTTCAAGAACTGCCCATGCATCCCGAAAAATGCACTGTTTGGTGTGGTTTGTACGCTGGTGGAATCATTGGACCGTATTTTTTCAAAGATGCTGTTGGACGCAACGTTACGGTGAATGGCGATCGCTATCGTTCGATGCTAACAAACTTTTTGTTGCCAAAAATGGAAGAACTGAACTTGGTTGACATGTGGTTTCAACAAGATGGCGCTACATGCCACACAGCTCGCGATTCTATGGCCATTTTGAGGGAAAACTTCGGAGAACAATTCATCTCAAGAAATGGACCGGTAAGTTGGCCACCAAGATCATGCGATTTGACGCCTTTAGACTATTTTTTGTGGGGCTACGTCAAGTCTAAAGTCTACAGAAATAAGCCAGCAACTATTCCAGCTTTGGAAGACAACATTTCCGAAGAAATTCGGGCTATTCCGGCCGAAATGCTCGAAAAAGTTGCCCAAAATTGGACTTTCCGAATGGACCACCTAAGACGCAGCCGCGGTCAACATTTAAATGAAATTATCTTCAAAAAGTAAATGTCATGGACCAATCTAACGTTTCAAATAAAGAACCGATGAGATTTTGCAAATTTTATGCGATTTTTTTAAAAAAAAAGTTATCAAGCTCTTAACAAATCACCCTTTACCTATTCGTAATCTGCTCGATGGCCTAACTCACCCCACTGTGCATGCATGAGAGAACCGCTAAGCAAAGGAAAAAAACTGAAGGCGGTGTCTATGGCATTACTGATGTTGATGACGATGGATGGGTCTGGGTTTTTGAATTTAGTGGCTATGGCTGTGGAAGCAGCACCAGCATTGTTGGTGGTAATGGTTAATGACAATGATTACAAAATATTATTTTTATTCGTTGGCATCTTCAATTTAAAAATATTTATCTGATTTCAAAGTACTTGATGTTTTTTTTGTGATGCAAATCAACGTGACACATGTACGTGTTTTATGGTATTATACAAAAATTTGTAATATTTAGTTAAAGAGATCTAAGAACATGTTTACGTATGTTGATCCTCAATAAATTTCATGGAAGTTTTATAAAAAAAGAAAGAATTATTAGAATAAGCAATAGCATGAAATCAAATAAATCATTTTTTTATTATTTAACTAATTTTTTGGTATGTAATTTGCCTGAAGCGGCAAATTCTAGAAGGCATTCAATAAATTATCTTTCGCATCCCAATTTTAGAGTGACGTGCAGGCAAAATAATGAAATATGCATTGAAAATTGTACTTGTATGAATTATTTTGCAAGCAATTTATGTAATTTTATGACTACACTAGAAAAATAAAATACGCTTTCTCAACGAATATTCTATGATATGTCAAGGATGGACTTATAAAGACGAATAAAGCATGTCCATCCGGTGGTACGTTTGCCGGGTTTGCACAGAAGTTCGCAAAGAAACTTACGAATTTTTTACAATATTCATGTTTCAAAATCTTTGTAATTTAATAATATAATAGTTTTAGTATAATTTTTACTTAAATTTTTAAAATTTTGTGGAGTTAAACTACGGGCTGCTGCCACATACTTCATATTCTCTTGGCTAGGCTCCATAAATAAAGGCTTACTCATTGTCCTAATCGATTTATTTTGATGAAGAAAAAATTGATGCCGATGTAAATGGAGAGCATATACTTCCACTTTGGTCCAAAAGATTTTTAATTTGTTTGCCAAAACTATAATTGGAGTTACCATTTTTAATAACCGACCAACTGAAATGTTTTAATTCTCGATGTACTAACACATTTGTCAAACGTTTCTTTGTATAGAGAAGAATTCTTGATTTCAAAGAGCTTTTACATGTACTCTATTATGCTTCTTCGTGGTATTCATATCGTTTAAGTTAAGTTAAATTTAAAATATGTACTACACTACATTCTGGATTTTTACGAAAATGTTATGTCTAAGACGAGTCTTTAATTTCTCAAAATCGGCACACAGAAATTTTAGGGAGTCGGACTTCATGGTTGCTATGCCAAATCATTGAACCAAATAGACATCTTTTTATGGTCCTAAAGTATCAATTGAGCTGTTGTCTATTAAGTTTAATATTCAAATTCTGCTAATCGACTTTTGAAAACTCAACTCAAGTCGGCTTTTGATTCTTCAATTTTCTATTCTGATTTCAATCACTAATTAAAATAAATACTTTTTATTTTACTTTATTTTTATAATAAAAGAACCACAAATTGTCTTTAAGGGGGATTTTTCGTTGAATTTGGAAATTTGGTCCGATGCCGGGAATTTCGCCCAAAATAAAATGTCGTTGCAGCAACTCTGATATTCTCATACATAATGACAATTTTCTTCTATTTGGCGCTCGTTTTTCTCGTCTCTGAATCAGGGATGATAAATAGCATTCATGAAATTGTACTGAATCAGTTTCGAAAATACTTTTTAAACTAAAAGTTACTATTACCACTTTGGTGAAGATCTTTTGCTTATGGAAGAGATCCTCCATAATAAAATGGATAGCATGCTATCACGGTTGCCACAGATGGTAGAATTCTACCAAAAATGGTACATTTTTTACTGTTTGGTAGATTGGTAGAATCCTTGATGTTTTGTCAGACTTTGCAAAGAGGTTCTGAAATAAAATTTTGACAAAATTTTCTATAGAAATAAAATATTGACAAAATTTGCTATAGAAATAAAATTTTGATAAAATTTTCTATAGAAATAAAATTTTGACAAAATTTTCCATAGAAATACAATTTTGACAAAATTGTCTATAGAAATAAAATTTTCTATAAAAATAAAATTTTGACAAAATTTTCTATGTTATAGATATAAAATTTTGACAACATTTTCTATAGAAATAAAATTTTGACAAAATTTTCTATAGAAATAAAATTTTGGCAAAATTTTCTATAGAAATAAAATTTTGACAAAATTTTCTATAGAAATAAAATTTTGACAAAATTTTCTATAGAAATAAAATTTTGACAAAATTTTCTATAGAAATAAAATTTTGACAAAATTTTCTATAGAAATAAAATTTTGACAAAATTTTCTATAGAAATAAAATGTTGACAAAATTTTCTATAGAAATAAAATTTTTACAAAATTTTCTATAAAAATACAATTTTGACAAAATTTTCTATGTTATAGAAATAAAATTTTGACAAAATTTTCTATAGAAATAAAATTTTGATAAAATTTTCTATAGAAATAAAATATTGACAAAATTTTCTATAGAAATAAAATTTTGACAAAATTTTCTATAGAAATAAAATTTTGACAAAATTTTCTATAGAAATAAAATTTTGACAAAATTTTCTATAGAAATAAAATGTTGTCAAAATTTTCTATAGAAATAAAATGTTGAAAAAATTTTCTATAGAAATAAAATTTTCTTTAAAAAAAAATTTGACAAAATTTCCTATAGAAATAAAATTTTGCAAAATACAATTTTTTTGTTTGAAAATTAAATGGCACAATAAAATTTTGGCAAAATTTTTTATAGAAATAAAATGATGACAAAATTTTCTATAGAAATAAAATGTTGACAAAATTTTCTATAGAAATAAAATTTTTACAAAATTTTCTATGTTATAGAAATAAAATTTTGACAAAATTTTCTATAGAAATAAAATTTTGATAAAATTTTCTATAGAAATAAAATATTGACAAAATTTTCTATAGAAATAAAATTTTGACAAAATTTTCTATAGAAATAAAATTTGACAAAATTTTCTATAGAAATAAAATTTTGACAAAATTTTCTATAGAAATAAAATGTTGTCAAAATTTTCTATAGAAATAAAATGTTGAAAAAATTTTCTATAGAAATAAAATTTTCTTAAAAAAAAAAAATTGACAACATTTTCTATAGAAATAAAATTTTGCAAAATACAATTTTTTTGTTTGAAAATTAAATGGCACAATGAGCATCCAAGGCTAGACCAAATTAGCTGAATATGGTCATGTGTAATAATACATGACTTAGGATTTGTCTCATTCGGATTCAGACGTATTTATCTCTATAATATTTTTGTTTATGCAGATTGCATAGATAAGCATCCACCTCATGATTCTGGTGTTCACAAATAAAGGGTGATACGGTCAAAATTTGGTCAATTTAAACTTGACGTATTTCTTTCAAGTTTGCATTTAAAAAAAACCTGAACACCCCTCATTTTGAAGGTGTGTGTGTGTAAGATGTTGCTAGTATTTTGATTTTGGAATTCACTCTTCAGTTGTCAAAATGCCGTCCAAGCAAGAAGAGCAGCGTATCAAAATTTTGCTCGTGCATCGCGAAAATCCGAGCTACTCCCACGCAAAGCTGGCAAAATCGCTAAAAGTTGCCAAATCAACCGTTACAAATGTAATTAAAGTGTTTGGGGAACGTTTGTCGACAGCTAGGAAGTCTGGATCGGGGGAAATCGAAAACCGGAAGCCGCTGAGACGACAAAGAGAGTTGCCGGTAGTTTCAAGAGAAACCCTAACCTCTCTCTCCGAGATGCCGCAAATAAGCTGGGTGTATCGTCTACAACCGTGCATCGAGCCAAAAAACGAGCCGGACTATCGACTTACAAGAAGGTAGTGACTCCAAATCGCGATGATAAACAAAATACGACGGCCAAAGCGCGATCCCGGAGGCTGTACACGACGATGCTGACGAAGAAGTTTGACTGCGTGGTAATGGACGACGAAACCTACGTCAAAGCCGACTACAAGCAGCTTCCGGGACAGGAGTTTTATACGGCAAAAGGAAGGGGAAAGGTAGCAGATATTTGCAAGCACATAAAACTGTCAAAGTTCGCAAAGAAATATCTGGTTTGGCAAGCCATCTGTACCTGTGGCTTGAAAAGCAGCATTTTCATAGCTTCCGGGACTGTCAACCAAGAAATTTACGTGAAAGAGTGTTTGAATAAACGTCTGCTGCCTTTCCTGAAGAAACACGGTTGTTCCGTAATGTTTTGGCCGGATTTGGCATCTTGCCATTACGGTAAAAAGGCCATGGAGTGGTACGCCGCCAACAACGTGCAAGTGGTTCCCAAGGACAAGAACCCTCCCAACACGCCAGAGCTCCGCCCAATTGAGAAATACTGGGCTATTGTCAAGCGGAACCTAAAGAAGACCAAAAAACTGCTAAGGACGAGCAGCAGTTCAAGGCAAACTAGCTTTCTGCGGCGAAGAAGTTGGACAAGGTGGCTGTACAAAATCTGATGGCAGGTGTCAAGCGTGAGGCCCGGCAATTCGGATTTGGAAAAGCGAAAGCCTAACTGAATATTTTTCCTGAATTTTATACTAATCGAACTTGAAAAAGAAATTTAATTTGATTTTTTAAATAAACGATTTCACCGATTTTCACGCGTTTTCCCTTGACCAAATTTTGACCGTATCACCCTTTAACATATATATAGGGTTTGAGATAAATATCCCAATTGGCTTTAACGATAAACCGATTTTGACTAGCCTTCATATTGTTCATTTATGAAAATAAAAAAGTTCGAAAGAGGTACCAAATATGTCTAAGTTTATACGAAAATTCTAAATTAATATATGTTCGTAGTTAAAACTGATTTATTAAAAAATTGAGTTGAAACACATTTTTCACACCAAAATATATGCAAAAACTTTCTTTCTTGCCTTTGTAGACAAATTATGATATACATACATGTTTTAAGAGTCTAATACGGCAACCCAAATCAAATAAACTAATAAATATTTAAGAAATTTTTCTCTGTATGTGACCATCATACTTAAAGAAATCTAATGTATTCTTAATAGTCCATTGACCACCATTAAAATTCCCTTGAATGTTGGCAATTGTTTTATAGCTTCTATTAATCATTTATCAAAGCGGCGATGGTGAAGGTGTTGTTGGTGCACTTGTTAACCTTTTGGCAAATATCATTTCAAAAAAGGAAAAAAACACTCCAGCTGATTAAGTACCGCCTCTATGGAAAGTCATCAGAGTTATGGACCAGGATACCCGGAGTCGTTTCAAAACCTCTTATAGCATTTGTATTTTATATCTTCACTCATTTAGATCCTCTTAGAGATTCATGAAATTTATATGAAATTTATGCGCATTTTAAATGCAATTGAACTTTGTTGTTGTTTTTATTGTATAATAGAAGGCAACATTTGAGTTGTTTTTTGTAGCCAATGTTTTGTGTCACGTTAACATGGCTTCTGCCTGCTTGCCGTTATCAACCTACCCCGGACTCTATGAATTTTACGATTTGCAAGCTGATGACGACTATGCCTTTGGCCCGTTTGCCAGTTAAAGATCAGTGGGGTCATTCTGAATATCCCCCTTCACTCCTTAGTTTAATTTTTGAAGAGTCAACTTGTTTTGATGGTATTTAAATCGGTCTCTTATGGTTGCTGTAAAAAATGTGTCTTCTTCAGTGGGTTGTTGTTGCTGTTTATGGTTTAATTATAAGTTTTTCTTTTTGTAATATACAATTTTTCTAAAATATTGCGTCATTTTTAAATAAGAGAAAAAAATTTAGGGAGTGTTTAAGAAGTTATAACTATTAGCTAATGATGATGAATTCGTTCAAGAATGTATACTAATAAATTTATATTTATTTGTCTCCTTATCTGTCTGTCAATAAAATTTATTTTTTTTATTTTTTCTTTAAGTATTTCGTAAAGTACATTGAGTATAGTGGGTCTTCATAATTTGCATTTAGCCTACGGATATTAACTACTTTTGAAAATAATTGTTATTGTTGTATGTTGACTGGGTCAAATTGTTTTTAAATCTTTATGGTATATTGCTATAAATCAGAGGAAAACAAAAGACTTAAGACACAAACATAACATAGGAGTGACAAAACTAAGGAGTGCTGAGAAATATTTTATCATAGTGATTTGTAATTCATTCAAGTTCAGGACCAAAATACGAAATGTTTTGTGAACATCACACATATCGAATACATATATTTGAGTAGTACTGTAATTCATATTTTCTTAACTCATTGGATTGATGACGACCATTGCCTTACAAAAAGTATTTAAAAGAAAAGATTTTCCCATTAATAGAAAAAATTATGAAAATATCTAAGGGCTACACCCAGATAAGGAGTATGATCACCTCAAACATGTTTTAAGAACAAAATGTTTTTTGGACGGTGAACATGTAACATGTTTGTCGCAATTATGTTATGTTCTTGAAAATTGTGTACCTGATTTCGGCCGATTGCATATGATTGCAACAAAAATGTCCCATGTTCACCGTCCAAAAATAACATGTTTGTGGCTTCTGTAACATATACCCCAAACAGGCAGCGACCGTGGTGCAATGGTTAGCATGTCCGTCCTGCATACACAAGGTCTTGGATTCGATTCCTGGTTCGACCGTACACAAAAAGTTTTTCAGCGGTAGATTATCCCACCTCAGTAATGCTGGTGACATTTCTGAGAGTTTCTAAGCTTCTCTAAGTGGTTTCACCATAGACATTATAATACATAGATGATCCACTATTCTCTTTAAAAAAATGTGTCCGTTCCAAAAATTAATTTTCTGACATTTCGCTTTGATTTTTTCGTAAAGAGTCAGTCCCAAACATTAATTTTCGTGCATTTGCTTTTGTGTTGTTCGGTAAGAGCAATACTGCTCAAAATTAAATTTCGTATTTTCGTGGTTTTGGTTACAACTTTTTGTTCAAATATGAACTTTTAATATATTAATTTATTTATAAATCCTCTGGTGCATCTCAAACGTCCTAATTTTGTGAAAAATTGGCAAACTACAAAAAGGAAAACGAAAGAGAATGTAAGCGTGCTCTTATTTTCTTCGTCTATTCTTAATCTTCGGAACTATAAAACATCGTTTGACACGGATGAACCATCTATATAATATAGGGTCTATGGGTTTCACTACAATGTAGAACGCCGTTCGGACTCGGCTATAAAAAGGAGGTCCCTTGTCATTGAGCTTAACATGGAATCGGGCACCACTCATTGATAAGAGAGAAGTTCTCCAATGTGGTATCACAATGTCTAAGTGAGCCTCATACGCCACCTAACCTAACCTACCTCAAACACATTTTGCTTCAAGCATATATATTTTTACGATTGGTCCAAACAAAATATTGTTTGTATTGTTCAAACATATTATGTTTCACCTTAGGCATACACTGGTAGAAAAAAATTTTAATGAAATTTTCCTTGTGTATATATATTTTAAGGCGCCATTCGTTTACTTGCAGCATACTCTCTAAGTCTCTCTTTCTAAACACATATATGTTTATAGGCTATTTCTAAATAAATATATGTTTGCATCCAATCATATTATATTTACAAACATTTTATGTCCCAAAGATAATATGTTCTAACGTATTAATATATATATATATATATATATATATATATATATATATATATATATATGTTCCAAATATGTTATGCGAGTTTATGAGCATTGTATGCTTGCACATAAAAATATTGTGTTTAAAAATTTGACTTCCAAACATATAATTTTTACACCCAAACATATGAAAAACAGTATTTTTCATCCGTGTGGAAAACTCGTTTGTTTTAGGAATTTACATTGAGTTTCACATATAGTTTTATATTTCGGGATTATAGAACAAATACAAGTCATCGAAAATACCCTGAAAAAAATATTGTCATGAGGTCAAAGATTTCATGTCCTTAAAATACGAATAAGATCTTTGCCTTTTTGCAAACCTTTAAACCAATCATTTTGCTACTCTGATTGAGGAATCTTCAAACTATCCATTCTGAACGCATCAACCGCTTCTTCAGGTATCGATCGATCGATAAGTTTGTCATTCCGTTTGTAACACATCGAAATATCGATTTCCGACTATATAAAGTATATATTCTTGATCAGGGAGAAATTCTAAGACGATATAAGCATGTCCGTCTGTCTGTCTGTTGTAATCACGTTAAAGTCTTCAATAAAAGCGCTATTGTCCTGAAATTTGACACAGAATCGTCTTTTGTCTGCACGCAGGCCAAGTTTGAAGATGGGTTATATTGGTGCAGGTTTTGATATAGCTCCATAAAAACCGATCGCCCGATTTGGGGTCATGAGCTTCTTATCTTGGGCCTCTAGAATTTTTTAAAATTCTTGGGCCTCTAGAATCCGTAGTTTTTATCCAATTTGCCTGAAATTGGATATCTAGAGGTATTCTAGGACCATAAAGAAGTGTGCCGAAAATGGTGAGTGTCGGTCCATGTATTGATATAGCCTCCATATAGACCGATCTCCCGATTTTATTTCTTGGGCTTCTAGAATTTATCCAATTTGCCTGAAATTGTATATCTAGAGGTATTTTAGGACCATAAAGAGGTGTGCCGAAAATGGTAATTATCGGACCATGTTTTAATATAGCCCCCATATAGACCGATCTCCCGATTTTACTTCTTGGGCTTCTAGAATCCGTAGTTTTTATCTAATTTGTGTGAAATTGGAAATCTAGAGGTATTCTAGGACCATAAAAAGGTGTGCCTAATATATTGTGAATAGGTACATTTTTTGATATATCCCCTTTATAAACCGGCCTTCCGATTTGGGGTCTAGATTCTAGAACTACAATTAGATGTGCTGAATATAGTGTGTATCCCTCCATGTTTTTGGCAGAGCCGCCATTAGACCGATCTCCCGATTCTAGAAATTGTAGTTTTTATCCGATTTGCCACAAATTGAAAATATTTTAGCATTTTAGACCCACAAAAAAGTGTATATGATTTTTTATCGGTCCATTTGGTAAGGCCTCCATATAGACCTATTTCAGATCTTGAGGGTATAGAATGTCCACTGATCATGAAATTTTGCGTGAAACTGAATGTAAAATTTCCAGATTTTCCTTCTCGTAATTATTTAAATAAGTGGGGTAAAAATCTACAGATTTTAGATTTCATATCGAGGCGTTATTTCATAAATTACTTGCACACATACAAGAAATGTTTATGACTCCTCTAAAACTCAAACAATAAAATGTTCTTATAAATGTATAATCTGATCTAGTCTTCATAGGTAAATTCTTTATAACAGGTTGGCTGATAAGTCTCCGGTCTGACACATAAATGGCGTCGCTAGTATTAAATGCAAATTTTTTTATATAGTAGGTTAAAGTTAAAGTGGCAGCCCGATTAAATTTCAGGCTCGCTTAGACTATTCAGTCCATTTATATAGTACCAACCTTCAAATGATTCGTGTCAAAATTTGACGTCTGTAAGTTTTTTGTGAAGCAACTTTTGTTATTGTGAAAAAAATGGAAAAAAGGAATTTCGTGTTTTGATAAAATACTGTTTTCTGAAGGGAAAAAATACGGTGGAAGCAAAAACTTGGCTTGATAATGAGTTTCCGGACTCTGCCCCAGAGAAATCAACAATAATTGATTGGTATGCAAAATTCAAGCGTGGTGAAATGAGCACGGAGGACGGTGAACGCAGTGGACGCCCGAAAGAGGTGGCTACCGACGAAAACATCAAAAAAATCCACAAAATGATTTTGAATGACCGTAAAATGAAGTTGATCGAGATAGCAGAGGCCTTAAAGATATCAAAGGAACGTGTTGGTTATATCATTCATCAATATTTGGATATGCGGAAGCTCTGTGCAAAATGGGTGCCGCGCGAGCTCACATTTGACCAAAAACAACAACGTGTTGATGATTCTGAGCGGTGTTTGCAGCTATTAACTCGTAATACACCCGAGTTTTTCCGTCGATATGTGACAATGGATGAAACATGGCTCCATCACTATACTCCTGAGTCCAATCGACAGTCGGCGACCGGTGAACCGTCTCCGAAGCGTGGAAAGACTCAAAAGTCCGCTGGCAAAGTAATGGTCTCTGTTTTTTGGAATGCGCATCGAATAATTTTTATCGATTATCTTGAGAAGGGAAAAACCATCAACAGTGGCGTTATTGGAGCGTTTGAAGGTCGAAATCGCGGCAAAACGGTCCCATATGAAGAAGAAAAAAGTGTTGTCCCACCAAGACAACGCACCGTGCCACATGTCATTGAGAACGATGGCAAAAATTCATGAATTGGGCTTCGAATTGCTTCCCCACCCACCGTATTCTCCAGATCTGGCCCCAGCGACTTTTTCTTGTTCTCAGACCTCAAAAGGATGCTCGCAGGGAAAAAATTTGGCTGCAATGAAGAGGTGATCGACGAAACTGAGGCCTATTTTGAGGTAAACCGAAGGAGTACTACCAAAATTGTATCAAAAAATTGGAAGGTCGTTGTATCGCTCTTGAAAGGAACTATGTTGAATAATAAAAACGAATTATGACAAAAAAATTTGTTTTTCTTTGTTAGAACGGGGACTTATCAGCCAATGTTATTTATTTTCGGGAAGCGTACTGGTTGAACTGATCTTCTGCCATCCAACCCCCTGAAATTTTCAAAGGAAACTATTTTATTTGAGAGAAGTTCACCAATGGACTGAATAGTCTAAGTGAGCCTGATACATCGGGTTGCCACCTTACCTAACCTAACCATTATATTTGATTCATATGTGGTGGGTATTTAAGATTCGGCCCGGTCGAACTTACTGCTGTATATACTTATTTTATTATTGGTATTACTCTGATTTGCAATATACAATGATAAAATTTATCACCTCGTATCACAGAAGAAAATATAAATGAAACAACTTTTTTCATTTGAAGGGACCAATTTAATAGTGCGAGATATAGAAGAAAAACATAATACAGTTAATTTCGACATCAACTTTAGCTTTGGGCTATATGTGATGTTTTATAAAAGCTGTATCACTACCTAATCAGATTTGTTTATGGATACAAAATCGAATGACAATAACAGTAAACTACCCACACGAATTTCAAACACAGGACAATTTTGAGACAAATATAATGACTGTTACACGTGCGCAGTTTTGATTCGTTTTAATAACATACTCATGTGGATAATAGAAAGGAGGTCCATGTAGTCAGAAACAGAAGACTGTCTGTTTGCGAATTTAAAGAAACGTATCTGTGTGTCAAAATACTAGTCGACTTTTTTAATCGGAACATAAATTCAATTTTGAGAGAGTCACATAATAAATAGCAAAAATATCAGTGATGACACATCCTGAATTGAATATATTTTAAAACATGATTATGAGAATTTATTATTTTATATATAGAGGATTTAAAATATATACTTATACCCAACAAAAAATAATTGTACATTTGGAAGCAGTAAAATTATAGTGACCATACTGTAGGCACTACTTTTCCTCACAACATTTTCAGTGCGGAATACAGCTCTTCATTCTACACATATAAGACGAACAACGTACTTAAAATATGTAAATAATGGTGGTGCTGAAATTAACGCAGCTGAGTTGCACTATGGTAAGCGGGTGTTTCGTCTCTCGCTTACAAGGTTGCACTCCTGTTAAGAAGAGTTGTTTGTGTATTTTATCACGTCTTTTTAAGAAGTCTGTGGAAAGTTACTATTTCATGCTCTCCACATCCATATTTTGTGCTTCTGAAAGCGTTGAAATTCATACATAGAAGAAGCGCATTCAAGTGGGACATTTCTTTATAAATTCATCGATGAACTCCTTGCAAGGATAAGTGCTTCATGACTTTTCTTCCTTTACAAAGCTGCTGAAAATTTACCACTATTTTCCTAGCTATATATAAAAAAAAAATGGTATATTTTATCATGAGGGGATTACTTTGAGGTAATCCAGTTTCGGGGGGTACTTCAATAAGATGGGCATTTATTTGGTATCTAGATAATATCTTAATTTAGAGGCCCCTCGTAGAAATAATGGCAACGCTTTTATAAATTTCAATTCAATATTTTAAATTAAATTTAATTTAAAATTACTAGAACGTATAGGGAATTCATTCGCAAATGTATACACATACTTTTTAGATATTTATGTTGTAGATCGTGGTTCTATCCTGGATAGATGACTGTCCATTTATCGGCTTTAGACGATTGCACTTAAATTACATCATTTATGCTGTCACTGCACACAGGTATTCGGTGGTGCAGTATTTAATTGAGCTTCTTGCAATTTATATTTTCACAAAAATTTCATTCAGCACTCGTTGCCATCATACATAGAGATTGGCCAAAAAATGGAAACCCACTGATAATCAAGCGGTTGTTTTTTTGTTGTCTTAAGTACGCAGATTTTGTTTCGATTGTTTTAGCCACAGATGCGCAGCATAGAATCGTTGAGATTTTCGTCTCCTAGAGTAAATGTGCTCATGGGCAATGTTTATTGCGTGTTGCAAGCTTACCTGATTATGAAATGATTAAATAGTCAAGTAGTATTGCTGTGGCTCATCAACAAGAGACAAAGTCAAAAAAAGTGAATGGTTGGATAAATGAATGTGTTAATGGATTATTATTATGATTACGATATCTTTGTTTTGAGAGTTGCAGATTCAATCACCTAACATAATCAGGTGAAGCTGTGTGGAATGTAATGGAGTGCAGCTGATGAATTCCAAACATGAACAAGCTATGATAATATAAATGCAATCGTAATTTCAATTTGACACAATTAACGGTATTAACTTAAATTTAGCTCCTTTGGAACATAATGCGTATAATTATTATGAACCGATAGTAAAAAAAAAGATTAAAGCTGAAATTTAGGGACATCATTTATTATACAGTGAAACTTTTGAGGACACCCACGGTCGCCTGAATTTTGTCCACATTTAGGAGGTGTCCAGTTATGAGAGGTTAATTTTGATATGTGAATATTGCAAACATCTCCAGACAACTGTCCACTTTTGGGAGAAATTTATAAATTTATAATTTTTATACCCTCCACCATAGGATGGGGGGTATATTAACTTTGTCATTCCGTTTGTAACACATCGAAATATTGCTCTAAGACCCCATAAAGTATATATATTCTGGGTCGTGGTGAAATTCTGAGTCAATCTAAGCATGTCCGTCCGTCTGTTTAAATCATTGCAAATGGGCCATATCGGTTCACTTTTACGTATAGCCCCCATATAAACGGACCCCCAAATTTGGCTTGCGGAGCCTCTAAGAGAAGCAAATTTGATCCGATCCGGCTGAAATTTGGTACATGGTGTTGATATAGGGTCTCTAACAAAAAATGCAAAAATTAGTCCACATCGGTCCATAATTATATATAGCCCCCATATAAACCAATCCCCAGATTTGGCTTGCGGATCCTCAAAGAGAAGCAAATTTGATCCGATCCGGCTGAAATTTGGTACATGATGTTGGTATATGGTCTCTAACAACCATGCAAAAAGTGGTCCACACCGGTCCATAATTATATATAGCCCCCATATATCCTGTATACATGGTCACCACCCAAAAATAACAATTTTCCCTTAAAACATGTTTGAGGTGATCATATTCCTTCTCTGGGTGCATACTGGAGGAGCAAATTTCATCCGATTCAGTTGAAATTTGGTATGTATGTAAGTATATGATCTCTAACAACCATGCAAAAATTGGTCCATATCGGTTCATAATTGTATATAGTCCGCATATAAACCGGTCCTCAGATTTGACCTCCAGAGCCTCTTGGAGGAGCAAATTTTATCCTTTTCGGTTGAAATTTGGCATGTGGTGTCTCTAATAACCATGTCTCTAATAACCATACAAGTCCATTATTATATATAGCCGCTCTCTTGGAGAAGCAAAATTCATCCGATTCGGTTGAAATTCGGTATATTGCGCTAGTATATGGCCGCTAACAGTCATGCAAAAATTGGTCCATATCGGTTCATAGTTATATATAGCCGATCGCCAATCACACAAAAATTGGTCCATAACGCCAAAAGTAATCTACCAAAATTTTATTTCTATAGAAAATTTTGTAAAAATTTTATCACTATAGAAAATGTTGTCAAAATTTTATTTCTTTAGAAAATTTTGTCAAAATTTTATTTCTATAGATTTTTTTAAAAAATTTTATTTTGATAGATTTTTTTTCAAAATTTTATTTATATAGAAAATTTTGTCAAACTTTTATTTGTATAGAAAATTTTGTCAAAATTATATTTCTATAGAAAATTTTGTTAACATTTTATTTCTGTAGAAAATGTTGTCAAAATTTTAATTTTATAGAATATTTTATTTCTATAGAAAATTTTGTCAAGATTTTATTTCTATAGAAAATTTTGTCAAAATTTTATTTCTATAAAAAATTTTGTCAAAATTTTAAGTCTGCAGAAAATTTTGTCAAAATTTTATTTCTATAGAAAATGTTGTCAAAACTTTATTTTAATTTTGTCAAACTGAATTATATACGTATTTAATCGGCCTTTTTTGTTTAATATATACCCTGTATGAACTAAGTTACAATTTAGAAGACGGCGTTAAGAAGTTTTAGGATACCTTGCCATCGGCAAGTGTTACCGAAACCCAAGTAATTCGATTGTGGAGGACAGTCTTTAGTAGAAGTTTCTACGCAATCCATGATGTAGGGTACATAAGATTCGGCCTGGCCGAACTTACGGCCGTATATACTTGTTATAGTTTCATTTCTTTAAAAGTTCTAAGATTTTGTGATATTTTTATTTTTATAGACAATTTTGTCAACATTTTATTTCTATAGAAAATTTTGTCAAAATTTTATTTCTATAGAAAATTTTGTCAAAATTTTATTTCTGTAGAAAATTTTCTTAAAATTTTATTTCTGTAGAAAATTTTGTCAAAATTATTTCTATAAAAAATTTTGTCAAAATTTTATTTCTATAGAAAATTTTGTCGAACAAATCTTAATCAGTTTGCATTACATACCAGCCAACCTGACCATTATGGACAAATGGTTTTCCTAGAGTCTAGTATCATTCTAACTCTAATAATAACTTAATATATCTGCTTTATGATTCCATTTATATTGTGAGGATATGTTTATTACAAAGTCTTCTGGCTTCTGTTGAGTTATTCTCTTTGGTAATCATGAAGTGAATTATAAAAAAATAACAATAAGTCCATAAATCCAGGAAATGAAAACAATGTTCCATAAAACCCTTATTGACGATGATAATAATAGCATTGGCATGATTTTGATATTTATTGTTAATTTTCTATTGTTATTCTCATAATTTAGCTTCTGCTATTCCAGTAACAATTCATTTTCGTGAAAATTTCCTCGATAGTCTCCAATATAAATCATCTGCATTACAAAATTTTTATTAAAGAAGAAAATTTACTGCATGCTTCAAAAAATCCTTTAGTTAAAAAATTGCCGCAATTTTTTGTTTTTTTTATTATTATTTTTTTGTTATTATTTCTACTGTGTTGGCGTTGTGTGATATTTGTTTAAGAGCGTGTAGTGTGATTTTCGTAATAAATCAATATTAGCTGTAAAATAAACCATTAGTAACGCCATAACCATTGCCAACATACTTACAATGGATTAAAAGGCTGTTTGGTCGAAGATGAATATCATCATCGTCATCATCATGGGGTTGAATACTTGCCTATTTTGTTCCTATAAAAAATGGGTTAACAATTGAAGATCTTCCCACGCAAGGTCTCATCTTCCGCAAAAATACTTTGGGATACCAAGAAACATTTGCAAATGTTGGCCATTACATGATCAGGCAGAAAGCACTGTAAAAATTTAAACGAAGCCTAAAAACCCATTAACCCAAGCGCGTTGAAAATGTGTTTTTTTTTTATAAAAGGTTGTTTTTGCTTCCCTGAACATGAAATGAAATCAATATGTCTTTGAAAAGAAATTGCTTATGTCTAGGATGCTTCAGGGAATAATCATTTAAGAGGGCTGGTAGAAAAGTTTTTAATACAAATGATGTATCGCAAAAAATTACGCCTTTTAAATTTCGATAAAAATATTTATCAAGAAAATTATTCAAAATTTGATAATGTTTTGCATTGATAGTTTGAATTTATTTATGGATTTAGTATATCAAGAAGATAAACATGTCAGTGTTATATATTATTATTATTTTATTAAAAAGTTTTCTTAATTTTGGTTAAAAAATATTTCAAAATAATTTCATTTCGTTTGAAAGCCCCAAGAAAATGAAATAAAGTTTCAAAAAATTTTGTTTTTGTTATCTGTATAAAAATTTGGGGTCTTTTTTAATTTTTTCTTTGGGGCGTTATTTCGTAGAAGCATATTTTTTTGTGTTGAATATTGAGAATATTTTTATTAAATGACGGATATATTCATTAATTACAACTAAGAAAAAGGATTTTTTCTAACTGGATTTTTTATCAGTTAAAATTAGAAAATATTTTCGATTAAACAACTCAGTACGTTGAATCGTTAAAAAAAAATTATGGAAAATTTGATGATATTTCATTTACATAACATATTCGTATTTTTTTTCTAATAAAATTATTTTTTTGTTCTGTGTATATACTCGAAATAGGCAGACATTGCGGATATGAAGATGTCACATTTGGAAATTAGTCCTAGTTTATGTTAAATTTTATTTAATTTTTATACCCGTAACCATAGAATGGTGACGGGGGTTAGGTTAGGTGGCAGCCCGATGTATCAGACTCACTTAGACTATTCAGTCCATTCCATGTTAAACTCAATGACAAGGGACCTCTTTTTTATAGCCGAATCCGAACGGCGTTCCACATTGCAGTGAAACCCGCAGAAATGTCACCAGCATTACTCAGGTGGGATAATCCACCGCTGAAAAACTTTTTAGTGTTCGGTCGAAGCAGGAATCGAACCCACGACCTTGTGTATCCAAAGCAGGCATGCTAACCATTGCACCACGGTGGCTCCCGTGACGGGGGTATAATAAGTTTGTCATTCCGTTTGTAACACATCGAAATATCGATTTTCGACAATTTAAAGTATTTATATTCTTGGTCAGGGAGAAATTCTAAGACGATATAAGCATGTCCGTCTGTCTGTCTGTTGTAATCACGCTACAGCCTTCAATAATGGCGCTATCGACCTGAAATTTGGCACAGATTCGTCTTTTGTGTGCAGGCAGGTCAAGCTCGAAGATGGGCTATATCGGTCCATGTTTTGATATAGTCCCCATATAAACCGACCTCCCGATTTGGGGTCTTGGGGCTTATAAAAACGGTAGTTTTTATCCAATTTGCCGGAAATCGGAAATTTAGAGGTATTTTAGGGCCATCAAAAAGTGTACCGAAAATGGTGCCTGTCGGTCCATGTTTTGGTATCCCATATGGACCAATTTCCCGATTTTGCTTCTTGGTCTTCTAGAATCCGTAGTTTTTATCCAATTTGCCTGAAATTTGGAATCTAAAGGTATTATAGGACCATAAAGACGTGTGTCGAAAATGGTGAGTACCGGTCCATGTTTTGATATAGCCCCACATAGACCGATCTCCCGATTTTACTTCTTGGGCTTCTAGAATCCGTTGTTTTTACCCAATTTGCCTGAAATTGGAAATCTAGAGGTATTCTAGGAAAATAAAGAGATGTACCGAAAATGGTGATTATCGGACCATGTTTCGATATAGCCCCCATATAGACCGATCTCCAGATTTACTTCTTGGGCTTCTAGAATCCGTAGTTTTTATCCAATTTGCCTGAAATTGGATATCTAGAGGTATTCTAGGACCATAAAGCCGAATATATTGAGTATCGGTACAGTTTTTGATATAGCCCCCTTATAAACCGGCCCTCCGATTTGGGGTCTAGATTCTAGAACTACAATTAAATGTGCTCAATACTGTGTGTATCCTTCCATGTTTTGGTATAGCCCCCATTACACCGAACTCCCTATTTAACTCCTAGGGTTTCTAAAAATTTTAGTTTTTATCCGATTATCCACAAATTTAAAATATACTGGCATTTTAGACCCATAACAAAGTATATATGATTTAGTTTTATCGGTCCACTTGGTAAGGCCTCCATATAGACCGATTTCACTTATTGAAGGTATAACATAGAAGGCGCACTGATCATGAAAATTGCTTGAAACTGAATGTAAAATTTCCAGATTTTACTTCTCGTAATCATTTAATAATTGGGATGAAATTCTACAGATTTTAGGTTTCAAATCCAGGCGTTATTTCATCATTTTCTTGCACACTTACAAGAGATTTTTTTTATGATTCCTCTAAAACTCAAACAAAAAATGGTTCATATAAATTCAGAATCTGGTCTAGTCTTCATAGGTAAAATCTTTACATTTATCTGTGGGAAGGGTACTGGTTGAACTGATCTGCTTGGGAAAATATCTGTCATCAAACCCCCTGAAAGGAAACTATAAAATTTGATTCATGGTGGTGGGTATTGAAGATTCGGCCCTGCCGTATATACTTGTTTTGTAATAAAATTATTTTTTTTGTTCTGTGTATATACTCGAAATAGGCAGAAATTGCGGATATGAAGATGTCAAATTTGAAGATTTATGAAATTAAAAAAATTTTTCAGCTAGTACAAAATTTGAAATTTGAATAACATTGGTTAATAATAATAAATAGGAGTATTATGACCAAATATGGTAAAATCGAGCGATACGTATATATGGGACCTATATCTAAATCTGAACCATTTTGTATAATATTATGCAGGTATGATTGATACCACAGAAGGTTATCTTGTGTAAAATTTGAACTTAATAAATGTGGCCCCTATGGTTAAAAAAAAAGGTTATTAGGGGCAAGTTTTTCAAAATCGGGCGATACATTAATATGGGAGCTATATCTAAAACTGAACCTATTTCGATGAAATTTTGCACATACAGTTAGTGCTATAGAAGATTACATTTAGTCCACTTTGGGTACGATCGGTTGATAAATAAGGATTTTACGGCCAAATTTGGCAAAATCGGGCGATACATATATATGGGAGCTATTTCTAAATCTGAACCGATTTCGATGATTTTTAGCACATATTGTCAGTACCATAAAATATTAGAGTAAGCCAAGTTTGAGTAGTAAATAAGGTTTTTATGGCCAAATTTGGGCGATACATATATATGGGAGCTATATCTAAATCTGAACCGATTTCGATGAAATTTTGCAGACTTAAAGGGTGATGAAAAACTTTACTATGTGCAAAATTTGATGACGATCGGTTTGTTAAAAAGCGCAACGTGACTCCATTTTTCGAAATTGGGCGATACATATATATGGGAGCTATATCTAAATTTGATCCGATTTCTTCCAATAGCGTTCGTCCTTGTGCCCAAAAAACACCCTGTACCAAATTTCATCCAAATCGGTTAATTAGTGCGACCGGTATCCTGTGAACAACAAATACATGGACAGACAGACGGACGGACGGACACCAAGCGCAAGATTGATTATATTTATTAGCGTATAAAAATCATCATCAAATCATAATTAGTAAAATATGAGGTAATAAATTGTATTAAAAATAAAAATATTAAATTAACATATATAATTAAAATATATATAAATAACTACCCTCCTATGCATAGAAATTCAGGTAAGTGTGTTATGAACGAAAAATCTGTTTCAATGAAAATATACAGGCTTCAATGGTATAGTACTACTAACAAAATCTCAAGAAAATATAGCTGAAAAACTGCAAAAACAACAACATTTACGATTACTTGATAACATGCAGAAAATTAATAGTGGAAAATACATAACAGCATACAGGGCTCCCCCGAGACACATAAGAAGGCTCCTCAAAAGCAACAGACATTTATTACCATCCCCCTCTCAAAATAAATGAATCTTCATAGTTCGAGTATCATTTTACCTACTAGGAAAAATAATGCCGAAAAAATACTTCCCACATTACTGTAGTATTTTTCACAAAATAAGAAAACTCCTCATATAAATACGACTACACAATGTCTGTCCATTTTTATTATCTTATAAACAGTTTTTTGTTGTAGTTGTTGTGGCCCAGCAGTTGTGGCTCATTTGCAGTGGCAAGGAGACGTTGGAGTTTCTGACAAAAATAAAAATTTCCCACTAGATTTCCAAGTCATGCCATCATGCCAGAGGGCGGATGGTTGGCGTAGGGGGAGGCGTTGTATGGGACACACTTTTTGGTACCCATTTTGGCCTAAAGAAAACTGAAGAAGAGACTTTTTGAATACATGCGAAAATATCTTGAAATTCATTTTTTTGATGCAACTGTGGCGTCTTTTTTAGGCAGCATCGCAACTAAACCATCAAACACAAAAAATTTAAAACTTGTTTTTTTTCCTTTCTCATGTTTTTTTTCTATGATTTGAAATCGTAAGCATTTGGAGGAGCATCTTCAAAATGTTTATTATTCTTATTGTTTTTATTATTGCTGATGTTTCTGCTCCTTACGAGGGAAGTTTATGCTTCTTGCCGAAACGGCGTTTGTGTCTTAAGTCTTTTGATTTAGAAGGAAGAAGAAAAATACATTTTCAAAATAAATAAATTTATAGCACAATATTTGTGTAAAAATCTCAATTATTGGACTCTTCTTCCTATATTCGAGTCCGAGAACACAAAGGTAGGCATAATTTATTGCCAGACTTTTAGTGGTAAATACCGTTTAATTTTTTTAATATCCTGGCTTAGTATGGGATTAGGATACAAGATTGCCAATGAGGGCTAAAGGCTTAAAGCTAAAGAACGTTTTAATATTACGACCTTTATCTCTTATTTACCATCGAAATTAGGTTAGGTTAGGTTAGCTGGCAGCCCGATGTATCAGGCTCACTTAGACTATTAAGTCCATTGTGATACCACATTGGTGAACTTCTCTCTTATCACTGAGTGCTGCCCGATTCCATGTTAAGCTCAATGACAAGGGACCTCCTTTTTACAGCCGAGTCCGAACGGCGTTCCACATTGCAGTGAAACCACTTAGAGAACCTTTGAAACCCTCAGAAATGTCACCAACATTACTGAGGTGGGATAATCCACCGCTGAAAAACTTTTTGGTGTTCGGTCGAAGCAGGAATCGAACCCACGACCTTGTGTATGCAAGGCGGGCATGCTAACCATTGAACCACGGTGGCTCATTACCATCGAAATTAGCTTTATTGATTTCCTAATTCTATTATTAGATAATTGTACTATCGCTTATATTCCTTTCCTCCTTTTTCGTGAATTGCCAAAATGAAAATCCCATCATTAAAGGGGGAATAAAACTGAAAACAAGACTCAAGATATAAATCCAGTGGAATAATCGAGGGAATATTTTTAAGGTGTTGCTATGCCATAGTAGACTTTTAACGATGTTGACATTTCTTAGAGATTTTGTTTGGTTGCATTTTGGTTTTGAAGCATTGTCACAGCTCATGTCACATTGTGGGGTAAAGTTGAAGATTTCCGACAACTGCAACAAAAATTTTTTTTATTTTTCCAATACTCGTATAATGATAAAGAATTACTACAGGTTATGATTTGTGTAATAAATTGGAATATTGGATTCATTAAAATTGAAATAGAATTTCAAGTAATGGACGTATTTGGGGAGAAAAAGGAAATGCTAAGATGGCCAAGACACAAACTTGGGAACCACTAGTTCTTCTAAATGTATTGCTCTCATAGCATAATTATAAAGTTTGTACTAACCTATGAAATTTGTATGTGAATTATATCACTTATAGGGTGAAATAATTAAGAAAAATCTTACACTCCCTCATAGACCTAGTGTCCCAGCACATAGGTGAATCGATATGAGCTCGACCAATAACCATGTGTTTTGTCCTTCGATTATAGCCTATATTTAACGTGTGAGAATTTATTCCGAAAAAAATCGTAACAGACTGATCCATGAAAGTATTGTCCATCAATAGCCACCACTTTTCCCATATGGTCTCGTCTTTTGACTAAATTTTTCTACTTCATAAGAACGAAAATGCTTAACAGCCAGGCCATGCTTCACCGATCGGAACTAGCGGTAATCAGAAGGGGCAATGTCTGGGCTATACAGCGCATGAATTAGGAATTCGAATTTGAGTGTTTCCAAATAAACTTTTTTTGCATCATGTGTCCGAAAGGTATCGTTTGCGCTTAGCGCTTGGTGCAATGGTTAGCATGCCCGCCTTGCATATACAGGGTCGTGGGTTCAAACCCAGTTTCGACTGAACACCAAAAAGTTTTTTCAGCGGTGGATCATCCCACCTCAGTAATGCTGTTGACATTTCAGAGTGTTTCAAAGTTCTCTAAGTCTGCAATGTAGAACACCGTTCGGACTCGGCTATAAAAAGGAGGTCCCTTGTCATTGAGCTCAACATAAAATGGGGCAGCATTCAGTGATAAGAGATACATTTATCACTGTGGTATCACAACCTAACCTAACCTAATCTTGGGATCCTCGCTTGATCCTGATTGTTTCACTCGGTTCCAGGAAGAACCCTAGCAAAAAAATTTGGAAGTTCTTCCAAAGGCACAACTTTAAAATCACTTCCAGAAGATGCACTCCCAATGATGTTCTTTATTTTAACTACCCAGAAAGTTCTTTTAAATCAATTTTTTATAACTTTATACTTTTAAAGGGTAATTTTAACTTTTTTGTTTCAAATATGTTAGGTTAAAAACAGAGTAAGAATTCATAAAATGGTACAAATCATTTAAATGTTGTGGAAAAAAATGCTAAAACCAATCTGAAACAAGTATATACGGCCGTAAGTTTGGCCAGACCGAATCTTATGTACCCTCCACCATGGACTGCGTAGATACTTCTACGAAAGACTGTCATCCACAATCGAATTACTTGGGTTGTGGTATTTTAAAACTTCTTAACATCGTTTTCTAAATTGTGAGTTAGTCCATACGTGGTATATATTAGACAAAAAAGTTATGTATAGGTAAGTCTACAAATAATTACGAATCGATATGGACTTTTTGCACGATACGTACACTGAAAAAAAAGCATACTCGGTTCCAAAGATTTTGTCTTTACTTTGAACAATTTGGTATTGATTCCGAGCCAAAGAAGCGGAGAATACAAGTAAGGATACTTTTAAGACACAATTCTCTTTTAAATTTAGGTTTTGTGTACTTGCTTCTAGGAAGCAAATTTTAATTTTTCGCTATCTCAGCTTTTTTTCTTCATATGCTATCAAAGTCCTTTAAAAACGAGTTAACGGCAACTTTATTATCCAAATTAGGACTCGGCTTCCAGTAGAAATTATGCTATGTTTGAAGTAAAAAACTTCTTTAAAATAAAGTTTTGAAAAACATGTCCTATATTTGAACGATTTTTTGCTTTGTAGTCAAGATGCAAAAAGACAACAAATTTAAAGACAATTTCATTAAATTTAAAGAATTTTTCTGAATTAATAAAGTCAAGTTGACCTTAGCCTATAAATTTTTTCTTTCATGTTAAGATACCCATTTTCAGTCAAATCACTTAATTATAAGGACAATACGACTTCGTTGAAAAGTTTATCGACTTTTGGACAAGGAAAATAACTTTATTTTAGAGAAATGCGTCTTCTATGCTAAGCAAAATTTGTATTCGTATTTTAAAGGCATGAAATCTTTGACCTCACGACAATATTTTTTTCAGTGTAGAGAGCCAGAATTGAAATATGGGGGTCGCTTATATGGGGGCTATATATATATATGAACTTGATATGGACCAATTTTTGTGTGATTGGGGATCGATTTATCTAAGGGCTATATATAAATATAGACCGATATGGACCTAGTTAGGCATGGTTGTTAACGGTCATTTACTAGCACAATGTACCAAATTTCAACTCGGATGAAATTTGCTCCTCCAAGAGGCTCCAAAACCAAATGTCGGGATCGGTTTATATGGGGGCTATATATGATTATGGACTGATATGGACCACTTTTGGCATGGTTGTTAAATATCATATACTACCACCACGTACCAAATTTCAACCAGATCGGATGAATTTTGCTTCTCCAAAAGGCACAGGAGGTCAAATCTGGGGATCGGTTTATATGGGGGCTATATAAAGGGTGGTTAAAATTTCAAGGGCCGATGTTGATTTTGAATATAACACAAACTATTTAGGAAATTATTGTAATTTTATTTTATTATGATATATTGGTATTGCTCAATTATGTATGGAACAAAATATCGGCCAAATAGGCGCCGCGACTTCGGTGGCACACCTTCATCCGATGGTCCAAATTTTCGATGACGCTGAGGCATAATGCAGGTTCTATGCCGTTAATGTGCCGAATTATCTCATCCTTTAGCTCTTGAATTGTTGCTGGCTTATCGACGTACACCTTTTCTTTCAAATAACCCCAAAGAAAAAAGTCCAACGGTGTCCAATCACATGATCTTGGCGGCTAATTGACATCGCCTTTACGTGAGATAACACGGCCATTGAATTTGTTGCGCAAAACAGCCATTGTGTCGTTAGCTGTGTGGCAAGTGGCACCGTCCTGCTGAAACCACATATCGTCCACATCCATATCTTCCAATTCGGTCCATAAAGTTCGTTGTCATCTCACGATAGCGAACACCATTCACAGTAATTGCCTGACCTGCCTCATTTTGGAAAAAAATATGGCCCGATGATGCCGCCAGCCCATAAACCGCACCAAACAGTCACTCTTTGTGGGTGCATTGGTTTTTCAGATGAATTTTGGTCTTCCAAGAGGCTCCGGAGGTCAAATCTGGTGATCGGTGTATATGGGGGCTATATATAAATATGGACCGATGTGGACCAATTTTTGCATGGTCATTAGAGACCATATACCAAATTTCAGCCGGATCAGATGAAATTTGCTTCTCTTAGAGCAATCGCAAGCCAAATGTGGGGGTCCGTTTATAAGGGGGCTATACGTAAAAGTGGACCGATATGGCCCATTTGCAATACCATCCGACCTACATCAATAACAACTACTTGTGCCAAGTTTCAAGTCGATAGCTTGTTTCGTTCGGAAGTTAGTGTGATTTCGACAGACGGACGGACGGACATGCTCAGATCGACTCAGAATTTCACCACGACCCAGAATATATATATACTTTATGGTGTCTTAGAGCAATATTTCGATGTGTTACAAACGGAATGACAAAGTTAATATACCCCCATCCTATGGTGGAGGGTATAAAAATGATTAATTTTTGAAAATATTTGAGGTCAAACGTTTTCGACAAGCGTTAGAATCCATTAAAAATTATTTATTTAAAAAAACATTACAGTATTTTTTAATTTACATCCAAAACATTGAATTCGGATCACACCTAAAGAAGTGATGCAAATTCTGCGCAACGGCTGTTGAAATGGAGGACTTCCATCCTATGACAAGCCCATCTTTAATTCATCGCTTCTGCGTCAATTTGGCACCACTTCCGGAGCAAAAAAGAACATTTTCATTACTTTTTTGGCGACGCTTTTTTTGCTGGTTTCAGTTTCAGTATTGTGTGAATCGTTCATCTCGAACTACGCCATCCGTTGTCAATCGCCGCATTAGGTTAAACTAGATATAGTGGCTGCCCTTTATTTCAGGCTCACTTAGACTGAATAGTCTAAGTGAATAATAGCTCAATGGCTAAACATATACATATATTTAAAAAGTAGAACATTTTCAAATTACAACACCTTAAGCAATCGATTTTATTAATAACACCAAATTTTGTTAGATTTTCATACAAATTAGACAAATTAGATAAGACACATGGACAAACTAACCCAAATAATTATCGCAAAATTATGAAACTCCAGTTTATGCAGCTATTAAAATGTTTCCCATAACATAACTTTATTGTATTATATGAAAAAATAATAGACCCTTTGAACATAAAAAGAACTTACAAAATTCAAAGCTCATCAAAACGACATACAAGGCATGCAGTTGTGCATGACATGCCACCAACCATTCTAATCGTTAAAATACCATACATTCCCTTTTTTTCGATAGTTGCCATCACAATCCAACCAATATGCCAGCATGCCACCAAGAGCATTTATCCAATCTTTAGCAAAGCAAAATATTACGAACTATTGAACCAAGATCGTGATAATTTGCCACAACAAACGCAATAAACACTTATCTCCTTTAACTATTCTGTTTGGAATTGGGAAAGAAGAGGAATATTCGTGTACACATATTGGAAAAATGCCAATTCATTTGAGGGGATATATTTGTGATGCTGGCGATTTGATCAGCACGGAATCAAACCAAAAAATCAACGAAAAAAGAAAAATAAAAAAGAAAGAAACCTTATGTAGGAATAATTGATTTCAAACTCTGATGTTCGCATTTGTACTTTATAATGGGATATTGCATCTGCACACACACATGACCAGAGAAGCTCATTCGTATATTGTTGAACTCACAGTTGGAGTCAAGTACTTATGAGCTTCCAACATAATTATCTGAAGAAGATGGGCGAATGAAGAATTTATTCGATATCAGTACCATAATTGCTTCCAGTTGTTCAAATTCACATACATGCATGTATGTATGGTTTGGTTGATACCTTCAATTATTGCAGTTACAATGGAAACGAGATTTTATTTAGCCAACATTGAAGATCACATAATCGTAAATACTCTATTGATTGATCAACAACTAGAAGATGACTGCACAGGGCATTAATCAATGTCAGTGTAATTCGATTTTCGATGATCATTTTCATTAGCAGCATTATTCGTGGAATATTCATACTTGCGAGAGCATGAGCTTAATAACAGTAGAGCATCGTTAAAATAGATTGAAGAAATGATTAAGAAACATATCCAAATATCGATTTCTAGCTACACAACTTATACATATATATTTTGGATCAGGATGAAATTCTAAGGTTAGCCTACAGTCTTAAATAATATAGTAATTGTGTACAAATCGACTTTCAATTGTCCCTATAATATGGTTTATGTTACTCCACGATTTGATATAGTCCCATCCCTCTTTTTACTTCTCCATGATTTGACGTAGCCCCATCCCTATTTTCTTCGAATTTTTCATCGCTTGTAATGACTACTTAGCATCTCCAAAAATGTTGAAAACAAATCAAATTTTAGAATCAGATTAGATTTGTTCGAATTGGCTACCTTTGGTACGAATTATGACCTTCAAATGGCCGACAAAGCCATCACACGCTGAACCAAAGTGGTTCTGCGGTATTTTGGTCCATTCCCAGCTAAGCGCCGTCTTCGATATTTTATTAGTGCCAATATTACTGTCCCAAATACTCCAGGCACAAAAGTCCAACGAATTGAGATTTGAAGATTTTGATGGCCATTGTGGAGTAAACATGAAATAAGAAATCATCTTTTAAACCATTTTTGGTTAACACGTGCTGAGTGCTATGGTGATGAGTCCTGTTGGAATATTCATAGTTTACGGACGAAATGTTTATCTGTCAATGGCTTCAATACTCTTTTCGACATTTATTTTGATGCCACGAAATATATACATATATAAGGGGATTAGTATAATTCGATTAGTTAGTAATTTCGATTAATCTTCACAAGAGTACAGAGTATGATAAGTTAGTGCAAATGTTTGCAACACCCAGAAGGAAACGAGATAGACACATGGTGTCTTTGGCAATAATGCCCAGGACCGGCAGCCCCTGAGTCGATCTAGCCATGTCCGTCCGTCCGTCTGTCTGTGAACACATTTTTGAGATCAAAGTCTAGGTCGCAGAAGGTAGCCATCGTGGTGCAATGATTAGCATGCCCGCCTTGCATACACAAGGCCGTGGTTTCGATTCCTGCTTCGACCGAACACCAAAAAGTTTTTCAGCGGTAGATTATCCCACCTCAGTAATGCTGCTGACATTTCTGAGGGTTTCAAAGCTTCTCTACCCTGAAAAAAATATTGCCGTGAGGCCAAAGATTTCATGTCCTTAAAATACGAATGCTTAGCGGAGAAGACGCATTTCTCTAATATAAAGTTTTTTCCTTGTACAAAAGTCGATAGACTTTTCAATGAAGTTCTGTTGTCCTTATAATTAAGTGATTTGACTTAAAAATGGGTATCATAACATGAAAGAAAAATATTTTGGGCTAAGGTCAACTTGACTTTAATAATTCAGAAAAAATCTTTAAAATTAATGAAATTGTCTTTAAATTTGTTGTCTTTTTGCATCTTGACCACAAAGCAAAAAATCGTTCAAATATAGGACATGTTTTTCAACGCTTTATTTTGAAGACATTTTTTACTTGAAACATAGCATAATTTCTACTGGAAGTCATGTCTGAATTTGGAAAATCAAGTTGTCGTTAACTTGTTTTTAAAGGACTTTGATAGCATATGAAGAAAAAAAATCTGACAAAACCAAGAATCTATTCTATTGATTTTGGTTGAAATCGGTTCAGATCTAGATATACGTCTCGTATATACCATATATATCGATATGCACTTATATGGCCCCAGAAGCCATAGTTTTATTCCGATTTACTTGAAATTTTGCACAGAGAGAAGAATTACCATTCTATCTACGAATGCGAACTTTAATCAAAATCGCTTCAAATTTAGATATAGTTTCCATATATAACTTTCGCCCGATTTAGACTACTACACGCAAAAAAATAATTCTTTCCTCCCAAACGAAATTTTAGACAAACAAAGTTCGTTTCTCATTTGCTTTTCGCTGTAAGGAAGTGTATTTGGGAGAAAAGTATATACTTTTTGTGATAAACGTTTATTCTTTTCCAGGATGTAAAAACAATTTCATAAGGACAAACTCAAAAAAAAAAAAAACATTGTTTTCTTGCTAATTACGTTTTCCCTCACATCTTTCTCATATCCACGATGTTTTTTAGTTCTTAACGCCTTTTCCTGTAATACCAACAATGTAGAAGAAATTATACGATTTTATAAATTTTTAAAATTTTTTTTTACCTTTCGCCTGGACGGAGAATCGAACCGCGGACCATGAACTTTGTAAGCCAACACACTAACCACTGAGCTATGTACCTGTTATGCTCATCAATAGATAAATATCTATATAAGTTATATTTATATAGCATAGCTTGCGGCGCCCACGAACCGAATAAACAAAGTTTATTTAACAGAAACAAACATTTAGTTTGGCACCGTGGTGCAGTGGTTGCTACGTCCGACTTGCATGCCAAGGGTCGTGGGTTCGATCCCTGCTTCGACCAAAGTTTTTTTGGTTTTTTTTTTACATATATTCCAGATATGTTCGGAAGATTCCGAAAAAATGTTCAACATTACATTGTAGAATATTAAATTTTGAACTGTAAAATGTGTCTTATTAAAGACCTAAGGTCAGAAAAGAAGAGTGTTTGATATAAACGAAATGGACTGTGTTGTTGTTTCAAAAATAACTTTTTTATTGAAAAAATAAAAATTTTGTAACAAACGAATTTTTTTGGTGATAAAAGTTTAAAATTTTGGAAGAAATTCAAAAAACTCTAACAAAAGAAAAACGTTTTCGGTACACGTTTTCCAAACGTTTTTTTTTTTCTTTGCGTGTATGAGCACCGTAAGTCAAAATTTCACTACGAAAATTTTGCACTAAGAGTACTATTAACATTGTTACAATGTGTGCCAAGTTTGTTAAAATATACACTCAAAAAAAGTTTACTTGAATCCAAAGATTTTGGATCATTCCCATAAGGATTTTGGTATTGATTCCGAGACAAAGATGCGGCTTCTTTAATATAAAGACATTTGTTAGCGACCTATCTGGTCTTAAATCTAGGATCAATAAAATTAAAATTAGGATACCGATCATATCCTAATTTAAAGCTATTCACGTAAAAACAAATACCTGTTTAAAAATCCAAATTATAACGGATACATCAAAGTAAAAAATGTTATCTTGATTCCAAAAATAAAACTTTAAACAAAAAATGCTGAATTCTCAAAATAAGTCTTAGCCTATATTTGAAGCGTTTTTATCTTAAATCCAAAGATTCACTATTTCAGCTAATTTAAGGACAATTTCTTTAAATAAAAAATGCGTTTCGTTACTTTAAGGCCTTAGTTCAAAGAGATGCGGGGGAACGCAAATTTACAAAATGTGTGTCCTAAATTTAGTGAAAAAAGTTTTGAAGTAAAGATTCTAAACTTTATTTTAATTAAAATTTCATTATTAAAAAAAATTGTCCTTAATATTTAGTAAATTGCGCATCCTAAAATTTAGGTTTAATGAAAATTTCATTATTAAAAAAAATTGTCCTTAATATTTAGTAAATTGCGCATCCTAAAATTTAGGTTCCGTAATCTTTATTATCATGTAAATATTTTTTTCAGTCTATGTTGTTCCGGTTTGGACAAATATGACCTAGATATCCCCATTGTCCTTGCAAAATCGAATGTACTTTTGCGAAATTGCATCAAAATGACTTTAGATTTAAAAATTTACCATATTTTTGTCTAACACTTTGCTTCGCTTCTGGCCACTAGCTGATTTAAATTTTAAGTCTAGGGATTTGGTAGAAGTCTAAAATATATGTCCAAATCGGTTCAGATGGGAAAATTAACCTGTATATATAGCACTCAAAAATATTGAAGGATTTGAGATGGTATCCAAAATGTAGATCTACAAAGTGGTGCAGGGTATAATATAGTCGGTCCCGCCCGACTTTTGACTTTCCTTACTTGTTTTTTAATTGCAATAGTTCACATACAAAATATTCGAATAAATTGTATACCTTGTTAAAATTAATATTACCTTATGTTTTTTGTATTTCTTGTTTCAGCATAGTTCCCTTTTACACTATATACTTGACTAAGAATAGCAACAACTTTTTTAATAATATGATCCGGTGCGTTTTATGGCGAATGAGTATTTTATTATACGTCTAGTGGGATGGCGTTCTTTTCTTAAATTCAGCCTCAAATGGGCTCAATAATTTGGGAATTGTATCAATTAAAATTTTAATTGAGTGTAAAACAAAATTATCAACTAATAGTTTAATTGTTTCGAGAATTTTTTTTTGTCAAAACAAAATTCAGTCACCAGCATACTACTTGTGTCGATTAAATATTTAATTGAATCAAATAAGTTTTTAATTGGTGTTGGGTTTGCTATCAATTTCATTTTTGAAGTCATTTCAATTAAACATTAATTGGATCTATTAATTTCGCGATTGAAATAAAAAAAACATTTTTTCTGTGAATATAGAATCTAAACCATTTCGATTGGTGGAATTTCGAATTCTTATTCCATTACTATTGTGTTTACTATAAATACCTGGTACGAAATTGCCTTCTAAGGTACCGCCAAGATTTTTCTACAATTCGATTCATTAAGAAGTTTTTGCTAAACTCTTTAAATGGTATATTAAACCAACCAGGGATTTTCTATAAAATGGCTTTTTATAATCCATTATAAATAATCGGTAAAAAAAATTAATACAAGTCTTATACGGAAACACAAGAAATTTTCCGAAATACCAAAACCAATCAACTAATCAATAAAACAATCACGTAGTAATTTCAGCAGATATATTTGCTACAATTTCTGTCTCAAACTCATAACACGCATTCGCGTTACCCCATCGATGAAAACAAACAGACATACTTACAGTCCTTCAATACAAATGATTTCAACGTCAAGAGCTTATCGCAAAACAAAAAAAAACTTCACAATTATTAAACAATAACTCGGAAATGCATCACAACACCACCATCACTTCATACATTAGGCTATTTGGGAGAGGAACAAATGGATCATGTAATAGAAAATGAAGCCACCAGAGCACACAACCACTGTCAAACTGGATTCGATATTATGTCCGTATTTTGGAGTAATTGTTATAATGACAAAGACAACATTGGCGGCATTTCTAAAAAAATATACGAAAAAAAGTCTCCAATAATATAAACTTAGATAGATCGAAAGACACACCTGCATGACATGCAATGATGTAGTTGCCAATGCTGGTTGTTTTTGTCATTGTTTTTTCTTTGTTACTTTTATTAACAAAACATTCTCAAACGAAATGAAAAACAAGCAAATCGCCTGCAACAAAATTCTCAGACACCCTAGCACCTCGTTTGATGGTGTTATGGGACAAAAGAAAAAAACTATAAAATAAAAACCCATACCAAAGTATCAAAACATCATTGGCAGTTACCATTGAGCCTTAGCGTTTCGTATCGTGGAAAACGAAGAGAAAAAACAAAAGACTTAAGACACAAACTTTAAACAAATTTACCCGAAAAAGCTCTCTGCTTCATCAATGTAATAATCGGCAAATGCGGGTGTGTTTGGTGTTCCCACACTCCCAAGATAAACTAACTCAGTCAGTCAGTTAGTAAGCCAAACGAGTCAGTCACATGTTGCAAAGCAAATACCTGAAATTCCCATAATCTAAGGTTGGTTGCTGACTGGCAGCAAACCATTGATACAACAGCAGTCAATGCTATTTGCAACGCGTTACTTGTTTTATATGGAATCATCATTGATTCCATGAAACTATACTGCTGCCTGAACATATTGGTAGTGTATACTTAATGTTAAAATACACTCACCTATATTTGCCACAAATGACAAGAGCCCCGAATCTACATTCATTCGGGGCTCTTGTCATGAAATGCATCCTCTTACTTTTAACGCACAGTGATGCAGAAGTGCTTCCAACTATGACTGGTTAAGAGTGGTTCCTTTAAAGCAAAATAAAGCTCTTATGTTAGTTTGCTGTTATTACTCGGAGTATTTGAGTTAGGTTAGGTCAGCCTTCTACTCCATGACCACACGCAGAGAAGGAATATGATCGCCTCAAACATGTTTCAAGAGCAAAATGTTATTTTTGTATGGTGACCATGTAACATGTTTGTCATTAAAATGTTATTTTCTCGTCAAATATAACCTGCTTGCGAAATCAGATACATAATTTCCGAGGAAATAACATGGTTGCGAAAACCATGTTACATGGTCACCACCCAAAAATAACATTTTGCTCTTAAAACATGTTTGAGGTGATCATATTCCTTCTCTGGGTGCACTTAGACGTTTAGTCTAGTATATGCCACAGATAACATATTATGCGTTTTTTAATATTGGTTGTATCTTAAAAATACTGTGCGCATTAACCTAATTTTTTATTTACAAATAAACAACTTGATTTTAGTAGAGAGTAGCAAATAGAGATATTTTTACATTACACCGTTTTTTTACCAATATTACTTTCATCCATTTAATTGGTAAAGTTTTATTTTTAAATGCAACTTGGCTTGGCTTTGCTGATTTCGAAGAGCATTTAATATTACGTTTGAATCCAAAGAGAAATTTTGATATCCTCAGAAATGGCTTCAGCTACTGAGAAAAAATAAAGCACCGACTATTTTCTGTTTTTGGTCACTTGTCCATTACCTTAAGGAGGCCGGTGAAGTTACACAATCGGAACATGATAAATAGTTAGGCTCTGAAAGCCGACCTGTAGACGTGAGACAGACATGACCTATAGCCAAGCTAATACCTCAAAGACGAGGGAATACTAGACATAGTAACGACTTTGTGAACAAAGGAAGTTAAATAGCTTCCTTTGTTATTTATTTATTTCAAGTTAATTGTGCCAGCAAAATTAACCACTGTACATACATGATGAAAGATTCTACAAAGTACACGTAATTTTTGGAAGATGCATTTTGTTCGCTAAGAGTTGTACACAAATGAAAGTAAATCTTTTCCAAGTAATTTATATGGTCGCTTCGGTGTAGTCTTCCCTGCATATTCCTGTGATATTCCCATCCATCTAAGCCATCCTCCATAGCATGTATGCCGATGCTCATCCCATACCAAGTGGCATAGTTCAGTTCAGATGCTTGCCAACAAAACACCATGCGCCAAGCTCAACCTCAACATCGTCACCAAAGACATTTTCATTGTGGCCTCCAGGTTGAGTTTGGTCGCACTCATCATTCAAATCCAAATAAACAAGCTACAGCCACCAACAACTACTGCCATGAATTTTGCCGAAAACTATTCGTCTCCTTTGCCAAAACAAAATGTACCAAAAACTTGGCAGATAGAAAGAAAACTTCGAAATTAATACTGACGAATGGATATACATAGACGGACCTAAAAACCAAATAGACACCCAGTTAGACAAGCAAACATCCAAAAAAAAAAAATGAAGATGATGATCCCAGTTTACCAAGCAACAATCCCAATTGTACTAAACACAAGGCAGACTGCCAAACTGACAAGCAGTCAGCCAGCATCATCTTGGTGGAGAGTATGGCATAACTTGCCATTTTGCCTCATGATGATGTAAGTTTTCATTTTGGCTTAAACTACAACCAAGTTACTCGTGTTTTACAGGTAAGGGGTATTGGTACTACCTATTTCCCAAAATATATGTCAGTGTGTGAATTGCATTTGCAGCAAGTAAACCCCATTGAGACTCACCCTCAATTGAGAGGAAGATGATGCATGGTTGGCATGCATCCAATAAAAGTTGTGTCTGTGTTCGTTTTGGCTGATCTTTGAGAGTTCAGTTGGCTTCAGGCTAGTCATGACAACGAGTTTCATTAAAGTGTTGAATTTTTCTGGAAGCTTTTCTGAAGGTGTTCAAGAAATAATTATTCTCTTTGGCACAGTGGTAAAATATTGGATACGCTTACATTTAATGTATATAAATGGGTATATAATGCTACATACAATTTGTAAGAGATTTTTGTTATCTGATGTCTTCAGAACATTTATAGTGTATACTGAAAAAAATATTGTCGTGAGTACAAAAAAATGTCAAAAAGAATGTGAGTTGCTTAGCATAGAGAACACATTTCTCAGATAAAAAGATTTCTCGTTGATAAACTTTTCATTGAAGTCCTTATGTCCTTAGAAATAGGAAATTCTACTTAAAATGGGTATCTTTATATGAAAAAGGTTCTAAAACCACATATGGTGTTGGTTGGGTCTGCCGACGATATTGCATGTGACTACCTTCATCATCCGGTTGTGTTGTCCAACCTAACATAAATAATACTCTTGACCGAATTAAAAATATATTTTATATCAATTACTTCACAGTGAAATATTATATTTTATTTTATTTAGTGGTACAAATAAATCTAAATACGCTAAATGTATGCAATTAGTAGATACAAATGTTTGTCTAGAAAAATATTATATGTCCCAAACATAATATGTTCTAACATATATGTCCCAAACATGTTATGCTAGTTTATGAACATTATATGCTTGCACTTAAAAATATTGTGTTAAAAAATTTGAGTTCCAAACATATAATTTTTACGTCCAAATATATGAAAAAGAGTCTTTTTCGTCCGTGCATATTTTTTACAGTTTAAGCAAATAGGATAAGAATTCCAGTGTTTTTATCTCGAATCGGTTTATTTGGGGTCTATATCAAAACCTGGATCGATATCTTCGAACTTGACCTGCTTGCAGACAAAATACGAATTTGTGACAAATTACAGGAGAGGATGGCGTCATTTTTAAAGGCTGTAGCATGACTACAACTGACAGACGTATATTATTATATCGTTTAATTTTAATTTTAAAGGAATTTTTTACTTAAAACTGTGCAAACTTTTATTTGTTTTTTATATTTTTTCCCAGTGCAGGTTCTCTATACTCCTTTTGTATTTGTCATAGATATATAAGGTATCAAAGAAAACATACATTTTTCCTGGAATAAATTTTAGATAATCGAATCTTTGCTAAACTGAGAGAAAAGTTTCTTTTCTTAGGAATGAGGTTTTAGACAAACAAACTTTTCTTTTGACTCTACCATTTTTCTTTAACGACAAAAAAAATGATTTGAGACAATCGTTTGTCGTCAGTACGGATTAGTTTGCACTTAAATGGGAATTTTGTTTATCTAAAATGTTGTTCCTGAGGAAAGTATTGTTTTTTAGTGTATATACTTTAAAAATTAATCAATACATATTTAGGATAGCATTAGCAATTATTATCTTAAATCTCTTTCATGTGGACTTACATTTTCTTTGAGAATGTATTATTTCATTAGACTGAAATTAGGTTGCTTAAAAAGTCTCCCTTTAAGTCTTACAAACTTTTCTATCCATACTATTCCTCAAGTTTCTTATCAGAAGGTGGGCATTTTCAAATTGATCCTCTATTATCTCAGCCTTATCTTCATCGCAGCTAATTGATTGCCCATTTACTTCTAAGGTCTTGACATAATTGGCTCTTTTACCTCTTATAGCTTTAGTAATCTGCCAAAATTTTCTTTGAAATTGTCTTCAAGTTTAAGAATGTTTTCCATTGACTGTGTCTAAAGAGTGATACAGTCAAAATTTGGTCAAGGGAAAACGCATGTAAATCGGTGAAATCGTTTATTTAAAAAATCAAATTAAATTTCTTTTTCAAGTTCAATTAGTATAAAATTCAGGAAAAGTATTCAGAAAATATCTGCTACCTTTCCCTTCCTTTTGCCGTATAAAACTCCTGTCCCGGAAGCTGCTTGTAGTCGGCTTTGACGTAGGTTTCGTCGTCCATTACCACGCAGTCAAACTTCGTCAGCATCGTCGTGTACAGCCTCCGGGATCGCGCTTTGGCCGTCGTATTTTGTTTATCATCGCGATTTGGAGTCACTACCTTCTTGCAAGTCGATAGTCCGCCTCGTTTTTTGGCTCGATGCACGGTTGTAGACGATACACCCAGCTTATTTGCGGCATCTCGGAGAGAGAGGTTAGGGTTTCGCTTGAAACTACCGGCAACTCTCTTTGTCGTCTCAGCGGCTTCCGGTTTTCGATTTCCCCCCGATCCAGACTTCCTGGCTGTCGACAAACGTTCCCCAAACACTTTAATTACATTTGTAACGGTTGATCTGGCAACTTTTAGCGATTTTGCCAGCTTTGCGTGCGAGTAGCTCGGATTTTCGCGATGCGCGAGCAAAATTTTGATACGCTGCTCTTCTTGCTTGGACGGCATTTTGACAACTGAAGAGTGAATTTCAAAATCAAAATAGGAGCAACATTCTACACACACACACACCTTCAAAATGAGGGGTGTTCAGGTTTTTTAAATGCAAAATTGAAAGAAATACGTCAAGTTTATATTGACCAAATTTTGACCGTATCACCCTTTATCAATTCTAATGTAGGTTTGTTTTAAGTGAAAACAATCGGTTCTTTGACACAAGCGTTAAAGGTTGAGTTACATATCATGCGTTAATCCGTGCGTTGATGGAAGGGTTGATTTTTTTCAGTTTGAAGCACTCTAACAAAACTATTGCTTTCAAAAAGAAAATTCAACTCTTCAATCAACAGACGCATTAACGCATGGTATGTAACTCAACCTTTATATTTGTTTCTCATTTTAATACAAAGCGTAGTATTCTCAGATATCACAAGATCGGCATGTTTTGTTTCTTTTTTTGCCATTCAACATGCAAACATTTTTTAAGTGTAGTATCTTCCAGAACATTTCATTGGATAGTCACCATGCGAGAAACTAGAAGATTTATATTCACCATACTAAATCACCCAAGAAGTCATCTCAAACGAAATGACTTAGTAAGATTTTTGTGTAAGAAATTGAGAGATAATCATCAAGGCAACAAAACAGAAACAATAAGGTACAAAGAAAAAAAAAAAATAGCTCATAATGTCTGTCGCACATGCGCACAACATCAGCAATAAAGATCAAACGACGTTGCATATGTCTTCGAACACATTGCAATGATACAGTGTTTATAAGGTGACGCTTATAAACTATGCTGCCTCTAGATTCTCTTCCATTAGAAGAAGATCTTCAACAACACTGAATACGCAGAAACGATGCTAGCGACAATGGCGAACTTTAGGTTTGACTCTGTTGTATGGAGTCTGGCTATCTAGTGGATATGCGGCAGCAGCAGCCGCTTGCTAACTTCTATAGAGTTGTTGGTGGTGACTACGATGGGGAACCGGTGTCGTTACTAAAGAAGAAGACGAGATCTTGTAATTCATACTAGATGTTGCTGTTACTCTTATGGCAGAGGTTGGCCGACAGTTAGCAGCAATTGTTGCTGCCACGGCTTCTGTAGCTGAGGATGATGATGATGACGATGGGCTTTAGTGGTTTCCTTTTGATTTCAAAAGTTTATTTCGATTTGAAAACGTTAGCTATTAGGTCGTTTCTCGCGCTTCATATTTTTGGTGCGTCTTGCAACGCGGGTAAATAATTTGATGGGTTTTTTTCAAACTTTTGAGGAACTTGGATATTGCGTTTTGGAAAATCATGATTCGCTCTTTTATGTAATGAACTTAAAAAACTATTAAGTAAAACGCCCAAATTTTTCGCTAAACGATTTTCATTCTAAAACATATGGACCGGTGATGGATGAACTGAAGACCCAGCAACCGACTTACTATCAATCTGTGTGGTATTGTTTCATCATTCATTCACAGTCGTATGTGATTAAAGATCTTTGTTGCTCTGATGTTACTGTTGAGTGTTTTTAATCACCGAAAAAATGTTTAAATTTGAATAAACAACAACTACAACAATAATAAATTCGATTTCCACATGAGTGAATGCGTATGGAGGAAAAAACGTTCATTTTACAATTTTCCTTTTGAGTAAACCCTAAACCATAACAACAACAATACTAAAAAAATAGTTTAATTATTCTGCAATAAAAAAGATATTCAAAGCAAAGCCATCTTCAAAAAACCTAAAAAAAGTGATTGAAATGTTTTTGAAAAAATGATTGTGACAAAGGAAAACTCAAAAAAATAAAAACAAAAAACAAAAACAACTGATTGCATAAATGCGAAAAATATTTGACGCCTTCAACTTTTCCGCTTATGAAATTGAAAAAAACGAAGAAGGCGTTTGATTGTTTGCCCTCCATTTGTGTTTCTGTGCTGCAGAAAGGAAGTGCTTAATTGTGTATTTTTCTATTTTCCAGTGATTTGAGAAAAATTAAATAAAACAACCTTAATTTTTGGAAAACGTTTTATTCTTTGGATAACCATCTTCATAACTTGGATTAACATGATTTTCAAGTGCAATATGTTACGGATTAATTTATACATGTGCACTTTTATATGTGGTAAGTTAAATAAAATAAAAATAAAAGCCAGTAAAGCAATAGTTAAGACGACTATGTTATGCCCTACACCAAAAATGAAAAACTGTATCAGAAAATCTACAAGTCAATAGAGGTACAAGTAGTTTGCAATTCTTTTGCTAATCGCAATGGCTACTTCCAACCAAATACAACGTATATTTATATGATAAGGGTGAAATTCTGCCTGGATGTTGTAAGCGTTACGTGTCGGCCTTTAATAATGAAGCAATAGTCCTGAGATTTGCAAAAATTAGTTTGTTGTCTGAAGATAGCTTAAGTTCTCATATACTCGTATACCCCGATCTATTTCCTAAACAATTTTATTTCCTCACTAATATTCCGCAAGTTGGAAAAAAATTTGAACACAACTGGTGAAATTCTTTATTATCAATGAGTACAGCCCGTTTGTACTCATTGTTGTTTCATATGTTTGGTTATAAAAATTATATGGTTGGAATTAAAATTTTTTAACACATTGTTTTTAAGTGCAAGCATATAATGTTCATAAACTAGCATAACATGTTTGTGACATATATGTTAATATGTTAGAACATATTATGTTTGGATGCAAATTATTAATTTAGAAACACAAAGAAAATTTCATTAAATTTTTTTCCTCCAGTGTATCCCTAAGGTGAAACATAATATGTTTGAACAATACAAACAATATCTTGTTTGGACCAATCCTGAAAGTATATATGCTTGCATCAAAATGTATATATTACAGAAGCGATTTTTTTATTCTTATTAACGTAGAATTTGATATAGGTTCATAACACAAAAAAATATTTTTCTGATTCAATCACGAAATTAATTGATCCAATTAATTTTTTAATTGAAATGTCTTCAATCACAGAAATGATAGTATCAATTAAAAAATTAATTGACAGTCAATTAAAAATTAATTGATCCAATTAAAAACTTAATTGATACTATTAATTTGTGTGATTGATTTTTATTTCAATTAAAAAATTTGTTGAATCAATTAAATTTTTAATTGAATATTTTTTTAACTCAATTATGATTTTAATTGGAACAATTTTCGTAAATTTTTTTTCTGTGAACCGAGTAGGGCGAACAATTTGTGGTCGATTTTTGTCTAGGTAAAGAAATATGTCTATATAAACTACACTCAAAAAAAGTTTACTTGGATCCAAAGATTTTGACCTTCCCTTGAGGTTTTTGGTATTGATTCCTAGTCAAAGACGCGGCTTCTTTAAAATAAAGACATTTTTAGCGACGTATTTGGCCTTAAATTTAGGATTAATAAAATTAAAGTTACACTCAAAAAAAGTGAACTTTCTATTTCACTAAAGCCATAGATTTTCTGTGTTTAGAAAAAATCCTTTACTCTAATAATTTTTTGCGTATGTTAGTTAAGTGAATTAAAAAAAGGGAAAAATTATACACAAATTAAGCATAAAGATTTTCTAAATTCGTATTTCTCACAAAATAGTTCATTATTTTTTTTAAATTTGAACTTCGTATGTCACTAAAGACATTCTTGCAATTTTGAACTCCATTTTTTTCCTTCAAACTACAAAATTTTCATTAACAAGTGAAACAAATTATTTATGTCTAATAAATTTTCTTGAATTTGTCGAAAAATATTTATTTATTTTTGTGATATCGGCGTGGTGCTAGCGTTTGTAATACTGTTTAGTTAAAAATTTCTAAAAATATTTAAAATTTTCTAAAATTAACCAAAAGTTTTCTTCCTGATGGGTTCACTGTTTTTTCAGTGTAGGATTCAAATCACATTTATCGAATATTCATTCTATTTTTCCGGTATATTAATAAAGCTATTCACGTACAAACAAATGCCAGTTTAAAAATCCAAATTTTAACGGATACCTTAAAGTTCAAAATGTTTTTTTAATTCCAAAAAAAAAAAACTTTAAACGAGAGATACTAAATCCTCAAAATAAGTCTTAGCCTATATTCGAAGCGTTTTTATCTTTTCAATAGCTTAACAATATCAATTCCTTAATCTTCATGTCCAATTAGTTCGTATTAAAATTGTAATAATATGTAAAGATTCAATGTTTCAGATAATTTAAGGGCGACTTCTTTAATTCAAAAATGTGTTTTTTTACTTTACTTGCCTTAGTTCAAAGACATGCGACTTTATCGGAGGGATGCAAATTTACAAAATTTGTGTCCTAAATTTAACGAAAACATTTTTGAAAAAAAAAATTATAAATTTTATTTTAATTAAAATTTCATTATTTTAAAGTCCTTAATATTTTGAAAATTGCACATCCTCAAAATTAGGTTGCGTAATCTTTAATATTACGTAAATATTTTTTTCAGTGTATATATATTCGTGATCAGGCGGAAATTCTAAAACGATCTAACGACGATAGTATGTCTCTCTGGCTGTCTGTTGTAGTCACGCTACAAGTTTTAATGATGAAGCTAACAAGCCGAAATTTTACCGAAACTCGAAGGTATAGCCCCCATATAGACCGATCTCCTGATTTGATTTCTTGAGAAAATGAGGAAATTTTCATACGATTTTCATGCTCGTGGTAGAGGTATTTTAGGTCCATGAAAATCTGTGTTTTGATTAGATCACATGTAGACCGATCCCGCAGTTTGAATTGTTGAGTGCATAGAAGCAGCAATATTCATCATATTTGCTTGAAATTTTAAATCTACAAGTATATTAGGTTCGTCAAGAGCTGTACTAGATTTGGTATATATGGGTCCATGTTTTGATACAGCCTCCTTATAGACCGATCTCCCGGTTTGACTTCTTGAGAGCATGTATGCCACATTTTGCATCCGTTTTTCATGAAAGGGAAATTAAAAGGTATTTTAGGATCATGAAGAGATGTGTTGGTATATATCGGCCCGTGTTTTATATATAGCCCCCATGTAGACCGAAATCCCAATTTAACTTCTTGAGGGTATGGACATGGTAATTTTCATTCTATTTGGTTGAAATTTGAAATATAGAGAAATTTTAGGTTCATAAGGAGCCGTCCCGAATTTGGTATTTCATGAGGACATGTTTTGATATTTCATGAGGACATGGAAACCGCAATTTTTATCTAAATTACTTGAAATTTGAAACCAAGAGGCATTTTAGGTTCGTACACGCAGAGAAGAAACATGATTGTCACAATCATATTTGAAGAACAAAATAATATGATAGGAGCTATTTTTGCGGCGACCATGTAACATTTTCACCTGCAACCATGTTGGCTCAGTGAACATGGTTCTAAGAAAAAAATTTTTTTCTCGACTAAAATGTTATTATATTGATAAAAATAATTTTGTTTCCATTAAAAGACAATGGTCATGATCTAAAATGTTATGGTATTCGTCAAAAATGTTTTTGTTCCAGTTAACAGACATCATGTAACTGCAAAAAAAAGTATACCGTATATCAAAATGCAGACCAAAAAACAGGTACATTTTTTCAAGTACACTTTCCTTTTTTGTGTTCATATAAAACCACGTGCCACTTCTATAGATTAACACAAACACACAGTAATTCTGTATTCTCCGTCCATTCCAAGAAACAATCAACACACGACTGACGCGCAAAATGAAAATCGTGTGTACCTGCTCAATGCTTTTATAAAATTCATTCCGCTGAAAAAAAATTGAAAAATTAAATGGTCACCAAAACAATGTACATGGTCTTTAGGGTCATGTAATGGTTCTAGATATGTCTATACGTAACCTATAAAAATACTTTTTTCTCTGCAAAACAGTAAAAAAATTGAATGGTCATGTACATGATTTTCCCGACCATGTAATGGTCTCAAATTATATCATTTAAATAATAGAACATGTTTGCGGCATTTGAGAACCATTTAAATGCTTATTGCCAACATATATTTTTCTCCGCTCGAAAATTATTTTTACAAAGACAAAATACATGGTTTTCTCGAAAATTACCTATTCTAGATAAGCATTAAATGGATGCGGCAACTATGTCCAAACATGTTTTTTCTGTGCGTGTAAAGAGCTGTAAAAGATTTAGTATATATCGGAGCATATTTTGATATATCCCCTATATTAACTGATCTCTCAATTTGAATTCAATTTTTATACAAGTTTTCTGAAATAAGAAATCTAGAGGTCTAAAAAGAGCTGTGTCGAATTTTTAGGGTATCGAAGGAAGGAAAAATTCCCGGTTTTACTTCTCGTGCTCAATCGAGTAGTGCGGGTAAAATTTTATAGAATTTTGCTTGCAAATAATATGATTTTCTGGCACGCTTAGACGAGATGTTTAAGATTTATCTAAAACTCAAATAAAAATGTGATGTAGCCTCCATGTAGAAACATTATCTTCGGGCCACAGTGGTGCACTGGTTAGCATGCCCGCCTTGCATACACAAAGTCGTGGGTTCGATTCCTGCTTCTACCGAACACCAAAAAGTTTTACAGCGGTGGATTATCCCACCTCAGTAATGCTGGTGACAATTCTGAGGGTTTCAAAGCTTCTCTAAGTGGTTTCACTGCAATGTGAAACGCCGTTCGGACTCACTATAAAAAGGAGGTCCCTTGTCATTGAGCTTAAGATGGAATCGTGCAGCATTCAGTGGTAAGAGAGAAGTTCATCAACGTGGTAACACAATGGACTGAATAGTCTAAGTGAGCCTGATACATCGGGCTGCCACCTAACCTAGCCTATCTTCGGGAAGCGTACCATATGAATCGATCTACTTGAGAGAGTATCTCTCTCCCCATGAAACTCTATACAAGTAGCTCGCTATGACGGCATATAAAATTCGGCCCAGCCGAATCTTATATGTGATCATTATAGACAACACATAGATGTATGCGATGTTGGCCCTAATAGCTTCTCCTCGTATGTCCTCAATTTTTTTCTATTTTCTTCATGGTCACCAAAAAACCCCAATCATATTATCTTGCTCTTAGAATATGATCGTGACAACCATGTTTCTTCTCAGCGTGAACTCTGCAAAATGAAACATATTTTTAGGATATTCTGGTAAAATCCCCTTCTTAAAATTAATATAGACAAATACCGGAAGTTCGAATATTTTATAATGTGGAAAAAACAAAATCTTGATATATTAAATATAATTTGTCCAAAGGATCATTGTTTTGTCATTATCATTCATCTCTTAAGATAAATTCATCTCTTATTAATAAATTCTTCATATATGAACGATCTTTTGCTAAGCCATTCCCATCCTCATCGTTTTATTACCATTGCCTCAAGCTATAAGAATTCAATGCTATTCGCAAATCCCTAGATTATCGTTAACATTTTAACACCTGTTACTTTATTCATATGAATCTTAACTCGAAGACGATGTGCAGATAATTGCAAAATAATTTGATTAAGTATTCTTTTAAAATTTTCTCATACATTAGCTCTTCAACACTGTTATAGCCATCAATGGGTGTTTGTTTTTTCAGCAATAACAGCTATAATTATTTCATTCATTCATCCGTCCGTTAAAAAAAAAGTGGCTGATGAAACTCCGCCACAACAATCTGACTGCATTCCAAGCGAAAAAATCTCTGATAAGTACTGCCGCAATGATAGATTTGAAGATTTGTAAAAAGGCCTTCAGCCTATGTCTGTCTACCAATGATAATACTGCTACTTAACCACCAACGCCGATTTGAATTTAATGATACCACCAAACCAAATACATTAGACCATGTATAGGAAACGAAACATCTTGAAGAAAATGACATCGACAATTATATTTTCTTAAGAATCACTTATGAGTCAAAAAATAGCAGATAGTTGAAGTAATTTTTTTACCAATTAGAACCGTGGTTTAAAAGTGCTGTCAAATTATGACAATTATCGATAATTCATTTATTCGTTCGATAATTCATTTATTAATTTCATTTATTCGAGTGAAGGAAATAATTGGATATAGGGAATTGCAGGTATGTCTTAGGAAAAAAAGTTAGGCTCTATTCTAGTTATTTATTTCCTCATAGATATTTTAATGTAATCCGGCGTTTTTAGACAAACGATGTAAAATATTTTCCGAATTTAGGATAAACAATGCAACGGTTGTCTCCAATCTGTTTTATTTGCTTTAATGAAAAGAATACGTTTTTTTTAATTTCGTTCCTTCCAAAAGAAAACTATGCTTTCAGTGTATGTGAAATCAACCGTGGTGCAATGGTTAGCATGCCCGCCCTGCATACACAAGGTCGTGGGTTCGATTCCTGCTTCGATCGAACACCAAAAAAGTTTTCAGCGGTGGATTATCCCACCTCAGTAATGCTGTTGACATTTCTGAGGGTTTCAAAGCTTCTCAAAGTGGTTTCACTGCAATGTGGGACGCCGTTCGGACTCGGCTATAAAAAGGAGGTCCCTTGTCATTGAGCTAAGCATTGAATCGGGCAGCCCTCAGTGATAAGAGAGAAGTTCACCAATGTGCTATCACAATGGACTGAATAGTCTACGTGAGCCTGATACATCGGGCTGCCTCCTAACCTAATCTAACCTAACAATAAAATACTCAAAATTTTATAACTAATTCCTTGCATAGTGTAACACGCCGGAATCGCCTATTTCTTAATATCAATTCGGCAGCACTACGAGGATTTTGATGTCCTGGGTACAGGCTTTTCCATCTCCGATTTAAAGTTAGCTTAAAGATTTTACCAATAAACTCAAAATTGTAAAATATTTGGAAAACAGACATTTAAAAAGTTGTTCTTGATTTTGTAAAGATAGAGCTAAAGAATTGTTTTATTTTCTTCTAAACAAATGATGTTTCCTTTTGCCTTTAGATAATATAATTATTCTTTTTTAATAAATACATTTCGCCGGCCGTATTAAAATGGGCCCCAGGAAAATGAGCCCCAAAACCCAAATGCACGCAAAGAAAAAAAACGTTTGGAAAACGTGTACCGAAAACGTTTTTCTTTTGTTAGAGTTTTTTGAATTGCTTCGAAAATGTTAAACTTTTATCACCAAAAAAATTTGTTTGTTACATAATTTTTATTTTTTCAATAAAAAAAGTTATTTTTGAAATAACACAGTCCATTTCGTTTATATCAAACACTGTTCTTTTCTGACTTTAGGTCTTTAATAAGACAAATTTTACACTTCAAAATTTAATATAGTACAATGTAATGTTGAACATTTTTTCGGAATCTTCCGAATATATCTGGAATATATGTAAAAAAACAAAAGCAAAAAAAAAAACTTGGCCGAAGCAGGGATCGAACCCACGACCCTTGGCATGAGAGTCGGACGTAGCTACCACTGCTCCACGGTGCCAAACTAAATGTTTGTTTCTGTTAAATAAACTTTGTTTATTCGGTTCGTGGGCGCCGCAAGCTATGCTATATAAATATAACTTATATGGATATTTATCTATTGATGACCATAACAGGTACATAGCTCAGTGGTTAGTGTGTTGGCTTACAATGTGCATGGTCCGCGGTTCGATTCTCCGTCCAGGCGAAAGGTAAAAAAAATTTTAAAAATTTATAAAATCGTATAATTTCTTCTACATTGTTGGTATTACAGGAAAAGGTGTTAAGAACTAAAAATCCTCGTGGATGTGAGAAAGATGTGAGGGACAATGCAATTAGCAAGAAAATAATGTTTTTTTGAGCTAGTCTTTATGAAATTGTTTTTACATCCTGGAAAAGAATAAACGTTAAAAGTATATACTTTTCTTCCAAATACACTTCCTTACAGCGAAAAGCAAATGAGAAACGAACTTTGTTTGTCTAAAATTTCGTTTGGGAGGAAAGAATTATTTTTTTGCGTGTGAGACAAGGCCACAAATGTGATCCGACGTTTTATAATGAATATGAGCCCCAACAAAATCTAACTAAGGCATGAATATCGACCTCAAAATAAAATTTGGGCTCATACTCTCTTTGATTTAAATGATCGTGTGAACATTATGGTACATTTTCACACGGTGAAAATATGAAGTTTTAAGAAAAAAAAATCGCGTTAGTCTACTTTGCCCCTATGTTCTGGTTTATTAATTCGCAAAACGCAAAATTTTGGATTGTCAATAACTTCTGAACCATTCCATATTTTGCCAAAAAAATTCTTCCAATAAATTTCCTTATCCATAAGAATAGTGTGTTGAAATTTCGTGTTAGATATCTTTCTAGTTCGGAAAATAGAGGTTAAGGAAAATTTTGCGTTTTGCGAATTCGTAAACCAGAACATGGGGGTTGGATCCTGTATATAGGAGAAAGTTTTAAAACCCCAACCGAAGGCGGGCCACTCAAACAAAACTCAAATCCGGTGAGGTATACTGCTTTCGCAACAACAAAAGAGTGCATAGTTGCCACCATTGTCAAATCCAAGCATGCAAAATAGGCACATATGAAAACGAAGCACAATCCCAAAAAAGAAATTTCGCTTGAAATATTGGGGTTTATTTTCATTGTGCAACCAGCCTCAATATTAAAATTAAGTTATTTTCCAATAAGCATAACAATTTGGTGTTGTTGTTTTCCATATAATTTTTGGGGTCTTATTTCATTAAGATTTTGGGGCCAATGTCGATCACAAAAATGTATACATGTTCTGGATCCGAGCTTATACACACAAAATTTGGAAGTTGTTCCAACGGCACAATTTTTGACAGTACTCCCAAAAATCTCCTCCCACACTGAAAAAAATATTGTCGTGAGGTTAAAGATTTCATGTCTTTAAAATACGAATGCAAATTTTGCCTAGCATAGAAGACGCATTTCTCTAATATAAAGTTTTTTTCCTTGTCCAAAAGTCGATAAACTTTTCAATGAAGTCAGTTATAATTATAATTAAGTGATTTCACTTAAAAATGGGTATCATAACATGAAAGAAAAAATGTGTTGGCTAAGGTCAACTTGACTTTAGTAATTCAGAAAAATTCTTTAAATTTAATGAAATTGTCTTTAAATTTGTTGGTTTTTTGCATCTTGACTACAAAGCAAAAAATCGTTCAAAAATAGGACATGTTTTTCAACACTTTATTTTAAAGATGTGTTTTACTTGAAACATAGCATAATTTCTCTGGATCTCGAGTCTTAATTTGGAAAATACAGTTGTCGTTAACTCGTTTTTAAAGGACTTTGATAGCATTTGAAGAAACAAAACTGAAAAAGCGCAAAATTTAAATTTGCTTCCTAGAAGCAAGTACACAAAGCCCAAATTTAAAAGAGAATTGTGTCTTAAAAGTATCCTTACTTGTATTCTGCGCTTCTTTGGCTCGGAATCAATACCAAAATTTTTAAAATAAGGACAAAATCTTTGGAACCGTGCATGCTTTTTTTCAGTGTGTGCAAAATTTCAATTAAATCGGCAAATTAGAGTAAAACTCTGGCTTCTGGGGCCATATAAGTCTGTATCGGGCGAAATATATATATGGGAGCTATATGTAAATCTGAACCAATTTCTTCCAAAATCAATAGGGTTTTATTCCAAACATATACTTGTGCCAAATTTGAAGTCGATTGGACTAAAACTGCGACCTAGACTTTGATCACAAAAATGTGTTCACAGACAGACGGACGGACGGACAGACGGACATGGCTAGGGTAAAACTCTGGCTTATGGGGCCATATAAGTCCATATCGGGCGAAATATATATAAGGGAGCTATATCTAAATCTGAACCGATTTCTTCCAAAATCAATAGGGTTCTATTACAAAAATGTGTTCACGGACAGACGGACATGGCTATATCGACTCAGGAGCCCACCCTGAGCATTTTTGCCAAAGACACCATGTGTCTATCTCGTCTCCTTCTGGGTGTTGCAACCATATGTACTAACTTATAATACCCTGTTCCACAGTGTGGCGCAGGGTATAAAAAGAAACATAGCGAATCACCAAAATCTAACAAAGAAAACTTAGGTTCTGTTTATTCCACGCCATACGAAGGGCGCACACCGAAAAAAAAGTTTACTATTGTTTACGAAAAATGAACTAACCCATAGTAAGAATGACCATGATTTGGCGCCAAAGATTTTTTTCATCTAGAGAAGTTCATGATTTTCTTATAAATAAGTTTATGTATTGCATCGTATTTTAGTTCATTCTTACTACGCTGAGGGAAGAATGTACTTACACTCATTCAAAATATTCCTGCTATCCGGAAAAATGAACAAGTTTTTGGGAATCCTATATTTAGAAATTGGTTTCAAATAAACTATTTATCAGTATAATTTTCAAAGAAGTAAATAAATTTAGGAATTAAAGGTACAACAAGCCTGTATACAACTAAGAAATTTTTCGTACAATATAAGACAATTTTTCATAACTACCAGTATTTTATTTCAAAAAATTATTATTATATTACATAAAACTATGGCTTATGATATACAATAAAAGAAATGTTTTTATTTGTACGCTGTATGTTGTTACTTTTAGTAATTGCTTCTTCAAAAGAGTAATATTCTATGTTAGTAGAATGAAACTAATTAATATCAATTTCCATTTTCTATCCATATGAAAGATATATGCCATAAGTTGCTATTTTCATTTCATTTTTGTCCAATTTCACCGATTTCGCTAGTTTTTGTTGTGTGGATTTGCGTCATAAGCCTCTGAAGTTAAAAAGGTATATGAAATATAAAAATATTATCAAATTCTATGGTATTTTGATCTTTAACTTACAAGAGAATTTTCTTAGAGCCAATAGGGATATCAGTTTAGATAGCATTAAACAGTAAGAAGATTCCAAAAAATACCATTAGATTTGCTGTCATCCTGCAAATGAAAATTATTTTTAATAAATAGAAATTTTGGCTTTATTACAAATGGACGAAAAACTTACCACATTGAAAAAAATCATCCAATTACTACATTAGTGGAATCATATCCATGCACAAATGGGACATTTTTGAAATCCTTCTCAGAATATAAATGAAATAAAAATATTATAAAATTAGATATAATTTCCACTTGTCAATATAGCATTTAGTATTTATGGTGGATATTAAGTTCGAGTTTAGTGGCTAAAATCCCAATTTTTCATGATTAGTTTTCTTTAGAAATACATGGGAACAAAATTGAACCGTTTTTGTGTTCATTTAAAATTTATATCAAATTTTTAGTAATTTGAGGTTGCTGAATCCAAATTTACACTTGTTTTTTTAAGAGCTCGACTTTTTGAGATATACGGTTATGTTCAAAATTAAGGCACTTCCGCTATATATATTGGAATAACTTGAAAACAATTCATCATATTAAATTAAAAAACAGCGTTCTACATAAGCTTAAAAACGATTTTCTGTTCTTAATCGTGTAATCCATTTAAAGAATATAAACTTTATAAAAAACTTGTTTCGAGCTATTCTCCATCAAGTTATATTTAAATTTGCATCGAAGGCGTATAATTTTATACTTTTCTTACTGATTTATTTCTGATTTTAGCACCTAAACTCGAACTTAGTACACACCTTAAGGACTCGCTATAACATAAAAATATAGACTCAAAAAATTGTACTGTGATCCAGATGTAGAGTAAATATAGATCATTTTATTACCACTCATTATGAATATTTTTATGTAAACCAATTTAAAACCGCACTAATTTTAAATTATTAATAGAAATATACAGTTTCTTAATATGTGATTTATTTTAGAGTTATTTATTTTTTATCAATATAAAGTGTTTTTGTTTTCTCTAACATCACACCATTCACTTATCAGTTTCTAAAATGTTACGAAATAAATGTATTTTTATTAATAAACACAAATACCGCACGCAAGCGCACCACGTGTGCGCTTCATAAATGCATCAACAGAACTGAATGCACCAATAAAACTCAAAGACACAAATAGTCATAAAGGACACATATGTAAAGAAAAACAACTCCACACACACATGATCCCTTTCTGATCTCGCTATTGCAACAAAACAACTATCACCACAAAAGATACCAACAACACACATTCCATAACATCATCGCAATAACAAACACAAACAAAAAAAAAGATGATGCAATAATTTCATAATTTCTTCTCACTTCAATTTCCAGTATCACGTTTATTGATTAGTTGGTATTCTATCTATAGGATAAGGTAAAATATATACAAAATTTACGAGGAATCCATAAAAAATTATATACACCCGTCAAGGATTAAATTAACTACTTTTTATTCTACTTTATCTAAAATTTTCAATGTGAGGAAATATACTCCAACTTATAGTAAAAACCGAAATAAGCTGTAGGAAGCCGCCATACGAATCGGTACTGTGGTTAAGTTAATTTTTACTATAAAAATTTTTTTCCATACAAAAATTTTTCTTAGTAAATTGTCCACATTTCGTAGTAAGATTTTTATATTGCCTATGTCTTTTTATAATACAATCAACGATGCATTAACTATTGTATTGGAAATTTATTTAAGGAAAAATCCGTCCCATTTCGTAGTTAGTGAACTAAAAAACATTTACTGAATTTTTATAAGTTTTCCTTTAGCTAAGTTAATTTTCGAAGTGGTTACGAAAAATGAACTATATTACAGTAAATTTTTTGAACTATGTGGAAGTTAAACTGGTCCTAAAATTAACAAGACACCTTTTTTTCTGTGCAAATGGAACATTTGGGCTGGAAGCGGACACAGTATTTTATATTGGGGTCCAAGCGGTAATTTTTTCTCAAGTCATTTCGTGAGTACTCGGGCCTAAATTTTGCCCCTCATAATTGTCCTTTAGGTTAGGTTAGGTAAAGTTGGAGCCCGATATTTCAGGCTCACTTAGACTATTGAGTCCACAGTGGTAAACTTCTCTCTTATCACTGAGTGCTGCCCGATTCTATGTTAAACTCAATGACCTACATTTTATAGCCGAAACCTCCTTTTTATAGTCGAGTCTGATCGGCATTCCACATTGCAGTGAAACCACTTACACTCAAAAAAAGTTTACTTGGATCCAAAGATTTTGACCTTCCCTTAAGGATTTTGGTATTGATTCCGAGCCAAAGATGCGGCTTCTTTAAAATAAAGAAATTTTTTAGTGACCTATCTGGCTTTGAATCTAGGACCAATAAAATTAAAATTAGGATACATATCTCATTTATCAAATTTTCATTCTCTTTTCGCGGTTTATTAGAAATAAACAAACGGTACAAACAAATGTCAGTTTAAAAATCCAAATTATAACGGATACTTCAAAGTAAAAAATGTTTTCTTAATTCCAAAAACTTTAAACCAAAGACGCTAAGTCCTCAAACTAAGTCTTAGCCTATATTTGAAGCGTTTTTATCTTAAATCTAAAGTTTCAATATTTCAGTTAATTGAAGAGCAATTTCTTTAAATCAAAAATGTGTTTAAGGAAAATTAGCCTTAGTTCAAAGACATGGGACTTTCACAGAGGGACGCAAATTTACAAAATTTGTGTCCTAAATTTAATGAAAAAAAATTCTTTGCTTCGAGATTATAAACTTTCTTTGCTTCAAGATTATAAACTTTATTTTAAATTAAATGTCATTATTTTAAAGAAATTCCTTAATATTTTGTAAATTTCGCATCCTAAAATTTAGGTTGCGTAATCTTTAATATAACGTAAATATTTTTTTCAGTGTAGAGAAACTTTGAAACACTCAGAAATGTCACCAATATTACTGAGGTAGGATAATCCACCGCTGAAAAGCTGTTTGGTGTTTTGTCGACACTGTGGGTTTGAACCCACGACCCTGTGTATGCAAGGCGAGCATGCTAACCATTACACCACGGTGGCTCCCCTTATTGTCCCTTACTGATTAGGACATTATATCCCATAAATATAGAAATTATGAAGATGGTTCACCTTCGTATTGATCTACCATCCAATTTTATTACTTGAGTATTTAGAAGTAAATTTTCGTTCATAAATACATGGTTATCGAACTTACATTTTCATTTCTCGAGCATTTGAAAGACAATCACCGCCCTTTTGTGTGTCGAAATCTTATTGTAGCTTGCAAGCTCATATGACAAAATTGTATAATTTATTGTAGATTTTTGTGAGGAATTTTAAATTAAATTGGGAATTTTTGGGGACAAAAATTCCCAAATTGGGGAAAAGAGCCAGGACAATACTGCCAAAACTGTCTACTGTGCTATGTAACGGTAACATAATTGAATATAGAAAGAGTTTTCCATTTCAACATTTAACCCTCTAATGCCCAATCCCGTCTTTAGGCAGGCTTCGTTAAATCAGGAAGATTTTAGTAAAACACACTATAAGACAACAAAAATGGGAAAATAAAAAGAAAACTTACTCGTAGTTAAAACTGTTCAAGAGGCTTTGCAGCATATACTTAATTTTACCGTATAAATTTTTCCTGTTTAGTTTTCTTGCTTTTGTGTCGTTAACATTGAATATTTAATCAGCTGGCAAAAAAAATGGGACATTAGAGGGTTAAAAGCGACGGTAAAAAAATAAGCACTTCGAAAAGCGGACACCTCCCTTAGCTAGAGATCTGCTATATAATCTCATTAAAATTAACCTCTCGTAAATGAAACGTGTTTGTCCACTTTTGAGGGATTTCACTACATACATAATTTATTTTAATTACATACTCGGCAAACCACTGTGAAACAGCGTAATAAATTACCCATTTTTCCTGCGGTACACACAACACTAAAAGACAGTTTGACATCTCAACATTAATTGATATAAATACGGAAAATACTTAGGGTAACAACACTCTGTCACACTCCCAGATGATGGACATCAAACAAATTACCATAAAGTATCCACCACAACCGAAATCATGTATAACCATCAGTCTTATAGCTTGTAAGGAATGTCTTTTTAACACAACGCATTTGAAGCTGGGGGTCGTTCGCACTCATTACCCGCCATGAAAACAATTGGCGGTATTGGATTACACAGCGAAAAGTGTGTCTCAGATACCTCTAAACAAAGCAGAGCTACGATGATGTTGGCGGCGTGTGAATATTTTGCGGTGCTATTTGTGGTCATTGTTATTAATTATCGGCAATACCGTCGAGTACAAATGGGATTTTTTTTTGTTTGTGGCATAACTATCATCGGTAGTTGCTTACCTCCCTCCTTTCTATTGTTTCCATTGGACGTGGAGATGAATAGTTTTGGTTTCTGGTTAATTTTCTAAGCCAAGGTCTACAATTGGTTTTGTTTTTTTTTTCTTTGAGTTTTTTTTTTTGCAAATCATAAATATTTCACTTCATAGGTGTTTGCATTAATTGTGAATAGATTGGCAAAATTAATCATAACATAATGGATTACAAATTTGGAATAGAGTACATGTGTATTGGATATTAATTGCAATTGTTTATTAGTTGGAGAAATCACTTGAACTGTTTATATTTTGTAATTTATATAGTAACCTATATAACAGTGTGGCTGATATGTATTGCAACCAACTTCAGGTTTCTATCATTTCTAAACCGCTCGTCTGACGGCTGACAGATTTATTCCATTGCCATTTCATTTTATTGCTTATAAAAGCATTTTGATCTATTACATTCAGAAATAAAGTTATTTGTGATGATGTGATTCGAACGTGATAATGTGATTGCTTTATATATGTGGCGGACGATCGTTAGAGCATTCCAGCATCTAAATGTGAATAAATATTTTGTTTCTCATGCCATTGCTCGTTACCGTGATACTTGCAGAGTTGTGTTCACAGTTGGTAGAACTTTACAAAAAAAGGTAGATTTTTTAATGTTTGGTAGATTGTTAGAATTCTTGATGTTTTGGTACATTTTGCAAAATGTTCCTGTCCAACAAAGAGCTACTTCATAAATTTTCTATAGAAATTAAATTTTGACCGAATTTTCCATAGAAATAAAATTTTGACAAAAGTTTCTATAGAAATAAAATTTTGTTGTTTTTTTTATTTCAGCTTAAAACCATACATTGACTAAGCTACAAGTGTAGCTTAACCAACAGAGGAAAAGAATGGTTAATTGGTTAAGCTACACTTGTAGCTTAGTCAATGTATGGTTTTAAGCTGAAATAAAAAAACAACAACAATGGTTAAAGAACAAAGACCAACAATAACAAAACAAAACGAATGAAAGAAATAAAATGTTGACAAAATTTTGTTATAGAAATAACACTTTGACAAAATTTTCTATAGAAATATAATTTTGACAAAATTTTCTACAAAAATCAAATTAAAAAAAAATTTATAGAAATAAAATGTTGAAAAAAAATTTTATAGAAATCTATTTTTGACTAACTAAAATTTGACCAAAATTTTCTATAGAAACAAAATTTGGACAAAATTATTTACAAAAATAAAAATTGGACAAAATTTTCTGAAGAAATAAAATTTTAACAAAATTTTCTATATAAATAGAATTTTGACAAAATTTTCTATAGAACAAAACTCTTGGCAAAATTTTCTATAGAAATAAAATCTTGACAAAATTTTCTATAGAAATAAAATTTTGAGAAAATTTTCTATAGAAATAAAATTTGGAGAAAATTTTCTATAGAAATAAAATTTTGAGAAAATTTTCTATAAAAATAAAATTTTGACAAAGTTTTCTATAGCAATAACATTTAGACAAAATTTCGTCCAAATTTTCTATAAAAATCAAATTTTAACAAAATTTTCTATAGAAATACAATTTTGACAAAATAAAATTTGGCCAAAATTATCTATAAAAATAAAAATTGGCCAAAATTATCTATAAAAATAAAAAGTGGACAAAATTTTCTGAAAAAATAAAACTTTAATAAAATTTTCTGAAAAAATAAAATTTTAATAAAATTTTCTGAAGAAATAAAATTTTAAAAAAATTTTGGCAAAATTTTCTATAGAAATAAAATTTTGAGAAAATTTTCTGTAGATATAAAATTTTGACAAAATTTTTTGTAAAAATAAAATTTTGACAAAAGTTTGTATGAAAGAAAATGTTGACAAAATTTTCTGTAGAACTGAAATTTTAACAAAATTTTCTATAGGAATCAAATTTTGACAAAATTTTCTATAGAAATATAATTTTGACAAAATAAAATATGGCCAAAATAATCTATAAAAAGAAAAAATGTACAAAAATTATATATAAAAATAAAAATTGGACAAAATTTTCCGAAGAAATAAACTTTCTATAGAAATAAAATTTTGGTAAATTTTTTTATAGAAATAAAATTTTGACAAAATATTCTATAGAAATAAAATTTTGAGAAAATTTTCTATAGAAATAAAATTTTGACAAAATATTCTATAGAAATAAAATTTTGACAAAATTTTCTATAGAACAAAAATTTTGACAAAGTTTTCTATAGCAATAAAATTGGGATAAAATTTCGTCAAAATTGTCTATAAAAATTAAATTTTAACAAAATTTTCTATAGAAATACAATTTGGCCAAAATTATCTATAAAAATAAAAATTGGACAAAATTATCTATAAAAATAAAAATTGGACAAAATATCTATAAAAATAAAAAATGGACAAATTTTTCTGAAGAAATAAAATTTTAATAAAATTTTCTATAGAAATAAAATTTTGGCAAAATTTTTTATAGAACAAAAGTGTTGACAAAATTTTCTATAGAACAAAAATGTTGACAAAATTTTCTATAGAAATAAAATTTTGAAAACATTTTCTATAGATATAAAATTTTGGCAAAATTTTCTGTAAAAATAAAATTTTAACAAAATTTTGTATAAAAGAAAATTTTGAAAAAATTTTCTGTAGAACTGAAATTTTAACAAACTTTTCTATAGAAATAAAATTTTAACAAAATTTTCTATAGAAATCGAATTTTAACAAAATTTTCTATAGAAATCAAATGTTGATAAAAATTATTATAGAAATAAAAGTTTGACTAAATTTTCGAAAGAAACAAAATGTGGACAGAATTTTCCATAGAAATAAAATTTGGACAAAATTTTCTATACAAATAAAATTTTGAGAAATTTTTCTCTAGAAATAAAATTTTGAGAAAATTTTCCATAGAAATATAATTTTAACAAAATTTTCCATAGAAAAAAAAAATAATTAATTAATTTTAATTTTATAAAAAAGTTTAAATTTTATTTTTCAAATAAGATTTTCTGTGTGGTAGTTTCATGGTACGAATTTCTTAAAATTTTTGTAGATGTTTTGAGAATTTTTTTCAATAGAAATACAATTTTAACGAAATTTTCTAGAGAAATAAAATTTTAAGATTTGTTTGTGGTAGTTTCTTGATAAAATTTTCTTAAAATTTTGGTAGATTATTTTTGACCGGAGTAACGGGGGGGGACCATCGGCCCCCGCCGTTGCGGCGGGGGCCGATTGTCGCTTTTTGCTCGTATTCATCGACCGTAATAAAAAAGTTTAAATCTTAGTTTTCAAATAAGATTTTCTGCGTGGTAGTTTATGGTACAAATTTCTTAAAATTTTTGTAGAAGTTTTGAGAATCTTTTTTCTATAGAAATACAATTTTAACAAAATTTTCTATAGAAATAAAATTTTAAGATTTTTTTGTGGTAGTTTCTTGATAAAATTTTCTTAAAATTTTGCTAGATTATTTTTGGCCCGAGTAGCTTGCGTGTAATAGTGTGGCCCGCCGCAACGGCCGGTGGTCGCTCTTCGCTCGTATTCATCGACCGTGGAGGCAACATAAATGCCGAATATTATAGGGAAAATACCTTTATGACAGTATTGAAGACCTTTGGTCCAAACCATGGACATTCCATCAGGATTCAGCACCATCGATCGCAGCACGCGTCAACAAAGAATGGAGGTTCGTCGTTTCATTTGTATCGCACAGTGACAACCACAAATCACAATGGACTGAATAGTCTAAGTGAGCCTGAAATAAATGGAACTGCCACTTTTTTAAAACTCCTGATCTCAATCCGTTGGCCTTGATCATTTTGGAGAGTAAGATAGGCACTAAAAATACCAAAGTGTAAATAATCTCAAGAAAACGCTTCAGTGACAATGTGTCAAAATACCTTAAAGACACTTTCGTTCAGCGTTTGATGGCATTGTCGATCTTTGAATCATTGCATGATTTCGAGTCTGAATTTGGGAATTTTAGTTGTCGTTAGTAGGTTATTAAAACACTTTCATACCACATGAAGAAAAAATCACAAAAATCAAAATGCATGGAACCAGACAAGCTTTATTTTTAGTGTAGCAATATAGTTTTATAAAAATTGAACTTCATTACATAGATTATTTCTATTCCATGTATTGGATAAAAATAGTTGCATTTACAATCCTTCAATTAACATTTCAATATTCAGCACCGCATTTATTTATCTTAATACAATGATCTTCCCATAACATGCTACTCCTTTTTCTTTGAACACAAAAATATTCGCGGAACACTCGAAATGTGAATTTATACCAAGAACTCGAAGAAGACGAATTACAATAATAATTTTGCAATCGTCATCGCCAACCTTTGGAACAAAATGCAATTGTGATTGTTATGTTAGCTGATTGATGTCGGCTGGTTTGTTGGTTGTGTTTGATTATTTTCGTTTCAATTAACATTTTGTGCAATCAAAACAATTCACAGAAATATTCTAGTTTCATTCGCAAGAAACAAAATTGTAATTTAATGTTAATTTTTCCGCCGTCACTCTACCCACCCTTAAGAAGAAGATGAAGCCCATTCCATGAGCTATCTTATACAAATTATTTAGGCATCTGCATTTATTATAGTTCTTACTGAATGCACTTTACAACGATGATGGGCTCGATGGTGATGATGAATGAATGCTTGAATGGTTGATGTTAATGATGTTGCAAAATTTTGCTTGTGAATGCAATTTTTTTGTAAATCTCTCAACATTGTACGTCTCTCAGATTATCGCATTTCTGTGTTTATGGGCTGGTAGTTCAAATTCAAGTCAAGTTTGATTTTTTAAAGGGATTTAAAATAAAAGATAAAAATAGCAAAAATGAAGAATTGTTTTGTATCTTCATAATTAACAAGTGTTGAGGAAATATTAACAATTGTATTTTGTTGTAAGAGACCGTTAAGATAGCTTTAATTACTTGCCATCTAAAGTGGGCTAGAGTATTCTGCAGATGTAATTATTCGTTAAAGCTGGCCAGATCAGTTAAGAATTTTAGAATAATAATCCATAATAAACAAGTATATATGGCCGTAAGTTCGGCCAGGCCGAATCTTATGTACCCTCCACCATGGATTGCGTAGAAACTTCTACGAAAGACTGTCATCCACAATCGAATTACTTGGGATGTGGTATCTTAAATCGTTTTCTAAATTGTGAGTTAGTCCATACGTGGTATATATTAGACAAAAAAGGTATTACGAATCGATATGGACTTTTGCACGGTACTTAGGGAGCCACAATTGAAATATTGGGGTCGCTTATATGTGGGCTATATACAATTGATATGGACCAATTTTTGTGTGATTGGGGATCGATTTATCTGAGGGCTATATATAACTATAGACCGATATGGACCTAGTTAGGCATGGTTGTTAACGGCCATATACTAGCACAATGTACCAAATTTCAACTGACTCGGATGAAATTTGCTCCTCCAAGAGGCTCCAAAACCAAATCTCGAGATCGGTTTATATGGAGGCTATATATGATTATGGACTGATATGGACCACTTTTGGCATAGTTGTTAAATATCATATACTACCACCACGTACCAAATTTCAACCAGATCTGATGAATTTTGCTTCCCCAAAAAGGCACCGGAGGTAAAATCTCGGGATCGATTTATATGGGGGCTAAATATAATTATGGACTAATATGAACCAATTCCTGCATGGTTGTTGGATACCATATATTAACATCACGTACCAAATTTCAACCGAATCGGATGAATTTTGCTCTTCCAAGGGGCTCCGGAGGTTAAATCGGGGGATCGGTTTATAGATCGGGCTATATATAATTATGAACCGATTTCGACCAATTTTTGCATGGGTGTTTGAGGCCATATATTAACACCACGTACCAAATATCAACTGAATCAGATGAATTTTGGTCTTCCAAGAGGCTTCGAAGGTCAAATCTGGTGATCGGGCAACGAAATTTTAAACAAACGAATTTTTCTTTTGTTAAGCTAGGTAAAGTGGCACCCCGTTATTTTAAGCTCAATTAGACTATTCACACCATTGTGATCTTCTCTATTATCAATGAGTACTACCCGATTCTATATATATATATGACAAGCAAAGGGCCGCCCATTTATACCAGAGTTCAAACGCCGTTTCACTTTGCGGTGAACCACTTAGAGAAGCTTTGAAACACTTAGAAATGTCACCAGCATTTTTAACACAAAAAAAAATTCTTTCCCCCCAAAACGAAATAACCAATGAAGCTTTCTTTTGTTTTTAAAGTTGTTTTTGAAGTCAAATAAAATTCGTTTGGGGCAACCGGTAACATAAATATTAATGTATTTATCTTTAAAGAGAAAACACGAAAAACTAAATATTTTTATTTGGAGAAAAGTTTTTTTTTAGTGTACAAGAACATATTATCGGGGAAGGCTAATTAAGGTTAGGTATAGTGACAGCCCATTATTTTAGGCTCACTTAGACTATTCAGTCCATTATGATGTAAAGTGGCTTCTAACCTCCTAATTGGATTTGAAGGAATGTTTTCTGGAGAAGAATTTTAATAATTTAACAATTGGATTAACGGCCATTCTCATGTAGCTCCGTTAGGCTTTAACTGTCAGTTAACAGAAAGTAAATTGCAAATATCTTTTCTCCAGTTAACTTCAACTGAAAAATTTCTAACAGTTAAGCTCCTAACTTGCACATAGAATGTATAGACAAGATGACAGATCGGTTTAAAAATTAGTTAGCTAACGTAGCACTAAAGGAGCTTCATGAAAATGGGGGTAAGTGTATATAGTCTTTGCCAGGGAGAGATGAATGGCATAGCTGAAATTTTACTAAATCAGTTTCGAAAAAGTACTTTTGTAAGCCAAAGTGTACATTTTCCTTTTTTAATAATTTTAAGGCACATGAACTTTTCATTTACCGTGTTAAAATGATTAGCATATAAAGACCTGTTGTGTTTAAAGGTCACTTGCCATGTTCGAACCCAGTGTTTGAATTTCCTTTGAGCCAGTAAAATTATTGTTTGCTTCCACAGATTATCACGGGTTAGATTGGAAAGTGTAATTCATAAATTAATCCAGTGGTGTCACTGTGTCTCTTCCATTGTAACAAAAGAGGTACAATCGGAAAAATAAAAAAAAATTTACAATGGATATTCAAGGCTAGGCGGAAGGATATAAAAAGGACCAAGGGTAATGAAATCAATACACAACTTGCGCATACACTGAAAAAAAAAATCATGCCCGGTTCCAAAGATTTCGTCTTTACTTTAACAATTTTCGTATTGATTCCAAGCCAAAGAAGAGGAGAATACAAGTAAGGATACTTTTAAGACACAATTTTCTTTCAAATTTGGGTTTTGTGTACTTGCTTCTAGGAAGCAACATTTAATTTTTCGTTTTTCAGCTTTTTTTCTTCATATGCTATCAAAGTCCTTTAAAATTGAGTTAACGACAACTTTATTTTCCAAATTCAGACTCGACTTCCAGTAGAAATTATGCTATGTTTCAAGTAAAAAACGCCTTTAAAATAAAATGTCCTATATTTGAACGATTTTTTGCTTTGTAGTCAAGATGCAAAAAGGCAAAAAAGACAATTTAATTAATTTTAAAGATTTTTTCTGAATTATTAAAGTCAAAAATTTTTTCTTTCATGTTATGATACCCATTTTTAAGTCAAATCAATTAATTATAAGGACAATACGACTTCATTGAGAAGTTTATCGTCTTTTGGACAAGGAAAAAACTTTATATTAGAAAAATGCGTCTTCTATGCTGAGCAAAATTTGCATTTGTATTTTAAAGACATGAAATCTTTGACCTCACGACAATATTTTTTTCAGTGTAAACATGAAATTGTTAAATTATTGTTTGGCGATGTATATATGAGTGAACTTTACGGGATTTCTTATATTAATTTACTGAGCGAAGTTGTACACGCAAAACAAAAATAACATAACGACAATTGTTTTGTTTTGGAGAAACAAATGTCGTTTGCCATTTGCTTTTCGCTGTAAACAAGTTTGGTTGTGGTAAACGTTGACTCGTTTACAGGATGTTAAAACAATGTTATAAAGACTAAGTCAAAAACTTTTTTTATTTTCTGGCTAGTTGCATTTTCCCTCATATTTTTCTCACTTCCTTGTGGTTTATTTAGTTCTCAGCACTTTTTTCTGTAAATTTACCTTTCATCCAGAATTGAACCGCGTACCAAAGTTTGTATGCAAACAAAATGAATAATATCTCCAATAATGATCTTGATGAAGATTTTTGTTTAGCATTATCTAAATTTATCTAAATTTGTATAATTTTTTTTATTGTTTATCTGTAAGGAAATTTATATTCATAGACATGAATAAATCAATAAACACACTACCCACTGGGCAATGTCGCTCTTATTACACTAGTTTACAAAAAAATCATTTACACTTGATGAAAATCAACTTTTCTTTTCTAATTTGAGCTGCTGAATTCGAAAAAATAAAAAAAATATAGAATAGTTTTTGAGATATCCCGTTATTTTTAAATGTTCGCTCTTTTTTCACTAAACACAATATATCTCGAACTAGAAATGTCCGATTATAACATTGTTTAAATGAAAGGTAATATGATGACGAATAATCGTGTGTAATTGGATTTGTGATAAGTTAAGTGGTTCAAAAAATATCAATTCGAAAAGTCAAAATTTTCAAAAATTGGTATTTTACAATGGACCTTTTCCGCCAGAAAAGTATAAACCATTAAAATTTTTTTCTATTCATGGTCGTATAGACGATACTCTAACGTAAGTAATAAGACCAACTAGAAGAAAAACGGACGAAACATGACAAAGTTATAAGGTGAATTTAAAGAGCTCATTGAAACGTCAAAACAAATTGTTGACATATGTTATTTTCATAACATTGACAAATATTTCTCATGAAAGATACAGAATTCAAACAAATATTTTTGTATTTGTTTATTTACTATTTTGGACATTGTGATGAGCTGTATTTATATTTTTCGATTATTAATATTTGTTTTTGTTCTCTAATCCCGTAATATTAAAGTTAACCCTCGTATTATATTTAATTATTTTTATCTATACATAAAAAAAAAAATTTTTTTGTGTGTGTCATATATTTATCAATATTATTAATGTGTTTTTTGTTTTGTTTCTTTTTCGGTACTCATGCATTGATTAATTTTGTACGAATCTTGCTATACAATTGTGGTTGCAGCAATCATTTTAAGTGTAACAAATACGATACTAGGACAAGAGTCATCATTCTTTAAGAAGCCATGGCCAACATACAGTCTACAGAATATGCCACAGACACGATTCACATGTCATGACAAAATACTTGGTGGCTATTATGCAGATCCGGAGACTCAATGTCAAATGTTCCATGTATGCGTCAAAGTTGGCGGAGTGGGGGTAAGTGCCCAATGACTACCTTTAAAAGAGTACGACTATTTGTAACCATCTGCTGCAGCAGCATCAGCATTTACTTTTAACCTACGAAAAAACTCCAAACGTTAGCCAGTCGCCAGTTATCCACACTGTCATCTCTGAGATACATTCAACACATTCACTTGCCTTGTCTTGTCTAGGTGATGCCGATCTAAAACTTGGAAGATGGTCAGCAATGAGTTGAAGTAGTTGTATCTCTATATTTGTATCTTCAATTTAACAAAATGAATATTAGAATGTTTCAGTTGTTATTATGTCGGTTGTTTTGGTTTGTTTTGTTTTGCGATGAAAAATTGGCTCGGATTGCGAATGTGATCAACCATCGTTTATAGTTTTTGTTTAGAGCGCAAAACTTCATAGAGCATAGATGTAACTGCTTGGGAAGATACAAAAGAATGCCGTTTAATTTAGTCAAAGTCTTGAAGCGTAATAGAGTCTGGTGACTACAACTCGCTGATTTCCACTTGTAAATGTTAAAGTGTAAATTATTTCTTCTTAAGCAACTCTTGGGAGCATTTGTCTTTATTATATGTACAGCGGTTCGGTTGTTTTGAGATTCTTATGCGTTTCATATGGTCTTCTTTGTTTTGCACTTCACTTGACAAATGATGGAGTATAAATAATGTCATAGTTTCTCATTGAATGGAGTTGGATGGTTTGATAGTTGGAATATTACAATCTAGTTTTCAATTCAAAGAATTATTATTGAATGCACCGATTTTAAAGAAAATATAGCGCAATTTAAAAAAAAAAATCATCTATTTATTTATAACAATAAATACTCAAGCTATACAGTGTAGCAACCAACTTCAAGTTGCTATCATTTCTAAACGGCTCGTCTGACAGCTTTATTCCAATGAAAGTTCATTTTATTATTTACAAGCTTACCAGAGTATTTTGATTTGTTGCAAGTTATTCGTAAATGAATTCAATCGTTATAGTATGATTGCTTTATATTCCCAGCAAAAAATATAGTTTCCATAAAGTTACTTTCTTAGAAGCTCCAACTTGTCATCCGGAAGTAGTGTAAACTAGGATCATCTCCAATGAATTTTACACGGGCTTGTCATACGACGGGAATACTTCGTTTCCCTTTACATTGCATTAGAAGTTGTTCCTTGGAAGTTCCACCATTTCACTTTTTATTTTAATCAATATTTGTTTATTACACTTTTATTTTCTTATTATTTAATTTTTCAATTTGAACTTTTTCCCTCCGACCGAGGTTGAACTTGGGCGTGTTAGCATCATAACAGAACGCCTTAACACACTCAGCCACAAACGCCATTAAACATGAAACATCGAAACGTCAATTCAAATGTTTGTGATATGGTCGTAATATGACTCCAATGCATAACATTCTAACCCCTTCTCGAGATGTTATTTATTAGTATGAATGAACAAATAAAGAACACAGGTTAAAATCTCACCAGCGGTGCATTTTTATACCCACCACCATAGAATGGTGACGGGGGTATAATAAGTTTGTCATTCCGTTTGTAACGCATCGAAATATCGATTTCCGACTATATAAAGTATATATATTCTTGATCAGGGAGAAATTCTAAGACGATATAACGATGTCCGTCTGTCCGTCTGTCCGTCTGTCTGTCTGTCTGTCTGTTGTAATCACGCTACAGTCTTCAATAATGAAGCAATCGTGCTGAAATTTTGCACAAACTCGTCTTTTGTCTGCAGGCAGGCCAAGTTCGAAGATGGGCTATATCGGTCCAGGTTTTGGGGTCTTTGGCTTATAGAAATCGTAGTTTTTATCCAATTTGCATGCAATTTGAAATCTAGAGGTATTTTATGCCCGTAAAGAGGTGTGCCAAAAATGGTGAGTATCGGTCCATGTTTTGGTATAGCCCCCATATAGACCGATCTCCCGATTTTACTTCTTGGGCTTATAGAAACCGCAGTTTTTATTCAATTTACCTGAAATTGGAAATCAAGAGGTATTGTAGGACTACAAATACGTGTGCCAAAAATTGTGAGTGTTGGTCCATGTTTTGGTATGGTCCCCATATAAACCAACCTCCCGATTTGGGGTCTTGGGCTTATAGAAACCGTAGTTTTTATCAAATTTGTCTGAAATTGGAAACCTAGAGGTATTTTAGGGCCATAAAGAGGTGTGCCGAAAATGGTGAGTATCGGTCCATATTTTGGTATAGTCCCCATATAGACCGATCTCCCGATTTTACTTCTTGGGCTTATAGAACCCGCAGTTTTTATTCAATTTACCTGAAATTGTAAATCTAGAATTATTATAGGACCACAAATACGTGTGCCAAAAATTGTGTGTATCGGTCCATATTTTGGTATAGCCCCCATATAGACCGATCTCCCGATTTTACTTCTTGGGCTTATAGAAACCGCAGTATTTATTCAATTTACCTGAAATTGGGAATCTAGAGGTATTGTAGAACCTCAAATACGTGTGCCAAAAATTGTGAGTATCGGTCCATGTTTTGGTATGGTCCCCATATAAAACGACCTCCCGATTTGGGTCTTGGGTTTATAGAAACCGTAGTTTTTATCCAATTTGTCTGAAATTGGAAATCTAGAGGTATTTTAGGACCATAAAGAGGTGTTCCCGATTTTACTTCTTGGGCTTCTAGAAACCGTAGTTTTTATCTGATTTGCCTGAAATTGTAAATATTCTGGTATTTTAGGCTCACAAAAACGTGCATCGGATTAAGTTTTTATCGGTCCATTTGGTAATGCCTCCATATAGACCGACTTCACTTCTTGAGGGTATCGAAGACGCACTGATCATGAAAATTGCTTGAAATTCAATGTAAAATTTCTAGATTTTACTTCTACAGATTTAAGATTTCAAATCAAGACATTATTTTATAATTTTCTTGCACACTTACAAGAGATGTTAATGATTCCTCTAAAACTCAAACAAAAATGGTTCTTATAAATCCAGAATCTGATATAGTCCTCATAGTTGAAATCTTTAAATTTATCTTCGGGAAGTGTCCTCAAGTCCTCAAGCCCTCCTGAAATTTCAAAGGAAATCCTAATATTTGGTTCATGGTGGTGGGTATTTAAGATTCGGCCTGGCCGAACTTAGTGCTGTATATACTTGTTTTTATTATTATTATACCCACCACCATAGAATGGTGACGGGGGTATAATAAGTTTGTCATTCCGTTTGTATCACATCGAAATATCGATTTCCGACTATATAAAGTATATATAAAGTATATATATATATATATATATATATATATATATATATATATATATATATATATATATATATATATATATATATATATATATATATATATATATATATATATATATGCGTACCATATATTTTGGGGACTTTTTTCCGATATATTGTATATTTCGGGGACATTTGCATACTTTGGGGACGGTCCTCAAAAAAATCGTACATAAACCGCATACTTTGGGGACTTCAGTCTATCGTATAGTTCAGGGACTGTTTTTGAAAATTTTGAGATTGCATTTTTGATTTATTGCTCTGTTACATTTATACTTATTTACTTACTGTTTAACAATTTATAACCCTGTTTTATAATATTTATAACAACTTTCATATTTCAATTTTTTTGGTATTGTTGCCACCTCTCCTGTGTTAAAAATAAACTTGTAAGATGTGAGGCGACATCTATGAGTAGGCATAAAATATTACTACTGGTTCCAAGCTTTACTAAGTTAAACAAGCCATCTACAGTCTGATTCATACAATGATCATTTCAATTGCTTCTTTAAAAGATTGGCCTTATGCAATACACTATTATTACAATTCATTCAAAAGGATATTTTATTTGTCATTCGCACATTTATATTTTTAAAACGAATTAATAAAATTATTTTTCGGAAAATTAAATAAAAACTATAAATATGTAGTTTCAGGGTGCAATAGAATTTGAACCCGGACTTCAGGGCTTTCATTCTAATGCGCTACATACTGAGCTATAGACGCTCTTTTTGCTGGGTGACATTAATACGTATTGCACGTGTGCTGTATTTGCACCAGTTAACGTAAGCAACAGAACAACAAATAAATAAAAGTAACATAATAAATTGTAAATCTAGAGTCACCTTCCAGTGTTACCAAATGAAAATACATATAAAACTAAGTTACCTTTTCGCTATAGGCAAAATGAAGTTTTTTTTTTTAACGTTTTTTAAAATATGATGTAAGATGTTAACATACTGCATTATAAACTGATCTAACAAAACTAGAGTGTCTAGCGATAGCGTAACGGACACTTTATAAACTCTTTCCTATCCATGTGTGTCAAAATTGATTTTTGTAGAAATACTTTTTAAAAAATTTTGTTAATTTAAAACATTTTTGTTGGAGAAATTTTTGTATAAAAAATTTGGTTTTATATAAAATTTTGATTGTATTAAAATTTTGTTTCTATGTAATGATTTATAATTTTTTTTCTATACAAAAATTGTAATACACAAAAAGTTGACAAGATTTCTTACAGCAACAAAATTTTCTACAGAAAAAAAAATTATTTATAAAAACATAACTTTTCCACAAATTTAAAAGGTATTTCTATAAAAAATCAGTTTAGACATACTATCATGTTGTCGCTAGACATTCTCTTATTGTTTTTAGATCTTTTTATAACGCAGTGTGTTTACAGCTATTTATCGATGTATTTTGAAAAAATGTCTTCAAAAAGTCATTTTGTCTACAGCAATAAGGTAACTAAATTGTATGTGTACTTTCACTTGGCAACACTAGAATGAGATGCTAGTTTTGCGATATTCCCGCTAGTTTTCTATGATTTGTTTTTCTAGTTGTTAAGTTAAATGGTGCAAATAAAGGGTGATTCTTTTGAGGTTAGGATTTTCATGCATTAGTATTTGACAGATCACGTGGGATTTCAGACATGGTGTCAAAGAGAAAGATGCTCAGTATGCTTTGACATTTCATCATGAATAGACTTACTAACGAGCAACGCTTGCAAATCATTGAATTTTATTACCAAAATCAGTGGCAGAAAATCCGCTTTTTTATCGACAAATTTTGTTCAGCGATGAGGCTCATTTCTGGTTGAATGGCTACGTAAATAAGCAAAATTGCCGCATTTGGAGTGAAGAGCAACCAGAAGCCGTTCAAGAACTGCCCATGCATCCCGAAAAATGCACTGTTTGGTGTGGTTTGTACGCTGGTGGAATCATTGGACCGTATTTTTTCAAAGATGCTGTTGGACGCAACGTTACGGTGAATGGCGATCGCTATCGTTCGATGCTAACAAACTTTTTGTTGCCAAAAATGGAAGAACTGAACTTGGTTGACATGTGGTTTCAACAAGATGGCGCTACATGCCACACAGCTCGCGATTCTATGGCCATTTTGAGGGAAAACTTCGGAGAACAATTCATCTCAAGAAATGGACCGGTAAGTTGGCCACCAAGATCATGCGATTTGACGCCTTTAGACTATTTTTTGTGGGGCTACGTCAAGTCTAAAGTCTACAGAAATAAGTCAGCAACTATTCCAGCTTTGGAAGACAACATTTCCGAAGAAATTCGGGCTATTCCGGCCGAAATGCTCGAAAAAGTTGCCCAAAATTGGACTTTCCGAATGGACCACCTAAGACGCAGCCGCGGTTAACATTTAAATGAAATTATCTTCAAAAAGTAAATGTCATGGACCAATCTAACGTTTCAAATAAAGAACCGATGAGATTTTGCAAATTTTATGCGTTTTAAAAAAAAAAAAAGTTATCAAGCTCTTAACAAATCACCCTTTATAGCATATGTATTGTACGTGTTAACAGCAATTAGGCATCAGCGCTTATGTAGCTCAGTATGTAGCGCAGTGGAGTGGGAGTCCTGAAGTCCAGGTTCAAATCCTGTTGCACCTAGAGATTATATGCTTTTAGATTTTATTTAATTGATTATATCTATGATAGTTAAATTTAAACTATTTGTCGATTCCTTATTTGCCTTTGATTTTTAAAATCATGCTATGTTTTTTGAAAATAATAAAATGATTTTATAAATTGACAACATTTTCGAATGAAATAAAGAACTGACAAAATATTCAACATTACACTGAAAAAATATTGTCGTAAACAAAACAAAAATGTTTTTCAAACGAGTATTTTGTGGCAAACAATGATATAAGTTGTTGTCTTGTGCAAAAGACGATAAACTTAACAATGGAATTTTATACCGTTGAATCAATGTCAACTTGTCCTTAAAAATGTGAAACCTTCTGTTTTAACATTTTTGACAAAATATTCTATAGAACAAAATATTTTATAGAAACAAAATTTTGAAAAAAAAAATCTATTGAAAAGGAACTTTGACAAATTTTTTTTTCTTTTTCTTTTTCTTTTTCTTAAAAAACAAAGCTTTTTATAAAATAACAATTTTCTATAAGAACAAAATTTTGACAAAATGTTAGATTGGAGAAAATTTTATATATTTATATTTTTAATTCCATGAAAAAGTTTATGGAAAAGTATTTTCACAAACTTTTGTGTAGAAACAAAGTTTTTTAAAATGTTTTATAAATTTCATAAAAAATGTTTTTTCAATCCAAAGGTTGTCAAATTTCTTTCTAGAAACTTTTTATCAAAGTCTTCCATTTATAGAAACTGTTGTAAAATTTTTGGGTTTTGTGTCAACATTTTTTTTTTGTAGAAAATGTTGTCAATTTTTTATAGAAGACTATGTCAAAATCTTATTGCTGTAGAAAATTTTGTTAAAATTTTATTTCCATAAATTATTTAGTCAAAATATTATATCTATTAAAAATTTTGTTTTTATAGAAAGTTTTGTCAAAAGGATGCTTGTGTAGACTCTTTTTATTTTTTCGTCCTTAAAACACTTTTTTCTTGTTAAACATTTAAAAAAGTAAAAATTGTATTCTTATGTCAACAATTTGTTTTTTTCCAATAGAAAAATTTCTAATAGATTTTTTCTGTAGAACTTGTTTCAATATATAATTTCATTAAAAACTTGCTAAATGAATAATATTTTGGCGAAGTTTTCTAAGAAAAGAAAAAAACTGTGACATAATTTTCTAAAGAAACAAATTTTGTTGTTGTTTTTTTTTTATTTCAGCTTAAAACCATGCATTGACTAAACTACAAGTGTAGCTTAACCAGTAGAGGAAAAGAATGTTTGTCAAATTTATTTGGGCAAAGCCCTATAGACTGTAAGATGGTTGGATAGACGCACGCAGAAATAAATTTTTACAAAATTTTCTAAAGAAATACAATTTGCCAAACTATTCTTAGAAACAAAATTTTAACATCATTTTCTAAGAAATCAATGTACGTTAGTTAAATTAACTAACACCAAGGAAAAAAATATACATAAATGAAGCATTACGATTAACTAAATTCGTGTCTTCCACCAAATAGTTCAAAATTTCTTTAAATTAGTAAATTTTACCAAAAAATGCATCCACCTTGAACTTCGTTGTCACTAAAGACATTCTTGCAATTTTGAACTCTATGTTTTTCCTTCAAACTACAAAATTTTCTTTAACAAGTGAAAAATATTTACCTATTTTTATGCCATCGGCGTGATTCAAACGTTTGTAATACTTTTTAGTTAAAATTTTCAACAAATATTCAAAATTTACTAAAATTAACCCAAAGTTTTCTTCCTGGTGAGCTCACTGTTTTTGCAATGCATGTTTTCTTAGAAATAAACGTTCGACATAATTTTCTAAAGAAATAAAATTTTAACAAAACAACTGTAGAAACAACATTTTAGTTATTTTCTATATAAATAAAAGTTTCGCAAAATTTCTACGGAAATAAAATTTTGAAATTTTCTAAAAGAATAAAATTTTTCAACATGTTCTGAGGAAATAAAATTTTGACAATATATTGGAAAGAAAAAAAAAACAAAGTTTTCTAAAGAAATAACATGTTTTACAGAAATAAATTTCTTACAAAACTTTCTTAAAAAAGGTAATTTTTAACATAATTTTCTATACAAAAAAAATATGAGCAATCATTATTGTTATTTTGATTTAAGCTATACGAGTAGCTTAATCAAAAGAAAAAAAAATTAGAAATTTTTTACAAAATAAAATTTCAACAAAATATTGACAAAAGTTTCTACTGAAGCAGCATTTGGACAAAAATCCTTTGCAAAACCAAAAACATTACAAAACTTTCTATAAAACAAGTATATACAGCAGTAAGTTCGGCCTGACCGAATCTTAAATACCCACCACCATGAATCAAATATTATAGTTTCCTTTGAAATTTCAGGGGTTTGATGACAGATATTCTCCCACGCAGAGCAGTACAACTAGTACACTTGCCGAAGATAAATTGAAAGATTTTACCTATGAAGACTATATCATATTCGGGATTTATAAGAACCATTTTTGTTTGAGTTTTAGAGGAATCATTAACATCTATTGTAAGTGTGCAAGAAACTGATGAAATAACGCCTTGATTTGCAAATCTTTAGATTTCCACCTGCATTATTTAGATGATTACGAGAATTAAAATCTGAATATTTTACTATTTTAACAATTTTCTTGATCAGTGCGCCTTCTATACCCTCAGGAAGTGAAATCGGTCTATATGGAGGCCTTACAAAATGGACCGCTAAAACCTAAATCTGATTCACGTTTTTGTGTGTCTAAAATACCAATATTATGGCATTCCAATTTATCGCAAATCGGACAAAAACTATGGTTTCTAGAAACCCAAGAAGTTAAGTCGGGAGATCGGTTTTATGGGGGCTATACTAACACATGGACCGATACTCTCCATTTTTAGCACACCTCTTTATGGTCCTAAAATACCTCCAGATTTTAAATTTCAGGCAAATTGGATGAAAACTACGGTTTCTATGAGCCAAAGACCCCAAATTTGGAGGTCGGTTTATATGGGGACTATAACAAAACCTGGACCGATATAGCCCATCTTCGAACTTGACCTGCCTGCAGACAAAAGATTTCAAATTTCAGCACGATTGCTTCATTATTTAAGACTGTAGCGTGATTACAACAGACAGACGGATAGACGGGCATGCTTATATCGTCTTAGAATTTCTCCCTGATCAAGAATATATATATTTTATATAGTCGGAAATCGATATTTCGATGTGTTACAAACGGAATGACAAACTTATTATACCCCCGTTACCATTCTATGGTGGTGGGTATAAAAAAATTGACAAAAGTTTCTAATTTTGACAAAAATCTTTTGCAAAATAAAAAAACAAGTATATACGGCCGTAAGTTCGGCCAGGCCGAATCTTATGTACCCTCCACCATGGATTGCGTAGAAACTTCTATTAAAGACTGTCATCCATAGAAATAAAATTTTGTCAAAATTAGTTACAGAAATAAAATTTCACCAAAATTTGCTATAGTTTTATCAAAATTTTCTTTATAACTAAAATTTTGGCAATATTTTCTTTAGGAAAATAATTTTGGCAAAATTTTCTATAGCAAAACAATTTTGGCAAAATTTTCCAAAGAAATAACATTTTAGCAAAATTTTTTTACAGAAATAAAATTATGCCAAAATTTTCTATAGAAATAAAATTTTAACAAAATTTCTATTGAAATAAAATTTTGGCAAAATTTTCTATAGAAACCAAATTTTGGCATAATTTTCTATAGAAATCAAATTTTGGTAAAACTTTCTTTAGAAATCAAATTTCGGTAAAATTTTTTTTGGAAATCAAATTTTGGCAAAATTTTCTATAGAAATGGAACTAAATGTTCTATAGAAGATATTTTTTGTAGAACTTTCTCCAAATTTTGGTAGATTATTTTTGTTCCTAGTGGCAACGGTGGGGATCAGTTTATATGGGGGCTATACATAATTATTGACCGATATGGACCAATTTTAGCATGGTTGTTAGAGACCATATTTTTGCGTGATTGTTAGAGATCATATACTAAAACCAGGTACCACCAAGAGGATTCAGAGGTTAAATTTGGGGATCGGTTTATATGGGGGCTATACGTAAACGTAGTCCGGTATGGCCCATTTTCAATACCATCCGACCTACGTCAATAATAACTACTTGTGACAAGTTTCAAGTCGATTGCTTGTTTGGTTCGGAAGTTAGCGTGATTTCCACAGACGGACGGACAGATGGACATAGCTAGATCGACTCAGAATTTCACCAGGACCCAGAATATATATACTTTGTGGGGTCTTAGAGCAATATTTCGATGTGTTACAAACGGAATGACAAAGTTAATATACCCCCATCCTATGGTGGAGGGTATACAAATCAAAACTTTATATAAAAAGACAACTATGACAAAAGTTTCTATAAAGAAATTTGACAAAACAAAGTTTTCTAAAGAAATAACATGTTTTACAGAAATAAATTTCTTACAAAACTTTCTTAAAAAAGGTAATTTTTAACATAATTTTCTATACAAAAAAATATGAGCAATCTTTATTGTTATTTTGATTTAAGCTACACGAGTAGCTTAATCAAAAGAAAAAAAAAAATTAGAAATTTTTTGATAAGTTTTCTTAAAAAAACTGAAAAAAAATTTCTATAGAAAAAAATGTTGACAACATTTTTTAATGAAATTAAATGTTGACAAGATGTTCTACAGAAAAAAGTCTATATAAATCAAATGTGACAAAGTTTTTTATAGCAACAAATTTTTGACAAAAGAATTTAAATCTGTTTTGTTTTTAATGTTTAACAAGAAACAATGTTTTTCAAAAACGAAAAAAGAAAAAAAGAGTTTCTACATAAACGTACTTTTGACAAACATTTCTATAAAAACACAATTTTGACAAAATTTCCTATTGAAACAACATTTTGACTAAATATTTTATGGACATAAAATTTTTACAAAATAAAATTTCGACAAAATATTGACAAAAGTTTCTACTGAAGCAGCATTTGGACAAAAATCCTTTGCAAAACCAAAAACATTACAAAACTTTCTATAAAAAGACAACTATGACAAAAGTTTCTATAAAGAAATTTGACAAACTTTTGTATTGAAAACAAAAAATACGAACTTTATAAAACTAAAATTTAGAACAAAAACCTTGTTTCTATACAAAAGTTTACCAAAATGTTGTTTTTGTAGTAATGTTAAAATGTTGGTTTAAAACTTTTTATGGAATTGAAAATATACAAAATGTTTTCTTCCCATTTTGTCACAGTTCCCTTCTAATAGATTTTTTTTACAAAATTTTGTTTCTATAAAAAATTTTGTTCTATTGAATATTTTGTCAAAAAAGTATTAAAACAGAAGGTTTCAAATTTTTTTGGACAAGTTAACATCGATTTAATAACTGGTATAAAATTCCATTACTAAGTCAAATCGTATTATAAAGATTATCGACTTTTAGACAATACAACAATTTATATCATTCTCTGTTTTACGACAATAGTTTTTCAATGAAATATTGAAAATTTTATCAATCCTTTATTGCTTTAGAAAATGTTGTCTCAATCCTACAAATTTATTTCATTTATCATCAAAATTTCATCCATTTCGAACATCATTTGTATTAATAGATTCCCAAAAACAGTATGATTTTAAAAATTCCCAATGAAGGATAATACGGTTTCGAAAAAGGTCTGCAAAAAAATGTTTTAGGTTTAATTATCATACCTTATATATAATTAAACAAAATCTAAAAATGTGGGTGCCACAGGATTTGAACCTAGACCTCAGTACTCCCACTCCACTGCGCTACATATTGAGCTACGTAACCACTGATTGCTCTTTGACATTAACACTTACAATACATATGCTATTGCACCATTTAACTTAACAAACAGAAAAACAAATCATAAAAAATGGCGGGAAATTCGCAAAACTAGTACTTCATTACAGTGTTACCAAGTTAAAATATATATAGGATAAAGTTACCTTATCGCTGTCAGTAAAATTAAGAGTTTTTACAAGTAATTTGTTCAATCTATATCTTAAAACAGATTTAAACGCCGCATTATAATCAGATGTAAAGAAATAACCAGAACGTCTAGGGAAAGTGTTATAATATTTTTTTCACAACTTAATTTTTGCAGAAAATTTTGTCAAAATTTTATTACTTTATCAAAAATTTCCAAATTTTATTTCTTTAGAAAATTTTTTTCAACATTTTATTTCTATAGAAAATTTGGGTTTTTTTATTTAAATTTAGTTTATATGGAAAATTTTGTCAATATATTATTTAGAACATTATGCCGAAAGTTTATTTCTAAGAAAAAATTGTTCTAAATTTTATTTCTTTCTTAAATATTTCATTTAAATACAGAATGATAAAATGCTTTTATATAAATAAATGCTTTTATTTATATTTCAATATTTCATTTAAATAAAGAATGTTAAAATGCTTTTATACAGAAAAGAAAGCTTTGTTTATATCTAAAATTTTATTGTCATAATTGTGTTTCTATAAAAAGATGTTGTTTAATAAAATTTTAAATTTTGTTTGTACTTCACTTATACATACAATTTTGTCCACATTTGACTTATTTCGAAAATTTGCCAACATTTTTTTTCTTTAGATAATTTTTTTCTTTAGAGAAAAGTGTATCAAAATATTTGTTCCTATGAAAAATGCTTTTATTAAATTGTAAATCTATTTTGTTTCTACGTTAGTTTCTTAAGAACATTTTGTCAAATTTTGTTTCTATTAACTATTTTTCAAAAATTCGTTTCTACAAATTATGTGGTCAAATTTTGCTTTATGCAAAAGTTCTCCGTCAGTCAGGTGTCGTGGGAAGAATTTCCAATAGTTTGATCAAGACGGAAATGTATATCTATGTTGTATAATCTATGTTTCGTCAACTTTGTTCCGATGCTTAAATTTCTGTTTGCTTCAGTTATAATATTTTCTTGCATTAACTACACTAATAGAAAAAATTACGTTCCGTAGTCGTGAACGGACGGTGACAAAATGAAACGGAAACGTTCACAAAAAAATCAAAACGGAATGTTCACTATTTCGTCCACGGGCGTTCACGATTTCATGAACGTCATTCGTTTTTCTTTGGCCATGACAAGTCTTAAAATAATCGTTAGATGTTATTATGGTAACTCCCTCGGTGGTACAATGTGCTAAGGCGACTGTTAACGCATGGTGGAGAAAACACAGGTTCGAGTCACGCCAGCAGAAATCTTTTTGTAATTTTGTTTATAAAGTCGTAACCATAGCGTTGTCAGATCATGAACGCTGGTTGTTGTTTTGACAACGCATGGTGTCATTTTATCGTTGTCAGATTGACACCGCCTGTTCTCAGTTTGACACCACATGTGTGTTGATTCACTTTCATGAACGAATCGTTTTGAAATGAGCACGCCGTGCATGATTTTTTCTATGAGTGATACGTATTTGGAAAAATGCTTAAAAAGTCTTAATTGTGAGAACAACGAACAACAGTTTTACATATTGGCTGTGAGATTGGTTGTATAGCCCAGTGGGTGATATATACTCTTTGGATTCGTGAATTCTGAGTTCGATTCCCTCGCAAAGGTTTTTTATAGTAGGCCTAGAGACTTAAAAATAATAAAATAACTATTTTTTCATAAATAGACAAATATAATCCGAGTAAAAAACAATGTAAAAGCATAAATTAAAAAGCACATCGATAAAACGGATCCCAAAGTTATATATAAAATTTTGCTTCAATACAAATTTTTCTTAAAATTTTGTTTCTGTAGAAAGTTTTATTTCTTTACAAAATTTTTGCAAAATTTTATTTCTTTGAAAAATTTTAAATTTTGTAAAAAATTCTTATTTTACAAAAATGTATCTTTTTTCACAAAATATTTATTTATTTAGAAAATTGTGAAATTTTATTTATAAAATTAAGATTTGATTTTTATAGAAAATTTTGACAACATTTTTTTTTTATAAAACTTTTCCACCATGTATGTCAAAATTGAAGTTTTATAGAAATTCTTTTTTAAAAATTTGTCTAAATTTTATTTCTTTACATAATTATGTCAAAATTGTTTGTTTTGTTCAATATACAATCAGAAAACTATCTTAACAGAATAGGCGATCATGTCAACCAGATTCAATGAAACAAGAAGACTAAAGCGCTACCATATACTAGACTTGCCTTTTAGAAATTAATCTGTGGTTTTAAAATACACAGCAAATCTCACTAAGTGTTTTTTTTTTTTTTTGTTATACGTTATGTATTTCGATGGATTTGCATAACATCTGTAATTGTTGTATATAATATTATATAAAACTGTTATCTAATTTGCTTAGTTCCCTAGGATAGATTGAATAAAAAAGAATTTCAAAACAAAAAACATTTTTTCTTTAGAAAATTATGTGAAAATTTTTTGTTTTGTTCAATATAAATCACAATTTTATTTTTATTTTTTAAAAATTTTTAACTTATTTAGAAAATTTAGTCAAAACTTCGTCGTTTCTTCAGATTTTTGTTTCAATATTCTGGAAATTGTGTTTCTATGGACAATTTTATCAAAATTTTGTTTTCGTAGACAATTTTATCAAAATTGGGTTTCTATAGGCAACTTGGTCAGAATTGTGGTTCCATGAAAAATTTGTTTAAAAAACAAAACTTTGTCACATGTTGTTTCTTTAGATTTTTTCTTTCTTTCTTTAAAACATTTCACCATTTTTTTAAAATTTTTTTTCTTGTATAAAATTTTGTTTGTTTAATAAATTTTGAAAAAGATTCAATGTTTAACAAAAAATAAAGTTTTTCAAAAACGAAAAAAAAGCTTCTATAGAAATATACTTTTGACAAAACTTTCTATAATAACAAAATTTCCTATAGAATCAAAATTTTGACTAAATATTTTATGTAAGTAAAATTTTAACAAAATTTTATACAGAAATAAAATTATGACAAAATGTTCTATAAAAAATAATTGACAAAATTTTCAACAGAAACAAAATTTTGGCAAAAATCTTCTGCAAAACTAAAAATTTTACAAAATTTTCTATAAAAAGACAACTTTGACAAAAGTTTCTATAAAGAAATTTGACAAACTTTTGTATTGAAAAAAATTGTTTACGAACTTTATAAACTTTGTTTCTATACAAAAGTTTGCCAAAGTGTTGTCTTTGTAGAAAATTATGAAAAATTTTGGTTTTACAATCTCTATTATTGAATTGTAAATATACAAAATGCTCTCCAATATAAAATTTTGTTCTTATAGAAGATTTTGCTTTTATAAAAAAAAAAAAAACTTTTTTAGACAATTTTGTGTTTTTGTCTAAAATTTTTCAAAATTTTGTTCTATGAATAATAAAAGGTATAAAAGTCCATTGTTAAGTCAAATCGTCTAACTAAGGTACAGAAAAAATTATCCTCTTTTAGAAAGTACAATAATTTATATCGTTCTCTGCCGTAAAATACTCGCCGTCTGTTTTTTTTTATATGTTGACGACTATATTTTTTCTGTGTAATATTTAAAATGTTATCAATCCTTTATTTCGTTAGAAAATGTTGTCTAAATTCTCCAAATATATTTCATTTACTAACAAAGTTAGTAATCAATAAATTTCTAACATCATTTTTATTAATAGAATCCCAAAAACATAGTATGATTTTAAAAATTCCCAATAAAGGATAAAAATTCGAAAAATGTCTGCAAAAATATGTTTTAGGTTTAACTATCATACCTTATATATAATAAAACAAAATCCAAAAATCTAGGTGCTACAGAATTTGAACCTGGACCTCAGGACCCCCACTTCACAGCGCTACATGCTGAGCTACGCAAGCGCTGATGGCTCTATGACATTACCACTTACAATACATATGGTATATTTGCACCAATTAACATAACAAACAGAAAAACAAATCATTTACAAATGGCGGGAATTTCGCAAAACTAGTATCTCATTCCAGTGTTACCAAGTGAAATATATATAGTACTAAGTTACCTTATCGCTGTCGGCAAAATGAAGAGTTTTTAGAATTCATTTGTTCAATATATATCGTTAAACAGATCTAAATGCCGCATTATAATTATATTAAAAGAAAAGACCAGAACGTCTAGGAAAAGTATAAGGTACAATTTATATTTTTTTTTCAAAATTTAATTTCTGCAGAAAATTTTGTCAAAATTTTATTTTTTTAGAAAACTGTCAAATTTTTTTTCTTCAGAAAATTTTTTCAAAACTTTATTTCTTTGAAAAAATTTTCAAATTTTTATTTCTTTGGAAAACTTTTCAAAATTTTATTTCTTTAGAAAATTTTGTTAAAACTTTATTTCTTAAGTACATTTTAGGAAAAATTAATGTTGTTAATGTAGAAAGTTTCTATAGAAACAAAACTTCTCTCAAATTAAAATTTGTTATGAAAAACAATTATAGAAATAACATTTAAAAACAAAAACAAACCTGTAAAAAAAATTTTGTAGAAGCAAAATGTTCACAAAATTTTCTGATAGAAATAAAGTTTATAATAACAATTTCTGTAGAAATAATTTTTTTACACGAACATTTGGTAACAGGAATTTCTTTAGAAACAAACTATTAACAAAATTATTTATAGAAATAACATTTTTAACAAGAATTTCTGCTACAAAAGATTTTGAAAAAAAAAATCTGTAGAAGGACAAATTTGAAAAAGTTTCAGTAGAAGCAAATTTTCCGATTTCAACAAGAATTTTCACAAGGCTTAGACAACATTTTCAAAGAACATTTTTAAAACAATTTAATATAGAAATACATATATTGTTTAAGAAGAAACTTTATAGAAACACAATTTGAAAATAAAATTTTCTTTAGAAAATATATGACAAAATGTTCTTTGGAAAATTATAATGAGATTAAATTTCTAAAAATGTCTACAAGAAAACAACAAAAGTTAGTGAAAAAATCACAAAATTTTCTAAAGACGAAAACTAATTTCTATAAAAATTTTGACGTACATGGAGGAAAAATTTTATATTAAAAAACATTTTAAAACAATCATTTCTTAAAAAAATTGGTAAAATGTTATAAAGAAAGAAATTTCGACAAAACTTTCTATAGCAACAAAATGAACTACAGAAGCAAAAATCTCTAGAAACAAGATATGATAAAGTTTGCTTTTTCTTTTTCTTAAGAAATTTTTATCATATTTTCTATGGAACCACAATTTTGACCAAGTTGCCTATAGAAATTTTCTTAACATTGTCCATAAAAACACAATTTTAAAAAATTTTATAAGATAAAAATCTAAAAAATGATAAAATTTTCTATATAATTTATTTTTTTTTATTTTTAACAACATTTTCTAAATAAATAATATTATGACAAAACTTTCCATATAAATTAAATTTGAAACAAATTCTAAAAAATAAAATTTTGGAAAAAATTTAAATCATTTTGTCAAAATTTGATTTCTTTTAAAATTTTTTTCCCAAAATTTTATTTTTTAGAAATTGTTTAAAATTTAAATTATATGGAAAATTAAAAACATTAAATTTTTCATAAAATGTAATTAAGAAATAAAGTTTTAAACAAATTTTCTATACAAATAAATTGTTGACATAATTTTCTAAAGAAATAAAATTTTGATTTTTTTTTAAATAAATAAAGTTTTGAGAAAATTTTCTGAAGCAATAAAATTTTAACAAAGTTTTCTAAAAAAAAAGAAAATTTGACAAATTTTTATTTTATTTTTTTTTTTAATAAAGTGTCGTTGATACTTTTTCTAGAAGTTCTGCTCTTTTCGTTTTTTTCAAATCTGATTATAATGTGGTGTTTAAATCTGTTTAACGATACATATTATTCATATTCTAAAAAACTCTTAATTTTACAGACAGTGATAAGGTAACTTAATACTATATATATTTGCACTTGGTAACACTAGAATGAAATACTAGCTTTGCGAAATTCCCGCCATTTGTAAATGATTTGATTTTCTGTTTATTAAGTTAAATGGTGCAATAGCATATGTATTGTAAGTGCTAATGTCAAGGAGCAAACAGCGCTTACGTAGCACGGTATGTAGTGCGGTGGAATGGGAGCTCTGAAGTCTAGGTTCAAATCCTGTTGCACTCAGATTTTTTGGATTTTGTTTTATTATATATAAACTATTATATTAAAACTAAAACATTTTTTGCAGACATTTTTCGAATCTTTATCCTTCATTGGGAATTTTTAAAATCATACGATGTTTTTGGGATTCTATTAATAAAAATGATGTTAGAAATTGATTGATTACTAATTTTGTTGATAAATGAAATATATTTGGAGAATTTAGACAAAGGAATTGGGAAATTCACACGGACAAAAAAGACTGTTTTTCATATGTTTGGGTGTAAAAATTATATGGTTTTGAGTTCCAAACAATTAATTTTTTATATTTTTACATGTGTGAAAAATATAATAAATTGTATCAAGATACCCTTTGAAGATAATATTATTTGTAGTAAATGCCCTCTGTAATGTAAATTTTAATACAATATTTGGGATACAAAATGTTTGTAAATATAATATGCTTGGATGCAAACATATATTAAATAAAAATACCCTAAAAACATATATGTGTTTAGAAATACAGATCTAGAGAGTATACTGCAAGTAAAAGAATGGATGTAACCAATTGGCGCATTAAAAAATATAAACACAAAAAAATGCATCACACTTTTTCTACCAGTGTATACCTAAGGTGAAACATAATATGTTAGAAGAATACAAACAATATTTTGTTTGGACCAATCCTGATAATCGCTACAATGTGTGGAAATAGTAATAAATTGTATCAAGATGCCCTCTGGAGATAATATTATTTGTAGTAAATGCCCTCTGTAATGTAATTGTATGAAACTCTAAAATAGTGAAGACAAAAACCAGTGAAAACGAAGTATGCGCGGCAACACTATTATGTATTATATATATCGTATAATTTGGGTACACGTCCTTGAAATATGCGATAAAATGACACAGTCCTTGAAATATGCGATACAAAGGAAAAACGTTATATATAACGATCCTTACATGGGAATTGGAAAAAATAAGTATATATAGTACGACAAAGTAGAATATAACAATTTACTGTAAAGTAAAGTACAAAAAAACACTGTCCCCAAACTATACGTTATACATATATATATATATATATATATATATATATATATATATATATATATATATATATATATATATATATATATATATATATATATATATATATATATATATATATATATATATATATATATATATATATATATATATATATATATATATATATATATATATATATATATATATATATATATTTGATCAAGGAGCAATTCTAAGATGTCCGCCTGACCGTGTATTGTAATCACGCTACAGTATTCAGTAATGGAGATATCGTCCCGAAATTTGACACAGAATCGTCTTTTGTCTGCATGCAGGCCAAGTTCGAAGAAGGTCCAGGTTTTGATATAGCTCCCATATAAACAGATCGCACGATTTTGGGCCTCTAGCTTATAGAAACCGTAGTTTTTACCCAATTTGCCTGAACTTGGAAATCTAGAGGTATTCTAGAACAATAAAGATGTGTACCGAAAATGGAGAGTACCGGACCATGTTTTGGTATAGCCCCCATATAGACCGATCTCCCGATTTTATTTCTTGGGCTTCTAGAATCCGTAGTTTTTATCCAATTTGCCTGAACTTGGAAAACTAGAGATATTCTAGGACCATAAAGAGGTGTGTCGAAAATGGTGAGTACCAGTCCATGCTTTGATATAGCCCCCATATAGACCGATCTCCCGATTTTACTTCTTAGGCTTCTAGAATCCGTAGGTTTTACCCAATTGGATTGAAATTGGAAATCTAGAGGTATTCCAGGAGCATAAAGAGGTGTGCCGAATATATTGTGTATCGGTACAGTTTTTGATATAGCCCCCTTACAAACCGGCCCTCCGATTTAGGGTCTAGATTTTAGAACTACAATTAGATGTGCTGAATATTGTGTGTATCCCTCCATGTTTTTGGCATAGCCCCCATTAGACCGATCTCCCGATTTAACTCCTAGGGTTTCTAGAAATTGTAGTTCGTATTCGATTTGCCACAAATTGAAATATACTGGCATTTTAGACCCACATATAAGTGTATGTTTTTATCAGTCCACTTGGTAAGGACTCCATATAGACCGATTTCAGATCTTGAGGGTACAGAAGGTGCACTGATCATGAAAATTGCTTGAAACTGGATGTAAAATTTCCAGATTTTACTTATAGTAATAATTTAAATAATCGGGGTAAAAATCTACAGATTTTAGATTTAAAATCAAGGCGTTATTTCATCATTTTTTTGCACACTTACAAGAGATGTTTATGAATCCTCTAAAACTCAAACAAAAAATGGTTCTTATAAATCCAGAGTCTGATCTAGTCTTCATAGGTAAACTCTTCAAATTTATCTTCGGAAGCGAAATGGTTGAATTGATCTATTTGGGAAAATATCTGTCATCAAACCCCCCTGAAATTTGCAAAGGAACTTAGTATATTTGATACATGGTGGTGGGTATTTAAGATTCGGCTCGGCCGAACTTACTGTTGTATATACTTGTTTTTTTTTTGTAATTTTTTATGTTAAACTTCGTTTTTATTTTGTTATTTTTTGCGTATAAATATATTCTTTCCATTAAAAATCAAAAAAAAAAAAAAAAAATTAAAATTATCGTAATTTTCAAACCTTCTCAAAAGAACTTCCATGGAAGTGCAAAAATCAAACAACAAAGGTTCAAAAATTTTTAATTTTGATAAAATTTTTAATTTTGTTTTTTTTTTTTATTTTTTACTTTTTTAATTATTTTCTAATAGTTTTCGTGAAATTTAATTGGCCACAACTTAATTTTTTACTTAAAATGACATACTTTCTAATTCTTGTCCAAAATGACTGCATCGGAAGTAGAAAACAATCGATGGGGGATTCCGGGATGTGGTTTAAAAGAAATGTTTGTGGACTTTTCCAAAAGGACTGCATCGTAAGTGGAAAAAATCGATGGGGGATTCCGGGATGTGCTTGAAAAGAAATATTTGTGGAGTAACTTCCAATTTTTTTTGCTTGGTTTGGATGAACCAAAAAAAAGATAAAAACACCAGAGCTGGATTATCCGAAAAATGTACGCCAGATTTGATCGAAATCCTCGCTGCATTATTAGAAAACTTGCTTGTGAGCTGAAGCCATTGAAGTTTAAAAAAAATAAGCTAGACTGGAACTGGACAGTTGCACGAAAGTGGCCAGTTACCGAATTTTGGGGTTTCCGATGAGAAGCCTTTACTTTTAATGCACGTATGGCATAAATTATTTTGCTGTATGATGCATATTTGTCCATGAATCACGTCAATTACGCATTGTCCTTATTTCTCTCGACAGGGCTTCCTGATATTTCGCAATTTTCACCGAATTGCTTCATCTGAGGAAGCAAATCGGGATAAACAAGTAAAATTAAATTAAATTCCTCTGTTGGTTAAGCTACACTTGTAGTTTAGTCAATGCATGGCTTTAAGCTGAGATCAAAAACAACAATAACGATAAGTAAAAATAAACAAAAAGATCTCAAACTTAAAAATATAAAATTTTATTTGAACAGAAAAAGATCGAGTAGAAAACAAAAAAAAATAAAGATAAAGTTCATAACTTTTGCTTTGAATTTTTTCCCATTAAATTTAGCACATAACTAATATAACCCCCGTTAAAGGCTTTATGTAAGCCAAATTTTCCTTTATTATAGAGAAAATCATGTTTGATTTAAAGAAATGATCTTTCAATTAACTGAAATATTTAACATTTGGATTAATGATAAAAAAGCTTCAAATATGGGCTAAAACCAAATTCGAGGATTTTGTATCTTTTGTTTTAAGGTGTAATTTTTTTTTATAATTTGGATTTTTAAACTGATATTTTTTATACCTTTTCTAATCCATCAATAAATTACTTTTGTATCCGAACTTTATATTATTGTGCCTACACCCAAAAAAAGTTTACCAAAATACTTAAGGGAAGCTTAAAATCTTTGAATACAAGTAAACCTTTTTTAACCTTCATTCTGTTAATTAGATCTATATGAACAAATCTCAAGTTATTTTCAAGGCGTGAATTATTTTCCATCAGCTAGAATAAATGTCTTCCAAAAACTTCATATTTTTGCAAATGAACCAACATCCAATCTCATCTTATTAATAGCTGAGTTTGATTTTTTGTTTACGTTTAATAGTCTCTGCTTAGATATTTTTTTTTCTACTTATGCACTTGTAGCGTCTTCTAATAGTAACGTTTGCGTGCCCACACTTTGGTATGCCCGTCCATTTGTTCACTTCATATGCATTGTTCCTATTGACTCTAGAACAAAGCCGAAGAAAAATAAATAAATTTGTATTTGTTTTTATGACCTTTATATCAATATGTATGGTTAGTCTTTCGAGGGGTTGAGTTGCAAAAAAATATGCTTTGATAATATAAAAGCTTAAAACTCGTTGGCCAACCTTTCATTGGGAAGGCTGATTTACATAAGCTTAGCCCGAAAAAAAAAATTGTTTAAAAAAATTTTGCGTCCGGTTCCCAAACAGTTCCAAAGTCCCAAAACGACTCATCTTCATCACACGTTACTACATTCCGGAATCCAAGGGGGTTCTCTCCACTATGTTTTTGTACTCCTTTTTATGACATGTGACTTTGTCTTAAAATGAACAATAAAATGTAGAACTACACCATATTTTTAGATCTACATTTTCGAAACAATCTCAAATCTTTCAAACTTGTTGGGTGCTATACATGTATAAAGGTTTATGTTCCTATATAAATATATTTTAATCTGCCCGATCTGGACATAATTTGTTAGAGTTGTACAAAATTTGTAGACTTTAAATTTAAGTCGGCTAATGATCTGGGGTGGAACACAATGTTAGTAAAAAAAAACAAGTAAGGAAAGTCTAAAGTCGGGCCGACTATATTATACCCTGCAGCATTTTGTAGATCCACATTTTCGATACCATATCAAGTCCGTCAAATGTGTTGGGTGCTATATATAGAGGCTTTTGTCCTAAATACACACATTTGTATTTGGGAGAAACTCGATCTTAAAAAAAAAAAAATTGTTAGACCTCTAACAAAATCGGCTAATAAGCTGGGGTGGAACACAATGTTAAACCGGGAGCAATTTTCAGGCATATATAGATATGTATTAGAATTATAGGAAAATTTAAGTAATTTTTACAAGTTTTCGACTTAGCAGTAGTGATTTTATATGGAAAATGTTGGTATTTTGGTCATTTTTTGCCGAAATCAGAAAAACGTATATATGGGAGCTAAATCTAAATCTGAACCGATTTCAACCAAATTTGGCATGTAAAGTAAGATTGTTAATTCTATTTCCTGTGCAACATTTCACATAAATCGGAATAAAACTCTGGTTGGATATTGAGTGTAAATCGAACGAAACCTATATGTGGGAGCTATATCTTAATCTGAACCGATTACAACCAAATTTGGTACACTTTACGACACTATCAGTTATAACCTTTTTGCAAAATTGAAAGAAAATCAGGGGAAAACTCTGGCTCCTGGGGCCATATAAGTGCATATCGGGCGAGTGGTATATATGAGTTCTATTCTGGCCCAAAATAGGTACTTGTGTCAAATTTGAAGTTGATTGGACCAAAACTGCGACCTAGGCTTTGATTACAAAAATGTGTTCACAGACAGATGGACGGACAGGGACCGACCCTGAGCAATACTGCCAACGACACTATATGTCTATATCGTCTCCTTCTGGGTGTTGCAAACATATGCACTAACTTATAATACCCTGTTCCACAGTGTGGCGCAGGGTATATAGAGACAGGATTGTTGGCTTTATTTAGATCTAATTTGAAAAAACGACTTCATAATTTCACAGAAATTACTTATAAAATATATTTAATTCGTTTTGTTTCTTAATATTTAAAAAATGTGTCACTGTTTTAAAATTATTGTTCCACCTTTTAATGCATGTGACACTTTTTGTGCCAGTTCTTACAAATATCAACTGTAATGCTGGTATGGATATTCTCTTTAGCTCAATTACTATGACAAAAAGATTTCCATTGGATTTCTATACCCTCCACCATAGGATGGGGGTATATTAACTTTGTCATTCCGTTTGTAACACATCGAAATATTGCTCTCAGACCCCATAAAGTATATATATTCTGGGTCGTGGTGAAATTCTGAGTCGATCTAAGCATGTCCGTCCGTCCGTCTGTTGAAATCACGCTAACTTCCGAACGAAACAAGCTATCGACTTGAAACTTGGCAAAAGTAGTTGTTATTGATGTAGGTCGGATGATATTGCAAATGGACCATATCGGATAACTTTTACGTATAGCTCCCATATAAACGGACCCCCAGATTTGGCTTACGGAGCCTCTAAGAGAAGCATATTTCATCCTATCTGGCTGAAATTTGGTACATGGTGTTGGTATATGGTCTCTAACAACCATGCACAAATTGGTCCACATCGGTCCATAATTATACATAGCCCCCATATAAACCGATCCCCAGATTTGGTTTGCGGATCCTCAAAGAGAAGCAAATTTCATCCGATCCGGCTGAAATTTGGTACTTGATGTTGATATATGGTCTCTAACAACCATGCAAAAATTGGTCCACATCGGTCCATAATTATATATAGCCCCCATATAAACCGATCCCCAGATTTGGTTTGCGGATCCTCAAAGAGAAGCAAATTTCATCCGATCTGGTTGAAATTTGGTATATGGCGTTAGTATATGGTCTCTAACAACCATGCAAAAATTGGTCAACATCGGTCCATAATTATATAAAGCCCCCATATAAACCGATCCCCAGATTTGGCTTGCGGAGCCTCTTAGAGCCAAAAATAATTTACCAAAATTTTATTGCCATAGAAAATTTTGTCAAAATTTTATATTTCTATAGAAAATTTTGTCAAAATTTTATTTCTATAGAATATTTTATTAACATTTTATTTCTTTAGATAATTTTGTCAAAATTTTATTTCTATTTTTTTAGGATTTTATCTCGCTAGAAAATTTGGTCAAAATTTTATTTCTATAGAAAATTTATGAAGCACCTCTTAGTTAGAGAGGAATATTTTGCAAAATCTTCCAAAACATCAAGAATTCTACCAATCTACCAAACAGTAAAAATCTCTCATTTTTGGTAGAATCGGGTTCATAATTGCATATAGCCCCCATATAAAGCGACCCCCCATATTTCAATTCTGGCTTTATAATTACCGCACAAGTGTTCATATCGGTTCGCAAGTATTTCTTCCCTATATATACCGGTCAAGAACTGAATATATACGTATTTATTCGGCCGTTGTTTTGCCTAATATATATACCGCATGGACTAACTCACTATTTAAAAGATGATGTTAAGAAGTTTTAAGATGCCTTGCCATCGGCCGCAACCCAAGTAATTCAATTGTGTATGACCGTCTTTAGTAGAAGTTTCTACGCAATCCATGGTGGAGGGTACATAAGATTCGGCCTTGTCGAACTTACCGCCGTATATACTTCTTTTTATACCCTGCGCCACACTGTTGAACAGGGTATTATAAGTTAGTGCATATGTTTGTAAAATCCAGAAGGAGACGAGATAGACACATGGTGTCTTTGGCAATAATGCTCAGGGTGGGTCCCTGAGTCTATATAACCATGTCCGTCTGTCCGTCCGTCCGTCTGTCTATGAACACATTTTTGTGATCAAAGTCTAGGTCGCAATTTAATCGGTTCAGATTTAGATATAGCTCCCATATATATCTTTCGCCCGATATGAACTAATATGGTTCTAATAGAGTTTTGGCCCAATTTGGTTGAAATTTTGCATAGGGAGTAGAATTAGCGTTGTAACTATGCGTGCCAAATTTGCTTGAAATCGGTTCAGATTTGGATATATCTCCCATATAAAGCTTTCTGCCGATTTACACTCATATGACCACAGAGGCCAATTTTTAACTCCGATTTAGTTGAAATTTTGCACAGGGAGTAGAATTAGCATTGTAGCTATGCGTGCCAAATTTGGTTGAAATCGGTTTAGATTTAGATATAGCTCCCATATATATGTTTTTCTGATTTCGACAAAAATGGTCAAAATACCAACATTTTTCTTGTAAAATCGCCACTGCTTAGTCGAAAAGTTGTAAAAATGACTCTAATTTTCCTAAACTTCTAATACATATATATCGAGCGATAAATCATAAATAAACTTTTTCGAAGTTTCCTTAAAATTGCTTCAGATTTAAACGTTTCCCATATTTTTTTACTAACATTGTGGTCCACCCTAGTGCATTAGCCGACTTAAATTTTGAGTCTATAGATTTTGTAGAAGTCTATCAAATTCTTCCAGATCGAGTGATATTTAAATGTATGTATTTGGGACAAACCTTTATATATAGCCCCCAACACATTTGACGGATGTGATATGGTATCGAAAATTTAGATCTGTTTTTTTTTTTTTTTATTTTACTCAATCACTCTATTAACTGCTAACATGCTAGTCATTTCTGTCCATGATTTATTTTCGTTGCCGCTCCTTGTGCATTCCTGTCTTAGCATGTCCTTTTATATCTTCCCTCTTCCTTCTACTTCTGGTTTCTAAGCATAACTTTTTTAAAAATTTCATGACATTCAATTGTCTGAAAATGTCACCACGAAATGTTTCCTCATAAATTGAAATGTCTGAAAATGTCAACCCAAACCCTTTTTGTAAGTCACTCTTCTTCCATGACTCAAAATCGGCTTAGTTTGGACATATCTGCAATAAAAAAATAAATAAACAAAAAAATCTCCATCCTACAAAAACCTCAACGAAATTCTACTCCAATCACACCAAGTGATCTTCCTTTGCATGTTAAGCAGAATTTAATAAAGAGGCTCATAAGGTTTCTGGAAAATTATTTTAAATCCAATTTTGCCGCCGTTTAATGCCATAGTACACGGAATGTCTGAAAAAAAAAAAAAAAACAAACAAACAATCCTAGGGAAAACTTCAAGTGGCTGCTTAAATCTTGCAGCTCAGGCAACTATCTCTAGAATTGGTCTTGCTTACCTTCAACGAGATGCAATACCAATGGCGCAGCATAGCATCATCATCACCATCAGCAGAGGTTAGTTGGAAGCAAATTTTGTTGACAATTGAATTGACTGGATTGGATATTGAACGCCAATGTTTATTGCTTTGTTTGTTTAAACCTCTTCTCAAAGTCAATGAAAACCAGCATCTGCATCTGGAACCAGTGTGATCGGCAACATAAAATATCAGAGTTCAATTGAATGCAATGGAAACGCAAACCAACAAGAACATTTACTTTACAATCAATTTCAATATGCTTGTTCCGGCTCGAGCAGAGTTCTTTCGAATGCATTGTTCTCTTCGGTATTGTTGTCGTTTATGGGCAATTATCATTGGTTTTAAATCAAATTAATTTAAATTTACAAGTAATAATTTCAAAATAATAAAGACTATACAAACTCTGAGAACAGAAACGTTACCACAAACAGGTTAATTTATAATTGAGGAACAATTACCATCCGATACTAGAATGTACTAATGAGCGAGTATTTGTTAATTGTTTCTATATTGAAACATCAATACCTTCATGTAGAAGACGAGATATTCTAAAAATAAATTAACCTTTAGGAATTTCATCATTGCATCAGTTATAAATGAGCATAGAATTCTTGAATCGTGGGAAAATAAATGAAATTATAGCGACTCGCATAATTATCATTAATTTAATAATAAAATATGATATTATTGCGATTTGAAAGCTTGATACGAGCAATAAAATGAAAGTTAGAAGCAATTGTTAAGATTTCGAAGAAGATCATCATATCGTCTGGTCTTACACTTGTGCTTTAATATTAAAATGCTTTATTTGGTGTAGCATTGGTTAGAGATTGTAATGAGAATCATAGGTTGGGTTAGGTATAGTGGCAGCCCGATATTTCAGGCTCGCTTAGACTATTCAGTCCATTGTGATACCACAGTGATGAACTTCTCTCTTATCACTGAGTGCTGCCCGAATCTATGGTAAGCTCAATAACAAGGGACCTCCTTTTTATAGCCGAGTCCGAACGGCGTTCCACATTGCAGTGAAACAACTTAGATAAGCTTTGAAACTCTCAGAAATGCCATCAGTATTACTGAGGTGGAAAACTTTTTAGTGTTTGCTCGAAACTAGGTTTGAACCCACGACCCTGTGTATGCAAGGCTGGCATGCTAAATATTACACCACTGTGGCTCCCGAAATGAGAATCATAAAGTCGATTTTTTCAAAATCTGAAAAATTCGATTTTTGACTTTTGCCAAAGTCGACATTCCAATTTCTGCATTCATAAAAATTTCAAAGTTTTTAAAATTGTGACAAATCACACTTTCAACTGTTGCTATTAGTTCAAGTTGTATCACATTTCCACGTTCATTTTTTCAAAGTTTTTTGTTTCGTTAAAAGCCGCATTTGGTCATTATCAAAAGTCAATGGTGGCCAACATCAAAGATCGATTAGTCAACTCACGATTCGATTTTTTTCAACAAGATATGCTGATAAAAAAATATCGATTAGTCAACTCACGATTCGATTTTTTTCAACAAGATATGCTGATAAAAAAATATAATTATACATAAAAGAATTTCGTATTGTCTAAAATTGAATATTTGCGAAGAGTAGAAGTCATCGTCTAAAATTGTTGATATTAGTTTTGAAAAAAAAAAAAATTAGGGAACCATCTAACTATCTAAAACATCATAACGTCAGCAGGATCCCGGGAAATTTTAAAAATGGAATGGAAAAAGTCCGAGAAAATACCATAGAGTTGGGTCATCCCCAAAAAATTTTAGTCTTCACAAAATTTTTAAATATTAATTTTTAGATGGGATTTAGCCTATTTTAATAACTATGGTAGGTACAACATATATCCAGGACGAATCTTATGTAGCCTCCACCATGTATTCCGTAGAAAGTTCTACTCAAGACAATCATCCAACGTCGAATTACTTGGATTGTGGTAACACTTGCCGATGTCAAGGTATCTTAAATCTTCTTAACATTGTCTTCTAACTTGTAATTTAAGCCACATGGAATCTATGTTAAATAAAAAAGACAGATTAAATTCCAATATAAGCCAATCCAGTTTTTGATCGGTTTATATAGAGGAATGTTCAAATAATTATGAACCGATATGAACTAATTTTCGCAGGATAATTATGGTGCCAAATTTAAAATGATTCAGATGTTCCGGAAATCAAATCTGGAGATCGGTTTATATGGAGGCTATACTTACTTATTAGATACCATATGCTGACACCATGTACCAAATTTCAACCGAATCGGATGAAATTTGTTGTCCAGTAGGCTCAAGAAGTAAAATCTGGAGATCGATTTATATGGGGGCTTTATATATCTATGAACCGGTATAGACACATTTTTGCATGGTTGTTAGAGACCCTATATTGACGTAAGGTACCAGGAGGCTCAAGAAGTAAAATCTTAAGATATGGGGGATATGGACCAATCTCTGCATGGTGGTTAGAGGCCATATATTGACGTCATGTACCAAATTTCAATCGTATCGGATGATATTTGCACCTCCAAGAAGCTCCGCAATACAAATCTAGGGACCGGTATATTAGGGGGGCTATATATACTAATTTTTGCGTAATGGTTAGAGGCCATATATTGACATCACATACCAAATTTAAATCGGATCAGATAAAATTTGTCCTCCCGGAGGCTCCACAATCCAAATCTGGTGATCGGTATATATGAGGGCTATTTATAATTATGGGCTGATATGAACCGATTTGTACCAATATGGACCAATTTTTGGTTAGAGAACATATATTGACAATACGTACGAAATTGCAAGCGAATCGGATATAACTTACTATTCCCAGAGGCTCCGGAAAGACATTTTTTAGCACCCTATCTGGCTTTAAATTTAGGACCAATAAAACTAAAATTAAGATACAGATCTCATTTATCAAATTTTCATTGTCTTTTCGCGGTTTATTAATAAAGGTACTCGCAAATGCCAGTTTAAAAATCCAAATTATAAAAATGTTTTCTTAATTCCAAGAAAACTTTAAAACAAAGACGCTAAATCCTCAAATTAAGTCTTAGCCTATATTTGAAGCGTTTTTATCTTAAATATAAAGTGTCAAAATTTCAGTTAATTTAAGGACAATTTCTTTAAATCAAAAATGTGTTTCTTTACTTTAAGGAAAATTAGCCTTAGTTCAAAGACATGCAACTTTATCGGAGGGATGCAAATTTATAAAATTTGTGTCCTAAATTTAATGAAAAAAAAATTGTGAAGCAAAGATTATAAACTTTATTTTAATTAAAATTTCATTATTTTAAAGAAATTTGTCTTTAAAATTTTGTAAATTTCGAATTCTAAAATTTAGGTTGCGTAATCTTTAATATCACGTAAATATTTTTTCAGTGTGGGGGCTATACCTAAAAGTGGTCCGATATGGCCATTTTGCAATACCATCCGATCTACATCAATAACAATTACTTGTGCCAAGTTTCAAGTCGATAGCTTGATTGTTGTTTTTAAAGGGTGATACGGTCAAAATTTGGTCAATATAAACTTGACGTATTTCTTTCAATTTTGCATTTAAAAAACCTGAACACCCCTCATTTTGAAGGTGTGTGTGTGTAGAATGTTGCTCCTATTTTGATTTTGGAATTCACTCTTCAGTTGTCAAAATGCCGTCCAAGCAAGAAGAGCAGCGTATCAAAATTTTGCTCGCGCATCGCGAAAATCCGAACTACTCGCACGCAAAGCTGGCAAAATCGCTAAAATCGTTACAAATGTAATTAAAGTGTTTGGGGAACGTTTGTCGCCATCCAGGAAGTCTGGATCGGGGGGAAATCGAAAACTGGAAGCCGCTGAGACGACAAAGAGAGCTGCCGGTAGTTTCAAGCGAAACCCTAACCTCTCTCTCCGAGATGCCGCAAATAAGCTGGGTGTATCGTCTACAACCGTGCATCGAGCCAAAAAACGAGCCGGACTATCGACTTACAAGAAGGTAGTGACTCCAAATCGCTATGATAAACAAAATACGACGGCGAAAGCGCGATCCCGGAGGCTGTACACGACGATGCTGACGAAGTTTGACTGCGTGGTAATGGACGACGAAACCTACGTCAAAGCCGACTACAAGCAGCTTCCGGGACAGTAGTTTTATACGGCAAAAGGAAGGGGAAAGGTAGCAGATATTTTCAAGCACATAAAACTGTCAAAGTTCGCAAAGAAATATCTGGTTTGGCAAGCCATCTGTACCTGTGGCTTGAAAAGCAGCCATGGAGTGGTACGCCGCCAACAACGTGCAGGTGGTTCCCAAGGACAAGAACCCTCCCAACACGCCAGAGCTCCGCCCAATTGAGAAATACTGGGCTATTGTCAAGCGGAACCTAAAGAAGACCAAAAAAACTGCTAAGGACGAGCAGCAAACTGGCTTTCTGGACAAGGCGAAGAAGGTGGACAAGGTGGCTGTACAAAATCTGATGGCAGGTGTCAAGTGTGAGGCCCGGCAATTCGGATTTGGAAAAGCGAAAGTCTGAATATTTTTCCTGAATTTTATACTAATTGAACTTGAAAAAGAAATTTAATTAGATTTTTTAAATAAACGATTTCACCGATTTACACGCGTTTTCCCTTGACCAAATTTTGACCGTATCACCCTTTATATACTTTATGGGTTGTGATACCAATATTTCGATGTGCTACAAACGGAATGACAAAGTTAATATACCCCCATCCTATTGATATAAAAATTCCGCGTACAAACCGATTTTTTCTTATTTTATAACCTGAGAAAAATATTTTACTAACATTAATAATTTGATATAACTCCACAGTATGCCTTTGAAAGTTGTATCCTTCTTTGTGACATTGAAGAATGTTGAAAGGACCTTTATTCATATTAACTTCTCTCGCTTTTTTCTCTTTTTCAGGTCCAAGATTTTCGATTTTTATGCCCGAATAGTACGGCATTCGATCAAGAGGCCCAAATCTGTGCCAATTGGGCCGATGTCGATTGTGAACAAGCTGTGCTCTATTATGGCAGTGACAATTTTGATTTGTATCGCATTGGGTCAGGTTTCGAAAGCAAGCGAGCTCCATTAGCCGAAGAAGATGAGTCAACGTTCCATTTGCAGCGTGCGGAAACGGGTAAGTGCACAGCACATATCAGCCTCATCTTCCCCATATGCATGAGCAAAACTCTAATGCAATTGTAATTAATTAAACTTAATCTCTTCCATCATCATCACCATCATCGTTTGGTGTATTTCTCCACCACCTCCGCCTTAGGTGATATAAGAGGCTACAAACAAACGACTGTAGATCAAAAATCACGCCCCGACCAGCCACCCAATTACACCAGACAATATGAAACGGTAACGCGTGGTGGTACTTTTAATAGCCAACGTAGCAACAACAACCAAAACTATGTGAATGGTCCAAATGAGGTGGTCGCCGATAAGAAGAAGAAGGCCAAAACGGATGTTACCAAGAAACCAGCCATTGTCAGCTATTATACACCAACTTCAACGTCTACCACAAAGACGATATCAACAACCACTAGTACAACAGAACGTTATAGCCTTAATGATGATTCCAAACGTAAGATTGGAGAGATCATTAATAAAATGTTCAAATTTCCTCATTTGAGAATGTCTGTTTTTTTTTTTTTGATTTATTGCAGAAGACTTGGATGACATTTTCAAGGGTTCTCATAGTTCTCATTTCTTTTCCAATCGTAATGGAGGCCGAGAAGATGACTTTGTGGATCATCCAGTGGCTAGACAACAGAAGCCCAATGATTTTAATGATTTCTCTAAAAAATCCGAGGCCACTACTATTGGTAAGTCAAGGGTAACACCAACAAGGACTAGACGACCAACACAGGCAACATCCACCACGAGTTTAGCAACCAGTACCACAACAACAACGGCCCCTAAGGTTACGAAAAAGGTTACACCCAATTCTTATTACAATACCGATTTCTATGATTATTCCCTATACAAGTCAACCACATCTGCGGTGACAGGTAGTTCCACCACCACTGTAACCACTCCGAAGCCAGCCCAAAATAATGCTGTAAATCGTTTCAATCTGGGCTACAATGATTATCAGACCCAACTCTTTGTTCAACCTACCACCTATAATCCCAATCGTTTAAAGGCTACCACACCTAAATATAGCGAAACAAACCGGGGAGACAAGACAACCCAAACAAATGAGGCCTTTAGTAAGAAACTTCAAAAATTCGAGCAAACCCAAACTAAGTTACAGCCCCAAAATAGTAGCTATGTGAATTTGAATGAATTTAGCGAATTCGCTAAGATTAAACCCCAAGCACCGCAACCCTTCCAACCCAAAGCTCCCGCCAAGACTTTTGAAGCTCCCAAGAGAACAGATATAGAACCACAATATCAACGTTCTCGAGGTCAATCGGCTCGTAATAGTAATCAACAACCTGAACCTTTTAGGCCAGCACCCACTCGTGCCAGTGTGAATACCAAGGCAACAACAACGGAAAAAGTTAAAGAAAAGGTTGCGGCATCGTTTGCAGATACCAAACCTAGAGGTTTTGTAAGTCGTGGTAGCATTAACTATAAGGCTTCCACTCAGAGAAACAGTGAAACCTATCCCACAGTTTCGGCAAACAATTACAAAAAATTTTCCACCCTAGTGCCCAAGGAAAAATATGATCCCACCACCTTCAAGCCCTCGACATATAAGAAGCCCTATGAAAATAATGGTTACCAAGCTCAGCAAACCATTAGACCACAAAATAAACCCCAAAAGGCCGTAACAGCATCCGTGAGCACTACTGCATATACTACAGCTAATCCTTATTACAACATCGATGAAGATGATGGTCAATATCATCCGGAATTATATGAACAAGATTTTCCACGTAGTAAATTGAATTTGCAAAGATCTAGTTCTTCGACCACCAGTACTACTACGCCAACCAAGAGTTCCACCACTTTGAAGCCTCAATATCAAAATCCTGCCACCCATCTAAAGAGTCAACAACAAACCTCTTTCCTCAAAGAGCAATCGGCTTTCAATAATGAATTCAGTGACGAGGATGAACTCTTTAATATAGCTCAATCGTTGAACTTTGGAGCGGCTAGTATCAATAAATTAAGGGCTGATATTATAAAGGCCGAAAAGACATCACAGCAATATAACTCCCACTATAATCCCCTGAATTCACTAACTAGTCCCACGGCCAGTAGCAGTACAACACCAGCTTCAAGTACCACAACCTATTTCACCTATCCTTCGTATTCCAGCACATCTACACAACAACAGACCACCCCACGTACTAGTACCACATATACAGCAAATGTCTATAGTAGTCCCACGGTAGTGAGTAGTACTACCACTAGAAGACCTACTTCTACCACTAGCTATACATCAACTACTCCTTATCCCTTCAATATCACCAAGAGTGGTAAGCATGCAGATAAAACGGATAAAAAATCGAAAAAGAATGAAAGTAAAAAGAAAACCTCTAAGAGGCCACCCCATGCCGATGAAGATACCAGTTACGATTATGCCTATTACGATACGGATACTTTGAGTGAATCACCTCAAGAATATCCAGAATATGAAATACAAGAGTTTGCTAAAACAAGAAAGAATTAAGATTGAAAATATAGCCAGATTTTTTTTAGCAGGGAATATATGAGGATGAGAATAATTAAAAAAAAAACAAATCCCATAATTTTCAGAACTCACATACTAGACACATACATACATACAGATATAGGCTTACACACATAAGTACATGCAGAAATACAACCAATTGAAACATCATTTCACAAATCTATTTGTATTAAGTTCATTTTTTTATGGAAAATAAATTAGTGGTTAATTATACTGGTCAATAAAATTTAGCCCCTAAATATTGAAGCCAAAAGTTTTAGAAATTATGAATTTTAAAATTACTCGGAAAAATTTTATTTAACAAGAAACTTGATCTATTTTCACGAGAATGACTTCTGCTATGGATTCCGTCAATTTAAAGTTAATCAGATCAGCCAACATAAAAGGAGAAACTAAAAAGTTAATAGACCCCCCCCATCCTTTGGTGGAGGGTATAAAATGGAGGCCATCATTACATCTAGGTGAGAGTAAAATCCATTACCATATAATCTATACTGAGGACCCACCGTGGTGCAACAGTTAGCATGGCCTCCTTATATACAAAAGGGTCGTGGGTTCAATCCCTGTTTCGACCGAACACCAAACAGTTTTTATGCTGTGTACACCCAGAGAAGGAATATGATCACCTCAAACATATTTTAAGAGCAAAATGTTATTTTTGGGTGGTGACCATTAAACATGGTTTTCGCAACCATGTTCTTTTCTCGGAAATCATGTATCTGATTTCGGCAAGCAGGTTATATTTGACGAGAAAATAACATTTTAGTGACAAACATGTTACATGGTCACCATACAAAAATAACATTTTGCTCTTGAAACATGTTTGAAGTGATCATATTCCTTCGCTGCGTGTATTATCCCCTCTCAGAAATGCTGGTTGCATTTTTTGAGTGTTTCAAAGCTTCTCTAAGCGTGCTTCTCAATGTGAAACGATAAACATGGATTCGTGCAGCACTCAGTGATAAGAGAGAAATTCAACACTTTGGCATCACAATGGACTGAATAGTCTAAGTGAGCCTTAAATATCGGACTGCCACTATAGCTAACCCACATTGAATTAGAAGGTTCAGTTAAAATTTTCTAAAACTAATCTAAATTTTCTAAAATTAATCAAACTTGTCCTTCCTTGTGGTTTCACTGTTTTTTGAGTGTAGGTAATCAGCAAGAAAAATTAGAAGTTGTTCCACCAAAATTTCTTTTTAAATGAAATTCTTTTGGACAAGTCTTAGAAAATAGGCTATTTTCTTGTTTCAAGTGAATATTGAATTTTGAACAAATAAAAGTAAAAATAATGAAATTCCCCTATCGGGAATTGCATTAGTTCCCGATCATAAGTTTCGGATCCAGACGACCTTTTTTTGGAAGCTCCTTTTTTTACTGAATGCTACTAGATTTGATTTCCTCCAAACGATTGAATTTTGTATGCGATCCTCAGAGAAAAAAAATTGGAAATTCTTCCTCAGTCAATGTTTAGAGTACATTTAAAAATTTGCGATAAAATATTTGCTGGTATTATTCAAAACATCTTTCGCATAAGTCAAAAAAGTTAAGAAAAATTTTATTTTTGTTTTTTAGTTTTTCCTTACATTTTTAAACGAAATCCGAATTACTGAAGTAGTGTCAAATCAATGCAGCAGATGCCTAAAAACATTACTTCCGATCAATGAAAAAACCACTTAATATTCCTTCCCAGCAAAAAAATTTGGAAGTTCTTTCAAAGGCACAACTTTAAAATCACTTCCAGAAGATGCACACACAATGATGTTCTTTATTTTAACTACCCAGGAAGTTCTTTTAATTCAATTTTTATAACTTGGTTTTTTCATACTTTTAATGGGTAATTTTAACTTTTTTATTTGAAATGGTTTAAAAACAGAGTAAGAATTCATAAAATGGTACAAATAATTTAAAATTTTTGTCGAAAAAAGGTTTTTGTCCCAAATACATATATTTAAATCTGACTCCATCTGAACAAAATTTATAATCTATAGACTTAAAATTTAAGTCGGCTAATGCCTTGGCATTGTAAACTATGTTAGTAAAAAAAATATGGGAAACATTGTAATCTGAACCAATTTTGAGGCAACTTCGCAAAAGTGTATTTATGATTTATCGGTCGATGTGTTAGAAATAAAGGAAAATTTGAGTCACTTTTACAAGTTTTCGACTTATCAGTGGCGATTTTATAAAGAAAATGTGGGTATTTTGGCCATTTTTGCCCAAATCGGAAAAGCATATATATGGAAGCTATATAGAAATCTGAACCGATTTCAACCAAATTTGACATGCATACTTTGTAGTTTAATTCTACTCCCTGTGCAAATTTTCACGTAAATCGGACTACAACTTTGAGCTCTGTGGTCATATGACGGAAAATCGGGCGAAAGATATATATGGGGGCTATATCTTAATCTGAACCGATTTCAATAAAATTTAGCCCAATCGACTACACTACTAATTGTACTCCTAGTGCAAAATTTCAACCAAATTGGGCTTAAACTCTGGCTTCTAGGGCCATATGAGTCTATATCAGGCGAAAGATATATATGAGAGCTATATCTCACTCTGAACCGATTTCAATCAAATTTGGCACACTTGACTATAGTACTTATTGATCTCCTGGTACAAAATTTCAAACAAATTAGGGTAAAACTCTGGCTTCTTGGGCCATATAAGTCCATATCGGGCGAAATATATATATGGAAGCTATATCTAAATCTGAACCGATTTCAATCAAATTTTGCACACTTGACTATACGGCCAAGTGTTATGTTTGTATAAAATTTCAAGCATATCAGGGTAAAACGCTGGCTTCTGGGTCCATACAAGTGCATATCGGGCGAAAGATACATATGGGAACTATATTTAAATCTGAACCGATTTCTTCAATAGGGTTCTATTCTCACCCAAAACAGGAACTTGTGCCAAATTTGAAGGCGATCGGACTTAAACTACGATCTAGACTTTGATCACAAAAATATGTTCACAGACAGACGGACGGACGGATAGACGGACATGGCTAGATCGACTCAGGGACCCACCCTGAGCATTATTGCCAAAGACACCATGTGTCTATCTCGTATCCTTCTGGGTGTTGCAAACATATGCACTAACTTATAATACCCTGTTCCACAATGTGGCCCAGGGTATAATTATAAAAATTATTTATTTGACAAAATATCACAGATTTTTTTATACCCTGCGCCACACTGTGGAACAGGGTATTATAAGTTAGTGCATATGTTTTTATTTACATCCAAAACATTGAATTCGGATCACACCTAAAGAAGTGATGCAAATTCAGTGCAACGGCTGTTGACAGGGAGGACTTATGTCCTATGACAAGCCCATGTTAAATGCATCGCTTCTGCGTCAATTTTCCACCATTTCCGGATCCAAAAAGAACATTTTCTTTTTCTGCTGGGTTGCTGCTGAGCCAATTTTATACTACTTCCGAATCAAATAGCGATATTTTCATTGGTGTTATGATTAAACTTTGCTTGCTGGGATATGAAATTCATTGGCGTTGAACCAAAATTGCACTAATTCCAGTTCGCAAGTTGGGAATCAAAACCACTTTTGTTAGAAGATCCTTTTTACTGGGTATTGCCAGCGATTCATAACGAATTCCACCATAAAAGTGCTTTAAAAAACAGTTCTTTTTATATCCCGAAGTGGTGCAAAATCGGAACAAAAATCGTTATTAAGCGGACTTTCAATTTTTTAACATCAGCTGCATTGATTTTGCAAAGGTTCTCCGCGGTATTTCGGTATTATTCCAAAAAAAAAAACTTAAAATTAATTATTTTCTAAATCTTGATCGATTGTTATCAGTAGTATCTCCACGGCATATATCACGATATGTTTTTCCTTACCTCTCAGCCGAGAAAATCTCCCAAAAGTTTTATGTAACTTTTATACCCTAAACCATATAGCGGTCAGGGTATAATAACTTTGATCTGCCAAAAAATCTGCCTACCAGAAATATTGATTTTAGACCCCATAAAATATATACCGATCGACTCTGAATCACCTCCTGAGTCGTTTTAGCGCTTGGTGTCAGTCCGTCCGTCCGTCCATGTATTTGTTGTTCGCAGGATTCCGGTCGCTATTATTAACCGATTTGGATGAAATTTGGTGTGTGGCGTTTTTTTTTGGTACAGGGACAAACGCTATTGAATTTGGGAAAAATCGGATCAAATTTAGATATAGCTCCCATATATATGTATCGCCCGATTTCGATAAGTGGGGTCAGATTGCATTAATTTACTAGCCGATCGGCGTCAAATTTGCCACAAAGTAATACAATTGACAAACCTTTAAGTGTGCCAAATTTCATCGAAATCGGTTCTGATTTAGATATAGCTCCCATATATATGTATCGTCCTATTTTCCCAATTTTGGGCATAAATCCCTTATTTATCAACCGATCTGACTCAAAGTTGGTCAAATCTTATTTTCTCTAGCACTTACTATATGTGCAAAAACTCATCGAAATCGGTTCAGATTTAGGTATAGTTCCCATATATATGTATCGCCCGATTTGGACCATAAAACCCTTATTTATCAAACGATCTTACTCAAATTTGGCTTACTCTAATCTTCTATATCACTGACTCTATGCGTAAAATATCATCCAAATCGGTTCAGATTTAGATATAGTTCCCATATATATGTAGCGCCCGATTTTCAAAAATTTGCCCCTTATAACCTTATTTTTGACCATAGTGGTCTCATTTATTAACCGATCTTGCTCAAATTTAGCACAAGGTAGTCTCCTATAATATCAACAAAACCTGCAATATATAGTCCAAATCGGTTCAAATTTAGATATAGCTCCTATATTCATATATGTATCGCCTGTTTTTGAAAAATTTACCCCTTATAACATTATTTCTAACCATAATAGCCTTATTTAATACCCGATCTTACTCTAATTTAGCACAAGCTATATAGCTCCCATATATATGCATCGATCGATTTTCCCAAATTTGGCCATAAATATAACAAAAATAATAAATGTCATTCTTCGAATTATTGACCAGTACAATTAATATCATATTATTATATTATGTACGTATTTAATTAATTCTATCACACATCTAAACCAATAATTCTGAAATATTTCTAATTAAAAACATCCATATAAAATCTTAATTTAATAAACAAATTGAGAAAGCATAGGAGATTTCTTCGATATTGTCTCAATATAAACAGCTTACGCATTCATATCTATAAATAATAAATAAAATTATAAAGCAAACCACAAATAAAACATTGAAAATGTATTTCTAGTTATTTAAATTGAAACAAAAACATTTAAACGTATGTTTTTTTAGTCGTTAGACAATTATTAAAGTTAAAATATTAAATATAAATCTTATACACTGTATATGTCAACTATGTTCACACAATTTTCGCTACACTACAAACAATATATCATAGTAGATATCTTATACCGTTATGTCTTAGTTTTTCTTTTGGATTTTTGTAACATCTTTTTCTTCATTATTGTCTTTTGTAGGATTTGTATTTATGAAAACCTATAACTTTTTTATGTTTTTCTTTTTATACGCAAAATGAAATTGTTTATTATAAGAACTTTTTGTATTGTAAATAATAAATAAGAAATAAAATTATTATATATTTATATTTTTTGGCAAGTTTTCGAGATATATCGAATCTTCTTTTGAGTTCATTATGTGATATGGTGCATGATATCCCAGCAAAAAAATTTGGAAGTTCTTCTCCAGGCACAACTTTAAAAGAACTTCCAAAAATGCTCTCCCAAAGATGTTCTTTATTTTAACTGAACAGGAAGTTCATTTGAGTAAATTTTTTTATAACCCACTTTTTGTTTCAAATATTTTAAAAACTTATTAAAAATCAATAAAATGGTACAAATTAATTAAATTTAGCCAAAAAAAATTTTAAATCCTTTCTAGAAAAATTGCGAATTTTTGAAAATATTTGATGACAAACGTTCCAGACAAGCGTTATGATGTATTAAAAATCATAAAAAATTTCAAAAATCTTTTATATGTCAAAATATCACAAAAATTCTTAATTCACATCCAAAACACTGAATTCACCTCACACCTTAAGAAATGATGCAAATTCAGTGCAGCGGCTGTTGAAATGTTGGACATCAGTCCTATGACAAGTCCATGTTAAATTCATCGCTTCAATTTGGCACCACTTCCGGATCCAAAAAGGACATTTTCACTACCTTTTTGGCGACGCTTTTTTTGCTGGGATGCCATGATAATATCATATCATATTACATTATATCACATTGTGATGTGGTACAATCATAGGCCAAGAAAGGTATCAAGGTTTCAGCGACGTACGCTGTTGTTTTTCTGCTCACCATAGATGGCGCCTTGTCTTATGTAAAATAATAATCTTTTATTTGCCTTTAACTCATAGTTTGTCCTTTATTCGTTTGAAACAAACGAAAGGGCTTGTACATCTAGGGCTTCAATCCGAAAATACTGATCTATACAGCAACTCTAGTTCTCTGATCGGAAATTGAGGGAATTCGTATTGTCTATGGGCCTAGGTCTATGGTATGATGCAAGGCAATTTCCCATCTTCTCTTCTCTACTGTATTTGGTCTATGATCAACTGTCATAGACCATTTCTTAATGATTTTGCTTTTTTGCAGTGCGTATACGATTAACTCAACTTCTGTTTGGAGAATTAGAATTGGCGTACAAATCAGCATGGATGTATAGAATATTTCACAAGAAATAGCGCCACCTACGGGGCGCAGACAAACTACATCCCTGTGAATGCACTGCGATGTCTATATCTTTCTTGGTTTAAATCTATGGTATCAATTACTAATTCATGCACAATAGTGGTACTATCAATGATGACTCGCAATTAAGTACAAAATCATTGTATAAATGAAGTATAAGTTTGGGCTAAAGAATCTGTGACACAAAAGTGTAGAGTTTAAAGTAGATACTGGGATTACTTAACACGGTTGTCACTCGAGCCAAAAATAATCTTCAAAAATTTTACCACAAATCTACCAAATTTAAAAATATCTTTCTTTGAAGTTTAAGATCCTACTTGTGTGGTTATTTTAACAAAATTTTAAAATTTATTTGTCAAAATTTTATTTCGATAAAAATTTTTTCAAAATTTTATTTTTATAGAAAATTTAGTGAAATTTTTGTTAAAATTATATTTTTATAGAAAATTTAAGAACTCTTAGTTGATGAGGAATGTTTTTCAAAACTACCAAAGCATCAAGAATTCTACCAATCTACCAAACAGTAAAAAATTTTGGTTAGAATTCTACCAACTTTGACAACCAATTTAGTTGGTAGATGTCTACCAAAGCAATTTAGTTGGTAGATGTCTACCAAAAATGATAGATTTTGTATAGTTTGGTAGAATTCTTGATGTTTTGGTTGATTTTCCATTTTTTATAGAAGTAAAATTTGTAGAAAATTTTCTATAGATAAAAAAATTTCTATGAAATGAAATTTTGAGAAAAATTTTATAAAAAAACTTGGAGAAAAGTTTCTATAGAAATAAAATTTTTAGAAAAATTTCTACAGAAAACAAATTTCTATAGAAATAAAATTTTGAGAAAATTTTCTATACAAAAAACTTGGAGAAAAGTTTCTATAGAAATAAAATTTTGTCAAAATTTTCTATAGAAATAAAATTTTGTCAAAATGTTCTAACGAAATAAAATTTTGACAAAATGTTCTACAGAAATACAATTAGGCAACATTTTTTAAAGAATAAAATTTTAACAAAATTTCTATAGAAACAAAATTTTGACAACATTTTCTATAAGAATAAAATTTTGACAAAATTTTCTATAGGAATAAAATTTTGACAAAAATTTCTATAGGAATAAAATTTTGACAAAATGTTCTAAAGAAATACAATTTAGACAAAATTTTTTTAGAGAATAAAACTTTACCAAAATTTCTACAGAAATAAAATTTCGACAAAATTTCTATAGAAATAAAATATTGAGTGAATTTTCTATAAAAAAATTGACAAAATTTTCTATAGAAATAAAGTTTTGACAAAATTCTCTATAGAATAAAATATTGAAAAAAATGTCCATAGAAATAAAATGTTAAGAACATTTTCTATGAAAATAAAAATTTTCTAGAGAAATAAAATTTTGAGAAATTGTTCTATAGAAATAAAATATTGAGAAAATTTTCTATCGAAATAAAATTTTGAGAAAATTTTTTAATAATAAAAATTTTCCATACAAATAAAATTTTGAGAAATTTTTCTATAGAAATAAAATCTGGAGAAATTTTTCTATAGAAAATATTGAGAAATTGTTTTAATAATAAAAATTTTTCATAGAAATAAAATTTTGAGGAATTTTTCTATAGAAATAAAATATTGAGAAAATTTTCTATCGAAATAAAATTTTGAGAAAATTTTTTAATAAAAATTTTTCATAGAAATAAAATTTTGAAAAATTTTGGTATAGAAATAAAATCTTGAGAAATTTTTCTATAGAAATAAAATATTGAAAAATTTGTCTATAGAAAAAAAAAAAAATTGAGAAGATTTTTTAATAATAAAAATTTTCTAAAATTTTGGCAAAATTTCTACAGAAATAAAATTGTATTCTATAGAAATACAATATTGACAAAATTTTCTATAAAAATGAAATTTTGAATTTGCAAATGTCTTCTATAAAAAAAATGCAAAAATTTTTAAAAGAAATAAAAAATTTACAAAAATTACCCAATCCCCAAATGTGAAAAGCAACCCTCGTAATGGTTTGTATATAAATATCTCAAACTACACTTATCATCGATCAATTCATTCACAGTAGTGTTAATATAAAAGTAGATAAAATGTGACTATATAGTTAAAGCATACCTTTGGGCTGAAATATAATTTTGAAATCAAAAGTGGAGAATTTAAGGCAATATTTCAGTTGAGAATCAAATAAGAACAAAGCCTGGAAACAACAAAAGGCACGCCTATATTATACTTAAGAAAATTATTGACAATCTACCGACATTCTTCTGTCTATCTACAACCTTCAATAAGATACCAATCGACATTAACAATGCCAAGTTAAAATACCACATAATAGGAGCTTGAAAACCTTCATATTCATCACAGCCGTTTTCCTTACATTCCCCTAAAAGTCCATTTAGCCGTTTTCGAACTTGGCAAAACAACCAAGGAGACAAACACAAATTGGTCTATCTGTAGATCTCAAATTAATTTTAAATTACAACTAATTTTTAAATTAATAAAGAATTATAAATTGAAGCAAAATATATAGGTATTTTTTTCTCATTACAATCAGTCTCTAAACTTTTGTCGTACACATCGTGGTATTGGAAACATATAGAGCAACATATTGAACGCAGCCAAACCGACAGCAAAGGCACAAGAAGCCACAACATCAATTGTTTCCTACAAATGAAATATTGTCGTAGCTTGTTTTTAGGATCACATCTAGTTCATATGTACTTACATCTGGATCAGCCAATCCCAAACGTTCATGTAGAAAGTCCGCTGGCTTGGGGCATATAACTGAGGCAGTGGGTGTACAGTTCATATTTCTTGTTTGAATTGTTATACTGTGCAACAACGATGAAGCATAACGGGTATGAGTTCCCTTGGTGTTATCCTGTAGCCATGGTTGAAGGCCTTTAAATGATCTGAAAGTGGATATACGAATTTTCAAAGTGAAGGTAGTATGACAAAAATGTATTTCAATACAAATTATAAAATTTCGAATGATATTTGAGAATTGCTTGATAGAATAGATTTCAAATAAATAAACCTACCGTACAGTGCCACTGGCCAAGGCAATGGATATGACCAGGATATAGGTAACAGCAATGGCAGCATTAAATGGAACTTTAACTACCAACAGGAATGATATACTCAATTGTTCGGCTAATACGAAACTCGACCATAGGGCAACCATTAGATAAGCAAATGTGGTTCCGTTAGGGAATTTTGAATCCAGTAATAAACTGCAATAAGAGAGTCATATATATTCATATGCGTTATTCCAGTACAAATTAAATAATTAGGAACACATTCAGCTCCAGCTGCTTTTCAATGCTTCATTTAAAACAAAATTGTTCTAAACTTACGGATATATAACGACACTGGCTACAATTGAAGATATCAATGAAAATGGAATCGATACCGAATTGTAGGCTATCAGCAGTGTGGCTCCCGAATAGAGACCCTCTGGTGTATCCTGTGAAAATCGTTTACGCCATATAGGAACTATAAATACACAGAGAAAAATATAACTAAAATTTTTCAAATTAAAATTTCAATTAAGTTTTAGAAATGTTTTCAATTTAAAAACAAGTATATACGGCCGTAAGTTCGGCCAGGCCGAATCTTATGTACCCTCCACCATGGATTGCGTAGAAACTTCTACGAAAGACTGCCATCAACAATCGAATTTCTTGGGTTGTGGTACTTCTTACCGATGGTAAGGTATCTTAAAACTTCTTAATATCGTCTTCTAAATTGTAAGTTAGTCCATACGTGGTATATATTAAAAAAAAATATATATAGGTAAGTCTACAAATAATTACAAATCGATATGGACTTTTGCACGGTACTTAGAGAGCCAGAATTGAAATATGGGGTCGCTTATATGGGGGATATATACAATTATGAACTTGATATGGACCAATTTATGTGTCATTGGGGATCGATTTATCTGAGTGCTATATTTACTATAGACCGATATGGACCTAGTTAGGCATGGTTGTTAACGGCCATATACTAGCACAATGTACCAAATTTCAACTGACTCGGGTGAAATTTGCTCCTCCAAGAGGCTCCAAAACCAAATCTCGGGATCGGTTTATACTGGGGCTATATATGTTTATCGACCGATATGGACCACTTTTCGCATGATTGTTAAATATCATATACTAACACCACGTACCAAATTTCAACTAGATGTTTTAGTGTAATCGAGCTTCAAAAATAGCAGGAAATGTTTGCTATTTCAGCAAACAATGACTGTTGTCCCTTTTTCAGCAGACTTTCTGCTGTTTTAGCAGACTTTTCTGCTGTCCCTACTAACAAATTTCTTTGGGTGTATGGACGAATTCCTGCATGGTTGTTGGATACCATATACTAACACCACGTTCACCAAATTTCAATCGAATCGGATGAATTTTGCTCTTCCAAGAGGCTCCGGAGTTCAAATCTGGGGATCGGTTTATATGGGGGCTACATTTAATTATGGACCGATATGGACCAATTCCTGCTTGGTTGTTAGAGATCATATACTAACACCACGTACCAAATTTCAACCGAATCGGAAGAAATTTGCTTCTCTTAGAGGCTCCGCAAGCCATATCTGGGGGTTGGTTTATATGGGGGCTATACGTAAAAGTGGTCCGATATGGCCCATTTGCAATACCAACCGACCTACATCAATAACAACTACTACTGCCAAGTTTCAAGTCGATAGCTTGTTTCATTCGGAAGTTAGCATGATTTCAACAGACGGACGGAAATACTCAGATCGACTCAGAATTTCACCACGACCCAGAATATATATATATATACTTTATGGGGTCTTAGAGCAATTTTTCGATGTGTTACAAACGGAATGACAAAATTAAAGTCGGGCGGGGCCGACTATATTATACCCTGCACCACTTTGTAGATCTAAATTTTCGATACCATATCACATCCGTTAAATGAGTTGGGGGCTATATATAAAGGTTTGTCCCAAATACATACATTTAAATATCACTCGATTTGGACAGAATTTGATAGACTTTTACAAAATCTATAGACTCAAAATTTAAGTTGGCTAATGCACTAGGGTGGAACACAATGTTACTAAAAAAATATGGGAAACATTTAAATCTGAAGCAATTTTAAGGAAACTTCGCAAAAGTTTATTTATGATTTATCGCTCGATATATATGTATTATAAGTTTAGGAAAATTAGAGTCATTTTTACAACTGTTCGACTAAGCAGTGGCGATTTTACAAGGAAAATGTTGGTATTTTGACCATTCTTGTGGAAATCAGAAAAACATATATATGGGAGCTATATCTAAATCTGAACCGATTTCAACCAAATTTGGCACGCATAGCTACAATGCTAATTCTACTCCCTGTGCAAAATTTCAATTAAATCGGATTAAAAGATTGGCCACTGTGGTCATATGAGTGTAAATCGGTCGAACGATATATATGGGAGCTATATCTAAATCTGAATCGATTTCAACCAAATTTGGCACGCATAGCTACAATGCTAAATCTACTCCCTGTGCAAAATTTCAAACAAATTGGGCCAAAAACTCTGGCTTTTAGGACCATATTTGTCCATATTGGGCGAAAGATATATATGGGAGCTATATCTAAATCTGGACCGATTTCAATCAAATTTTGCACACTTGACTATACTACTTATTGTACTCCTAGTGCAAAATTTCAACCAAATTCGGTAAAAATCAGGCTTCTGGGACCATATAAGTCCATATCGGGCGAAAGATATATATGGGAGCTATATCTAAATCTGAACCGATTTCAATCAAATTTTGCACACTTGACTATACGACTAAGTGTTATGTTTGTACAAAATTTCAAGCAAATCGGTATAAAACTCTGGCTGCTGGGTCCATATTAGTGCATATCGGGCGAAAGATATATATGGGAGCTATATCTAAATCTGAACCGATTGATTTCCAAAATCAATAGGGTTCTCTTCTGACCCAAATTAGGAACATGTGCCAAATTTGAAGGCGATTGGACTTAAATTGCGACCTAGACTTTGATCACAAAAATGTGTTCACAGACAGACGGACAGACGGACATGGTTATATCGAATCAGGGACCCACCCTGAGCATTATTGCCAAAGACACCATGTGTCTATCTCGTCTCCTTCTGGGTGTTACAAACATATACACTAACTTATAATACCCTGTTCCACAGTGTGGCGCAGGGTATAAAAATGATTCAACTAAATTATCAATAATCACTAAAATTATTTATATATATTTATTTTTTAATTGACGTATTTAATTGATACTCATTTCTATGATTGAAGAAATTTTAATGAAAATTCAATCGGATCAATTAATAAATAAACATATATTTTTTGTGTAAAATTTAAAAACTAAAATTTTTCAAATTAAAATTAAGTTTTAGAAAAGTTTTCAATTTAAAACTTAATCTATGATTGAAGAAATTTTAGTTAAAATTTTATCGGATCAATTAATAATTAAACATATCTTTTCCGTGTAGAATTTGAATCTTTGGATTTATAAATCTATTTTGAATCGACCTCTAACCTAATGTCGAGCTATATAACACTATTAGAACCACCACATCTAAATATGACTACGTTTATGACTTCCAAATTTTTTAAGGATATTGAATTAACATATAAAAAATGTTCTCAAAATGTTATTTCTATATAAAATTTTGTCAAAATTTTATTTCTATAGAAAATTATCTCAAAATTTTATTTCTATAGAAAATTTTCTCAAAATTTTATTTCTATAGAAAATTTTCTAAAAATTTAATATCTATAAAAATTCTACGATTTTTGGTAGAATTCTACCAACTGTGGCAAACGTGTATCCATTCCAGTAGGAATCTACAGAGCAATCTACAGAATCTAGACTATTATCCTCATTCTTTGGTAAGGGGATTGGGAACGTCAGATCAGATCGTCTGACCAATTTGGGCTAAAAAATATTATATTTAGATTGTTAAGCAATTTGAAAAATCTTAAACAGCAAAATGGGAAATCGGTCTAACAAATGTTCAAGAAGAAAATTGGAGGATAGTTCAATGTATATCAAAAAGCAGTACCCATCAAAAAACTAAATAAAAAATAAAAATAAAAAAATCATCCCCGATGGGATTTGTGCAGTTTGACTTTTTCACTTCTATGGAAGTTCTTTTGAGAAAGTTTTGCAAATTTTGATAATTTTTAATTTTTTGTTGATTTTTAATGGAAAAAATATATGCCGAAAATAACAAACTAAAAACATAAAATAATAATTTTTTAGAAAAATATTTGATAAAAAATTGTCGCTGGTGCGATTTGAACCAGCGTTCTTTATTTTTTCATTCATAATAATAAAGAACATCTCAGGAAGTAGTTAGAATGTCATGCCGTGGTGTTATATTGGTTCATATCACAAATATTTGAATAGACGTTTAGATGCATCGTGTTCAATGACGTTTGTGGCTGAGTGTGCTAAGGCGTTCTGTTATGGTGCCAACAGACCCAGTTGCAACCCCCGGTGGAAGCGAAGATTTTCAATTTGTAAAAATTAGATAATAAGAAAATAAAAGTGTAACAAAAAATACTGATAAACATAAAAAGTGAAAATTTAAAAAAAATGTTTTTTTTTAGTTTTTTAAATTTCCGCATCCAAATTAACTTCCAAGGCACAAATTCTAAAGTAATGCATAGGATCCAAAAATGGAGTACTTCCGTCCATGACAAGGCTTTGTAAACTTCATTGGAGATGATCCAAGGAGGGGATCCAAACTTTTTTTCTGGGTACCTACGTGGAGTATTAAATTTTGGCTACACCCAAAGAAATTTGTTAGTAGGGACAGCAGAAAAGTCTGCTAAAACAGCAGAAAGTCTGCTGAAGAAGGGACAGCAGTCACTGTTTGCTGAAATAGCAAACATTTCCTGCTATTTTTGAAGCTCGATTACACTGAAACCTATTTTATTTTGGCTAAAACAAATAAAAATGTCAACTTAGGAGCTATCCTAACATAATTAGCACAATATTTTTTAGAGGGTTAAATAGTCTTTGGGGAAAATTTTATAACCTAAAAATTTTATAAATTGTTGTTCATTACGCCCTGAAGTACAAAAATATTCTGAAGTACAAAAAATAGTCAGATTTCCCGACTATAGCTACACCCAAAGAAATTTGTTAGTAGAAACAGCAGAAAAGTCTGCTAAAACAGCAAAGAATCTGCTGAAAAGGGAAATCAGTCATTGTTTGCTGAAATAGCAAATATTGTCTGCTATTTTTTAAGCTCGATTATACTAAAACATGTATATCGTAACAAAAATAAAACAATATTTTTTGAATATCTACAATATTTGCCCAAATATCTGAATATTTATCAAATCGAAGCATAACAGCAAACAAAATGTTTGCAGATCGCATATAGGAGCTACTTTTGGTTTTTATAAAGCTTTAGGGGGGAAATTTATAACCTAAAAATTGTATAATTGTTCGTTAGACCCTGATGTACAAAAATATAAAAGCATACATCGACTGCTGTTTTTAGCAGACTTTTTTCTTTGAGTGTACTTTACGACTTTACATAAACATAAAGTAATGATTCACAAAAAAAAAATATTGGTCCTAAATGAGGATGGTCGGTGATTTATGCTCCTGCCATTTTAAGCTTCTGAAAATGTGTCTATCAAATATACTAGTCCTAGATCTAACTTTATATAACATAAACTGATCTGGCTCTGAATTTGATATGGATTATATCCTCATGTCCGATTGTCATGAGTTAGCATTTCCATACTCTACTCAAGTTATTACTTGTATCATTTCATAATAAATACTTACACAATGTTATAGTGCATAAAATTCCACATCCATAGGCCAAACCGATAACATTGAGTATCAAACCATTCTTGGTAAAGAAACCATGCGAGTCATCCTAGAAAAAAATATTTTGATATTTTAAATGCATTTAAAAAAAATCTTATCATATCTAAAATTCTTCAATATTACTCCAACATTGGTGTAGAATAGCCACATTAAACTCATGGCCAAGGGTAATATGAAAAGACGCAGGAATAATGTCTTCATCCCTGCTGTGCCACATGCAAATGTAGAAGCCAATAATTTTCTATAAAAAAAATCCATAAAAATATATAGAAAAATCTGGATTCATTGTTTTCTTTGATAATGACTTACAAATACAACATCACCCATACTTTCAATTCACCAGGTTTACCATATGCCAATGGTACCTTTCCACTGCCCATATTGTTAACGGGACCATCAGACATGGGTGTTTCTCTTGAAAATCGTTCAACAAGAGCTTCAATTTGTTGACTTGATTCAACAAAACGATCTCGACTTCGCCGATCCACCGTCGATAAGCAGAGATAATACATTAGAGGATTTTCCAATTGGGGACATGGAAATCCTATGCCATGAAAATATTCTAACATGGCTCGAGTACCACCAGAATATACAACACCTCCCAAACATAGGAATAAAGCTCGATCCAAAAATGGAAATACATCAGATCGAGGTTTCTCCAATGACAAAAGAATGCCACAACCAGTCTTTTTGGCAGTATTCGATAATATCGAAATGAGCAAATAGGCACTTAAGGGATCCAGACCTTGGGTGGGTTCGTCCAATAACAACATTACTGGAAAACAAGACATACAATTTTATCAAACAAAATTTATACATTTTTACCCACCAATAATAAAAGCCCATTGCTACTGCTTTCTTACCTGGATCTCTCACCAATTGTATGCCAATTGATAATCGTCTGGCTTCACTAATATTCAAATATTCAACACGTTTGTGAGCAACCTGTGATAAAGCCAAATCGGCTAATACTTGACGCACTTTTGAGCTTTTTAAATATCCTGAAAGCTAAAAAAATAAAAATTGATTAGTTTTCACTACAACAATAATGCTAACAAAGTAAACTCACTATTGTAGGAGTATAGTGTAGGGTTTGAGCAACTGTTAATCCTGGTATAAAAGTGCATGATTGTGTAACATAACCACATCGTTGTTGAAACAAAGCCTTTGTCAATGGCGAACCATTAAGTAAAACTTGACCTCTCGTTGAACCTTCAGCTCTACGGGCAATAACATCCAAAAGTGCACGTTTTCCACTGCCTAATAGAAAAATTTGCCAGGATTCCAATTAGATAAGATAGAATTTTGTTTAAATAACTTATTACTCACCTTTCGAACCCAATATAGCCATGACTTCACCACTGTGAACAGTTAAATTCACGCCTTTTAGAACTAAAGCTGAACTACCGGCTCCATTAAAACAACCACCACCATCAACCTGTTTAATATAAAAGATTGTATAGAAATGTATACGATATTTGCAATGAAGTTAATTTATTATGCAGTCCAGAGAATACAATAAGATACGGTGAAATTGAATTTTTGGAAATTGTTATACAATCAGCTGTATGGCATTACTAAGAAATCGAGGATAAATAAATTTTTGCTATAAACCTACCCCGACCGTTACGATGAGTGATATGGGAAACAGACTTAAATCAATCAATTATAGGCAAATGCTCTTCATGGAATCATATTCCCGCGATATGTGATGATCAGTTGAAGTTGAGCAGAACAAGAAGTTGCCGTACCTGTTAGAATATTTTCGATACTTCTACAAAATGAGATAGATAGCACTTAGCTGCTATTTTCAGCTCTTATCGAATGCTTAGAATATTTTCAGGTAACACAAAAAAACATTTTCTGATCCAATCACGAAATTAATTGATCTAATTAATTTTTTAATTGAAATGTCGCAGAAATGATAGTATCAATAAAAAAATTAATGGACCTCAATTACAATTAAAAAATTAATTGATACAATTAAAAAATTTATTGATGCGGAACTTTCAAAATTGACCTGAAACCATAGACGTTACACTGAATAATATCTACGAGAACTCAAATACACTCATAGAAAAAATCATGCACGGCGTGCTCATTTAAAAACGATTCGTTCATGATAGTGAATCAACACACATATGGTGTCAAACTGTGAACGGGCGGTGTCAAGCTGACAGCGATATTATGATACCATGCGTTGTCAAAACAACAACCAGCGTTCATGATCTGAAAACGTTATGGTTACGACTATATAAACAAAATTAAAAAAAGATTTCCGCTTGCGTGACTTGAACCTGTGTTTTCTGCACCATACGCATTAACAGTCGTCTTAGCACATTGCACCAACGAAGGAGTTGCCATAATAACGTCTAACGATTATTTTAAGACTTTTCATAGCCAAAGAAAAGCGAATGCCGTTCATGAAATCGAGAACGCCCGTGGACGAAATTGTGAACATTCCGTTTTGATTTTTTGTGAACGTTTCCGTTTCATTTTGTCACCGTCCGTTCACGACTATGGAACGTAATTTTTTCTATTAGTGTAGGCCAATTCTAGCAAATGCTGTGTTAGTAAGTGTCATCGACAAAGAAGAGAGGTAGCCAAAAAGAAAATGCTCGCAGATCTTATTTTTTCTGGTAGATCACAGCAAGTGGAACTCCGGGAATTAACTCAATGTCTGAAATGCCTTAGCACCAAAACAAGTCCATAAACAGCAATAACCAATACTGCCCTGTTTATAATAAGACCTGAACATATTACCGTAAATAATGTTAATGTTCTGAGTAATACTGGACAAAACGAGGATCCTTATCATCGAGCTTAACATAGAAAAGGACAGCATTAATTGATAAGGGAAGTTCAACATCTGTGGATTCATAATCGACAATATAGCATTAGATAACTGGACGATAACAGATAACTGGGCGGTACGAGCAAGAGAACAAAAGGACATGGCGTTCATTGAGGTCATATCCGTGAAATTAGGACTGATCAGTATGTAAAAAGGCCCTAGACTCAAGAAAAGTGAACCCTATATGAACTCGAAAAAAAAAAATGGAACTCTATATGACACTAAAGCCAATTTTATTCTATTTTATTTCATGGAATCATTATGTTTTGAGAAAGTTTTCTTGACTTGACTTTAACAATTTTTTGTGTACGTTAGTTAAATGAACCAGAAAAAGAGGAAAACATTATACATAAATAAAGCCTTACTTAATTCCTGTCTCCCACAAAATAGTTCAGAATTTCAAAATTTTACCAATATCCCAGAATTTGTAAATTTTTCCAATATGCCATCATGAACTTTGTATGGTACTAAAGACATTTTTGCAATTTTGAACTACAATTTTTTCCTTAAAATTTCGAAATTTTCTTTAACAAGTGAAAAAAAAAAATAATTTTGTCTAAAAAATTTTCTTAAATTTGTCGAAAAATATTTACTTAATTTTGTAAAATTATCGTTTGTAGTACAATTTTGTTAAAATTATCTAATATTAACCAAACTTTTTTTAAATTTGCAAAAATTGTCCTCTTGGTAGGTTCACTGTTTTCTGAGTGTAGAAAAAAGCTAGTAAAAATTTTTACACATTACACGCAGACATATTTTAATTCCAGTTTCGACCAAACATCAAAAACTTTTTCAGCGGTGGAGTACACTCTGTCAGTAATACTGCTTACTTTTCCCAATGTTTCAATGCTTCTATAGTGAAACGCCGTTTGGACTCGACTAAAAAAAGTAAGTCCCTTGTCATTGAGCTAACCATATAATCGGCCAACAATCACTCATAAGACAAAAGTGCACGACTTATGGTGAATTGAATAGTCTAAGGGCGATTTCGTTTCGCAAAAAAATATGTTGCCTTGGTGTTACACTACTTATTCCCTCATTGTATTTTCGCCCAAATGATAGTGTCATTCCAAAGTTATTGGTAATTCATAACATTGTGAGAGATACACGACTCAAAAGCTATGACAGAGTCCTTCGTATATTGCAATCAATTTCACTTTTTCCCCAATCGAAATCGCCATAAGTGAGCCAAAAATAACGGACTGTCACTATACTTGGCCTATTATATCAACGATTTTTTAAAATAATCGTGAATGCTTTATAGGAAACGCATCATAATTATGAATCTTCCCTTGTGATTTCATGAGAAAATAAAATATATGAGAGAGCATTTTCATAAAAGTTCTTAATTACAAGAAAATTTCTTGAACAAGTTGAGTTTTTACAATAATTCCCCATTGGAAGGAATACAAAAGCAAATATTTAATGCACAATAGACAAAGACTTAGGACACATACATTTAAACATCAAGGAATAGAAAGACTTAAGACACAAACAATGTTCGTTTTCCTAAGAGAACCTAAGACTTAAGACATGTACAACATTCAATTCAACAGAATGGTTAATGCTTTGGATGATTACACTTAAGCATGATAAATTTTATATGAAATAACACTCTCCTTGTATATGTAATTTATTTATTATTTATTTATTTCTAATTTCGTTGGATGATAAACTGACCTCGGTGGTGTGAAAAATATTGTGAGCTTCCAACACATAATCGCTGCCAATCATTTTCATATCAAAATTATATTTTTACTTCGTATAGTGACTCCCTTTAATTACGGCAAAATAGTAAAATTCTTTATGGGTTGATATATTTTGTTTTTGTTTTTTTTTAGCGGCTTATGTTTGTTTATACAAAAAAAAACAATTCGATGTTTTGTTAGTTCTCTTTTACACTACATTTACACAGGTGTTTGTGTATGAACTCAAACACAAGAACAACAAAGAAACAAATCAACTTGTGGATTGTTTGCTTTTACACTTGCTCTTCTTATTCATTCCTCTCTCGCACTCTCTTCGCCACTATTTTCTATATATTATTGGAGTCGCTTTGTTTCTTTCTTCTTTAAAGAGGCTATGAGCAATTGAGATCACATCTATTGTGGAAACACCCAGCGCGAATTTATCTTTAACAAATTCAAACACGTCCAAACTCTTTTAACGCTCAGCGCAAACTGACTATGAAACTGAAATTTTTATTGGTAATGGTCTCAGAGCCACAAATACAATGGAATGTTAAATGTGGTTAAGACTCAATTTCCAATTGGCAAGAGAGAGGGAGAAAGAGAGACTTGAGCAATCAATTCGTTATGAACACAACAAGGTATTGCCAGATGAAAAAGTTTGGTAAATTAATTTGGAAAAAATACAATATTTTTAATTTACATGGCATTTACATTTATAAATAAAAACAAAATATTTTCAACATTATATTATTTATGAGAAAAAAAAAAATATATTAATAAGTCGATTTAAATAAAAATACCAAATGAAAAATTAAACTGTTTATATATCTCATTCTCTTTGCCTTCTCACTCTCTTTTGATACTCTCACACTTTTATTAGAACTCACTTTGCATCCACTGGAATTTTGGTATCATACCAAGTCTGGCTCTGGCTAAGATGGCGTCAGAGGCCAAGTTCAGTATACGGAGAGAGTTTAAACACGTTGGTCATTCCAAACACTAAACTGCGCACGGCGCAGTCCGCTTAAAAATTAAACAAATACCAAATTGGAATTAAGAAGGAGAAAATATAAGTTCAACAAACACAGTTCATTCGAAAAGTAAACTAACCAATTAGAAAGAAATAATGTATCCAATCAATTATAGAAAAGTTTTATAAAATCTGTTTGGTGTACAAAGGCCCTAAACTAAAAGAAATTTTGTGAATTTTAGTGTCTAATTCCTTCGTTGTCGCTCTCTATCCCCACTTTTTGTTTGATAACCCTTTGTGCCAAGCAAAAATTACTAAAAAAAAAAAAAAGAAGCATAGCAAAAAACGCGTATTTGTCTATTCTTGTTGTTTGTATCTATACCAGTGTTTTATCCGTTTCGCTTTTTAACTTTTTTCGCTGTGCTTATTCTATTCATCCGTCCGTCCATCGATTTATACTCTATTGTGCGCGTGTAATAAGTTTCTCTATAGAATTTTTTCTTTGCAAGACGAAAATACCAAGATTTAACGAAAGTTTTAGAATACAAATCAGCAAAAGAAATAGTTCTTCATACCTATGTATGTATTTGCTAAGTGTAAAGGTGTGTAAATTGATTTGAATTTTAAATAAATAAACACGGGCCCATATGGAATGAAATCTCATCTTAAGAAACCTGCTAAAAGTAATAAGAATATTTTATGATTGCATGCAATAAATAGCTCGTCTTTGTTTTTGGTTTTGTTTAATGCATCCAAGGTGTTATTTGTTCAGCAACAAAGAAACGGAAATACCAATTTTATGATAAACTCTTGGTAAGTCACAAATGACTGTTCTTTCTTGAGAAAATAATTTTAATCACTAATTCCAACAAACTGAATGAACTTTAAATGGAATATTTTTTGCGTTTATAGACATAAGTACCCATTGCCTCTAATGAACATCAAAAACAGAAGACAAGAAAAATTCGTAAAGGGCGCTCACGTTTTAGCAGCGTCCGTTAATGAAAGTGATTTTTTTTATTACCCACCATTTATCTAGTTACAAATACTTATTTATATTTTCTTATATTCATATTTAAATTATTGTATAAATTAATACACAGAAAAAATATTTCCAATTAAAAAGTTTAAAACGTCAAATAGAAAATTAACTGATACATAACTTTTAAAATTATTGAATATTTTTAATTAAAATATTAATTAATAATTAGTATTTTAATAATAAGGATGATTATTTCAATTAATAATTAATATTTAAATTAAAAAAAAAATAATTTTTTTTAAATGCTTTCAATCAATGAAATGATAGTATCAATTACGAACGGCAATTAAAAAATTAATTGATACAATTAATTTAATTAATTAAGTATTATTAATTAATTATTGATACAATTAATTTTATAATTAAAAAAATACGTTAAATCAATTAAATTCTTTTAATTGAATTTCCAGAAATATTAAATTTTAATTGGAAAAATTTTGGTGATATTTTTTTCTGTGTACATAATACATTGGTTCATTAATTATTAAATAATAATTATGATTGGGGAATTCATAAGAAAGTATAATTTATTGTTTTCATATTTAGATTATTTTAATAAATAAATACACAGAAAAAATATTTCAAATTAAAAAGTTGAAAACGTCAATTAGAAATTCATAATTTTTTTATTAATTAATAATTAATATTTTAATAAAAATAATGATTATTTTAATAACTTAATATTTAAATAAAATAAATCAAAGAAATAATAGTATAAATTACCAACTGCAATTAATAAATTTATTGATACAACTAATTTAATTAATTAAATGTTATTAATTGATACAATTAATTTATTAATTAAAAACTGCGTTAAATCAATTAAATTATTTTAATTGAATTTCCAGAAATATTAAATTACAATTATGATTGGGAAATTCATAAGAAAGTATAAACTCCTTTAAAATTACAAGAAAACTATTTCCTCTTTCAATTAATTTTTCAATTGGCTCGATTACAAATTTAATTGATTTCAATTAACTATTTAATTTTGCCTTTAGATGAAAAAAAGTTCTTGTAATTTTATAAGGGTTAATATTTTTTTTTTTTGAATTTTCCAATTATAATCACAGTTCAATTTTTATTTGGAACATTTTCAATTGGAAATATTTCAATTAAAAATTTATATTGTTATTAATTAATTATTAGTTGATATAATTAAATTAAAAACTACGTTAAATCAATTAAATTATTTTAATTGAATTTCCAGAAATATTACGAGTAAATTACAATTATGATTGGGAAATTTATAAGAAAGTGTAAACTCCTTTAAAATTACAAGAAAACTATTTCCTATTTCAATTAGTTTTTTAATTGGCTCGATTACAAATTTAATTGATTTCAATTAACTATTTAATTTTGCCTTTAGATGAAATAATGTTCTTGTAATTTTATAAGAGTTTATATTTTTTTTTTAATTTTCCAATTATAATCACAGATCAATTTTTATTTGGAACATTTGCAATTGGAAATATTTCAATTAACAATTTATATTGGCATTATTAATATTTTAATTAAAATGTAAACGTTTTTAATCATTTTCTAAACTGATTTTACGTTTAACTCATTTTGTTTGATTTCATTTTGGCATTTTCTTTTTTTTTTTTTTGTTTAAGCATTTTTAAGCGTTTGTGACATTCATTAAATTTTAAACATTTCACACAAGTATATAATATGGATTATAATCAAAAAGTCGGCTTTCAGATTTATTCTAAGATTGAAAAATACCCTGTTTCGACATAAAGGGTGATACGGTCAAAATTTGGTCAAGGGAAAACGCGTGTAAATCGGTGAAATCGTTTATTTAAAAAATCACATTAAATTTCTTTTTCAAGTTCAATTAGTATAAAATTCAGGAAAAATATTCAGTTAGGCTTTCGCTTTTCCAAATCCGAATTGCCGGGCCTCACGTTTGACACCTGCCATCAGATTTTGTACAGCCACCTTGTCCACCTTCTTCGCCGCAGAAAGCCAGTTTGCCTTGAACTGCTGCTCGTCCTTAGCAGTTTTTTTGGTCTTCTTTAGGTTCCGCTTGACAATAGCCCAGTATTTCTCAATTGGGCGGAGCTCTGGCGTGTTGGGAGGGTTCTTGTCATTGGGAACCACCTGCACGTTGTTGGCGGCGTACCACTCCATGGCCTTTTTACCGTAATGGCAAGATGCCAAATCCGGCCAAAATAGTACGGAACAACCGTGTTTCTTCAGGAAAGGCAGCAGACGTTTATTCAAACACTCTTTCGCGTAAATTTCTTGGTTGACAGTCCCGGAAGCTATGAAAATGCTGCTTTTCAAGCCACAGGTACATATGGCTTGCCAAACCAGATTTTTCTTTGCGAACTTTGACAGTTTTATGTGCTTGAAAATATCTGCTACCTTTCCCCTTCCTTTTGCCGTATAAAACTCCTGTCCCGGAAGCTGCTTGTAGTCGGCTTTGACGTAGGTTTCGTCGTCCATTACCACGCAGTCAAACTTCGTCAGCATCGTCGTGTACAGCCTCCGGGATCGCGCTTTGGCCGTCGTATTTTGTTTATAATCGCGATTTGGAGTAACTACCTTCTTGTAAGTCGATAGTCCGGTTCGTTTCTTGGCTCGATGCACGGTTGTAGACGATACACCCAGCTTTTTTGCGGCATCTCGGATAGAGAGGTTAGGGTTTCGCTTGAAACTACCGGCAACTCTCTTTGTCGTCTCAGCGGCTTCCGGTTTTCGATTTCCCCCGATCCAGACTTCCTGGCTGTCGACAAACGTTCCCCAAACACTTTAATTACATTTGTAACGGTTGATTTGGCAACTTTTAGCGATTTTGCCAGCTTTGCGTGCGAGTAGCTCGGATTTTCGCGATGCGCGAGCAAAATTTTGCTTGGACGGCATTTTGACAACTGAAGATTGAATTCCAAAATCAAAATAGGTGCAACATTCTACACACACACATCTTCAAAATGAGGGGTGTTCAGTTTTTTTAAATGCAAAATTGAAAGAAATACGTCAAGTTTATATTGACCAAATTTTGACCGTATCACCATTTAAGAAAATTTTAAAATTTGATTTTTTAATTTTGCACTTATTATTTTTGGAGTCGCTCTTCCGATTTCTGATGTCGTAACTTTCGACTTTTTATGAGTTGTCAGCATAAAAAGATATAAATTACATTTAACTTTCAATTCACCCTTCCCATTTTTTAAGTAAAACTCGATTAATCGATTTTCGCCAACGTAAATGTTCAATTGGTCGATTTGACTCGATTATACAAAAAAAGCAAAAGAGATTACAAATAGTCGTCTTCGACATTTAAAAAAAAATAAGATTGGTTGAAATGTTGATTTCCGACTTTTGCATCCCTATTGTATGTGACCAGCATTACTGAGGTGGGAAAATCCAACCACTGAAAAACTTTTTGTTGTTTGGTCGAAACTGGGTTTGAACCCACGACCCTGTGTATGCAAGTCGGGCAAGCTAACTATTGCACCACGGTGTTTGTAGTTAAATTTATTTATTTATTTTTTGAAAATTTCCACAGCAGAATAAAAACTTCCTTATCCCAAGTATATCTCAAACATTTTATGAACTAAACATGCGTATAATGTTCAATAACCGTACACATAATTTTAATGTGAACTAAAGCAGAAAAATATTTCCTACGATTCCCAAAAATAGTAAGAATGAACAACTGTATGGTTAAAATGGCCATTATTTAGGCCAATGGTTTTTGTCTTAACTTTTAGTTAATTTCGTAAATTTAATTAATTTTTTTTTACGAAAAACAAAATGTTTGGGACATTAAATTGAGACTGTGGGATTCCTATCTATGTTCATATCACATTGAGTTAAGATATTGTCATCTAAAATCTAGTGGGATTTATTTTGTTAATTATAATCTGTAGCATAAAAATACACAATCATAACACCTTAATTTTGAATTGAATTTATTTGCATGTAAATATTTTTGTAATATTATAATATTGATAGTCTCTCAGTAATATACCACTCATAAAATTTCCCGTAGCACGTTTATCCAAAGATTAAAAAAATTTCAAATTTTTCGAATGCTTTCATATAGCAAATCAATATGCATGACCCATTGAATATTCACAAAAGAGCCCACACCTATATTTTAGTGGGACATGACAACTTTTTCTTTTCGTTGGTTTGATGGTATTTACTTTAAAAAATTTAAAATATTCTAATAAATTAATAAGCTCCACAAAAGAAAAGAAGTCAAATCATATATGCGCATTTCATTAGCAAACCAGTGTTAAAAGTAAAAGAATTGAAAAAAATGTCTAATTGAAAAACCATAACAATGTTTGTATTTACAACAAATACAATGGTATATACTTCGAGTATACACCTGTTCTGAGAGATCAAATGGGGGGAAATACGACGGTCTTAAAAGCTAACGAAACCTTCAAAACTCTTATCTGCCCTAACACCATCTCGTCGATTAGAAAATCAAATAGAAAACCCGGCAGCTAGACCTGAAGACACACATCATAATCACAACAACAATAGCTAACAAATAAATACCAAGAAAAAAATGCCGACAGGCAACACCTTTATATAAGGTAAAACCAAGACCAGACTCTAAGCATGCGTTCATTCACATCTTTTCAGAGGCCTGAATATTTGTGATGGCTGTGCTATGGCATCAAGATCAGTGCCAGTACCAGCACCAATAGTAAAATGAAAACTTTTGAATTTGTAATAAACCAAACTCACATGCCCTGTCCCGTGTTGTTCTATCTGGCTGGCTTTTTCTTCCTCTTCCGATGGTTCATTGTACAATCTTAACGCCGAAGGTTGACAATGGGAGATGTTTCGTAAAATTGGAAATCTTTTTAACTAATTTGAATAACTTTTACTCGTGCGAACTGACTATTATGAAAATCTTCCGAACAACAAATAGATGACCGATTTTAACCTCCATGGGCAATATTTGGACGACGAAAGTAAAAATCCTTCCATTGAAAGCCAAATTAAATTTTATCAATTGTAAATTATAAAATTGGCTGTATATCTAATCGTACATTTGCTACATCAAACCAATCTTTGATGTAAACTCCCAAAAAGGTTGGATTGGACCTCAATATAGAAGGTTAATTATGGATTTAAAAACTTCAATTTACATCAATTTAAGAATTATTTCTTTCCACTTTTACTTGAAAGATACACACCTTTAAATGAAGAGTGCATATTCAAAGACGATTCTTAAGATTAATTTGGGAGCAACCCTGGTACAATGGTTAGCATGCCCGCCTTGCGTAAAAATGGGGCATGGGTTCAATTCCCGTTTCGACAAACTCCAAAAAGTTTCGACTAGACAGGAGGTCCCTTATCATTGAGCTAAACATGGAATAGGGCAGTGCTCAGTGACAAGAGCGAAATTCATCCCTGTGGTATCACAGTGGACTGAATAGTCTCAGTGAGCCTGAAATAATAAGCTGCGGCTTAGAACAATGTTCAAAAAAATTTTAAATTAAATTTTCTTAATATGACAGCTTATTTACTCAATATTAAAAAAAGATATCAATAAAAAAAATTAATTAACTTAATTAAATTGTTCTTTGTCTTAATTTTTTTCTTTGAAATGTGTGTACTTATTAAATTTATTTAAACTAAAATAAAAGTTCCTATTTTTAGGAGAAACATATTCGGCGTTAACCCTTTGGCTACCGATGTCCACTTAGGATGACATTCGAAAACGACACTAAACTTTATTTCCCTACATTGTTTCGATTTATTGATCGATCTTATTTTAACCCTTAAATACGCACTGTATCCTTTAAAATACAACCAGAAAAAATTCTTACGACTTAAAATTTTAACCGAATTCTATGAAATGAAGTTTGTTGTATTTATTCCATTATAGCACTATTTCTACAAATATGTGTTTCCGAAAAATTCGTTGTACTTCTGAGTAATCTGTAGTAACATTAAAAATCAAATTTTGACCAAAAATTTACAAAACTACAAATTGGATGTTAAATAACATTTACCAGAGATGAAAGTAATGTTGGTTGGCTGTGTAGTGTAAACATATCTTTATTCTATACTAAAAATTGTTGATTTGTAAATACAAACTTAATTTAATTCTCACCGTAGTTTTTAAGATATAACCACATTTTTTTGTTTGTTTTTTTTTTCAAAAAACACATATTTTTTTTAAATGTGGTATGCAAACGCTCTTTATTTACCATTTTGCATATTATATATTTTTCCGGAGGAATCGGTAACCTTGTGCATTTAAGGGTTAAAGTAGATGTTTTAATCTAAATAAGCTATAAATATTTTCCATATTGGTGAACACTAAAATGTTAGCCTCTAGTAAATGGACATTCATACAAAAACTATTGCTGATATCTTTCCGTGTTCTTGTTTGTATTTTTTCTCACACTTCGAAATATATTATATGCCAAATACCATTTATTTTCGTAAGGCGATTTGGCTTACGAAAATTAAAGTAGGTGCTCAAAATTACAATTTTTGTTCTACATGATGTTAGTTCAAGTAAAAACTGAAGAAAAATTAACGTTTTTGTCATTAGGTTTATTTCGGTAGTGAAAGCGTTAAGAAATATTAATGGTATTGATGAATATTTGGAATCTCTTGATTAAAGTTAAAAGAGCTTCAAATATAGGGCGCTATGAATATGGGCTCCATGAAAATGAGCCCCACTTTGTCTAATTAAAATGTGCCCTACTAATTATATGCGAAACGAAATTTTGGTCATTTTTGGGGTCGCATTTCATTTATTTTTTGCAGTTCTACTGCATAATGATAATGGGCCCTAAAATTTTTTGGGGCCTGTTTTCATTTGATATGGGGTCATCTCTTGAGTTTAACAGATGCATATTGCATTGTTTTTTTATTTTTTTTTTTTTAATTTTAAAGCTTGTTTGCATTTGTATGCTGGTTTTGAAATCAAAATAATTAGTTTGGTTTTATTATTTTATTATGTTAAATACAAATATAATAACTACAATTAAAAATTTTTAATAAATTCATTAATGGAAAACAATGAAGTAGTTTTTGATCTATACCTGCGAACTGCTTGTCAAAAGTGGAACATAAAAGGAAAACTCAATTTCAATTAACAAATTCTACACTAAGCACAGAATTATGAAGAAATTATGAACTACACCCTCAAAAAAATCGCTCCTGTAACATATACCCCAAACACATTTTGCTTCAAGCATATATATATTTTCAGGATTGGTCCAAAAAAATATTGTTTGTATTGTTCAAACATATTATGTTTCACCTTAGGGCATACACTGGTAGAAAAAAATTTTAATGAAATTTTCTTTGTGTGGATATATTTTTAAGACGCCAATTGGTTACTTCCATTATTTTACTTGCAGCTTACTCTCTAGGTCTCTCTTTCTAAACACATATATGTTTATAGGCTATTTCTAAATTAATATATGTTTGCATCTAAGCATATTATATTTACAAACATGTTATGTCCCAAACATAATATGTTCTAACATATTAACATATATGTCCCAAACATTTTATGCTAGTTTATGAACATTATATGCTTGCTTAAAAATATTGTTAAAAAATTTGAGTTCCAAAAATATAATTTTTACACCCAAACATAGTCTTTTTCGTCCGTGTAGACAACAAGAATTTATAACACATTTATGACACACAAATACGAAAATTTTCTTGATATTTGTAGCGCTATTTACGCAACTTGGACTTTTATTAGTGGGAAGAAATGAAAGCAAAATATACTTTTTTTTCAAAAATTGCGCGATTTTGGTACACTCAAAATTATTTTATGAGAATGGACCCCAATTTTTTCTTTTGGGTCTATCTTCATTTTTATCATTGGGTTCCATGTTCATGGGGGTTTTATACAAAACGAAAAAGGACCCCAAATGTGGGGTCCTGCTTCATTTCCAATTTGGGGCCAAATATAGACTTTGGCTCACAAATAAATTGGATATGTCGTCGTTAGTGATATATCAATATATATTCTAATAGCAAAATTCTAGATTTAAAATTGCTCTGAAAAATATTGACCTAATATAAGAAAAGATTAAGACACGCAATACAATATCAAAAACAATTTTTTTAATAAATGTTAATTAAAATAAAGTTTACTATATTTAACTTAAATGTAGAAATTTGCGTTCCTCAGTTAAAGTCGTACGTCTTTGAAGTGAGGTATTTTTTGTAGGTAAAGAAAACAACTTTTTACTTAAAACCAAAAATATAGAAATAATCTTTAATTTAACAGAATATAAAAAAGCTTCAAATATAGGCTAAGACTTGTTTTGAATTTAAAGTCTTTTCTGAAAACATTGTGTACTTTGAAGTGTCTGATAAAGGGTGATACGGTCAAAATTTGGTCAATATAAACTTGACGTATTTCTTTCAATTTTGCATTTAAAAAACCTGAACACCCCTCATTTTGAAGGTGTGTGTGTGTAGAATGTTGCTCCGGATTTGGCATCTTGCCATTACGGTAAAAAGGCCATGGAGTGGTACGCCGCCAACAACGTGCAGGTGGTTCCCAAGGACAAGAACCCTCCCAACACGCCAGAGCTCCGCCCAATTGAGAAATACAGGGCTATTGTCAAGCGGAACCTAAAGAAGACCAAAAAACTGCTAAGGACGAGCAGAAGTTCAAGGCAAACTGGCTTTCTGCGGCGAAGAAGGTGGACAAGGTGATTGTACAAAATCTGATGGCAGGTGTCAAGCGTGAGGCCCGGCAATTCGGATTTGGAAAAGCGAAAGCCTAACTGAATATTTTTCCTGAATTTTATACTACACTGAAAAAAATATTGTCGTGAGGTCAAAGATTTCATGTCTTTAAAATACGAATGCAAATTTTGCTTATCATAGAAGACGCATTTCTCTAGTATAAAGTTTTTTTCCTTGACCAAAGGTCGATAAACTTTTCAATGAAGTCGTATTGTCCTTATAATTAAGTGATTTGATTTAAAAATGGATATCTTAACATGAAAGAAAAAATGTTTGGGCTAAGGTCAACTTGACTTTAATAATTTAGAAAAAATCTTTAAATTTAATGAAATTGTCTTTAAATTTGTTGTCTTTTTGCATCTTGACTACAAAGCAAAAAATCGTTCAAATATAGGACATGTTTTTCAACACTTTATTTTTTAACTTTAAACACAGCATAATTTCTACTAGACGTCGAGTCTTAATTTGGAAAATAAAGTCGTCGTTAACTTACTTTTAAAGGACTTTGATAGCATATGAAGAAAAAAAGCTGAAAAAGCGAAAAATTAAAATTTGCTTCCTAGAAGCAAGTACACAAAACCCGATTTTAAAAGAGAATTGTGTCTTAAAAGTATCCTTACTTGTATTCTCCGCTTCTTTGGCTCGGAATCAATACCAAATTTTTTAAAGTAAAGACAAAATCTTTGGAACCGTGTATGCTTTTTTTCAGTGTAATTGAACTTGAAAAAGAAATTTAATTTGATTTTTTAAATAAACGATTTCACCGATTTACACGCGTTTTCCCTTGAGCAAATTTTGACCGTATCACCCTTTACAATTTGTATTTATAATCTAAGGGTATGGTCACACAAATTTGAGGGTCAAACATTTTTCTTTACTTTAAGGAAAACTTGTTTTACTTCAAAGACATACGACTTTATCAAAGGGACCAAAATACCTAAGGTTGCTTTCCTAAACTTTAAGAAACAAATGTTTAATTTAATGTCAAATATCTTGATTTTAAAGAAATTTCTCGTTGTCCTCAAATTCAGGTTTCACAATCATTCATTCATGGAATCAAAGCAAAACCCTTTTAAGGGATGGTCAACATCTTTGGATCCAAGTAAACTTTTTTCAGTGTTGGCTGATTTCTTAAAATCGTTTTATTTTAAAGAAGCTACGTCGCTAGATTGCAATCAATGTCATATTCCATATTAAAAAATAATAATAATAAAACCTATATTGATTGTAAATATATAAATAATAAAATCATAGATGTTGCATTTTAAAGAGAAATCATAGCATATTTACGTTTATGATCTTTAGTTTCTTTCATATAAAAGCAATTAACTTTTTAAGATTGTGTCCTAAAATAAAAAAAATAAAATTAAATGGAGACAGCCATCCAGAGATAAATCTGCAATATTAGACTGAAACTTTGACCTAACCCAAATAGGAAAACTGTTCTCCCACTGTGTGCTTATAGTAATAACGAAAGATGTTTGTGAACATTGCCATACGAGTTGTTAAGCAAGTGGCCATTGGCCATGGTAGTGTAGAAGAGTAACAAAAAAATTGGAATCTTGAAATTTCCACACCCAAAAGAGGAAAAATAACTCTTTTCGGGGTTCTTTCTTCATTAGTGAGTTTGAGGAGATATTATTTTCGTTCAGTTCATTTTCAAATGCTGAGTTAACTATTTTCTTAACGTCGTTTTTTTTTAATTTGGTTCTTGAAGCGTTTGTTTTTTGTGTGCCATGAACTGGTATTAACTGTAATTTTTTTCTCTAATTTCCTTGCGTTTATTTACGCGTTTTTTGGACGGGTGAGTGTGTCAAAAGTGTGCGTTTGAGAGTGTATGTGTGTGTGTGTTGTTAAAGAAATAAGTCCCACGAGAATGAAAACAGCTCACTACCATTTTTCGTGTGTTACACTTTTTCCGGCGTCATCGCCAACGGTATGTTGGCATTGCTGACTGGTGATAACAAAAAAAATGGTAACGCGACATTCTTCGTTATGGTGAAAATGTTGGTGTGAACAGGCCACTGTCATTATGAGAAATGGGTGAATGGGCTAAAAATGTCAGAGACGACAATGGTAGAATGTATGGGAGTTTTCGCAATAAAGCAATATGACCCCTAAATTGATTAGGGCGACATTTTCTTTTGGCTTCGTGCTATAGTAAAGTATTTTCTTTGCAGCGATATTAAGCGTCTTAAATAAAATTTGAAATTAAGGATTTTGCCAAATGTATAAGAGAGATGGATGGATGGCTGGAGGGTTTCTGCATATAATTCTATAAGGTCGTTGATTACTGGTACCATAAAAATAAATGCGAACCCATGATACAATTAAAATTTCAATCATACGATGTTCATCATCTTTAAAACTCGAATTATTTAAGTTACATAATTGGTTCATATGAGGCTAAATATGAGAATAAATACTGCGCTAAGTTTGGTCAGGGCTAAAGTCATATACCCTCCCATGTATCAATATTGCGAAAGATTGAAGCAAATTCTATCTCGAGGATAACGATTGAACGGACGGATGGACAGCCGGGCCTGGTACTAATATGTTTGGTAAGAAAATGTTCACCCAAACTAATCATATTTTACATGATCCCTTTTATAGCGATCATCATTCTTTTCTACGGGCCTAAAACAACTCAATTTTCGAAACATATTTAACATAATATAAAATTTGCGATTTAGATTTTTATTGAACCACGCCAAATTGCCCCGAAAATTACTACCAAAAAGATAAAGTAAGAAAACCAAACGTTCGTTTCATATTGACCGACATCTGAGTAGAGGTGCGTGAGATTGATTGGTTATAGGTGTTTTAAAAAATTGCAGTGGTCAAGAAAATATGGACATGAGAAAATTTTTCGTGAAACGGGCACCGGGTTTGTGTGTCTTTGCACTAATGATTTCGTCATAGATTCCGAGAAAAAGAAATGGAGAATTAAATTTATTTTAAGAAACAAATTTTAATTTATTTACTTTTTCAGCTTTTTTCTTCATGTGCTATCAAAGTCCTTTAAAAACGTGGTAACGACAACCTAAATTTCCAAATTCAGACTCGACTTCAAGTAGAAATTATGCTATGTTTCAAGTATAAGTCGTCTTTAATGTAAAGTGTTGAAAAACATCTCCTTTTTTTAAACACTTCTTTGAACAATTAAAGTCAATTTGACCTTAGTTAAACAAAATTTGCTTTCATTTTAAGATACCATTTTTTAAATCGAATCACTTAAGTATAAGGGCACAACGACTTCGTTGAAAAGTTTATCGACTTCTGAACAAGAAAAACCCCTTTATATCAGAGAAATGCGTCTTCTATGCTAATCAAAATTCGCATTTTAAGGACATGGAATCTTTGGCCTCATGATAATATTTTTTTCCAGTGCAGAAAACAAGCGCAAACTTGTGGCTATGGAAGCATGGGAGTTTTCACGCATAGAAAGAATATGATTACTAAACAACTTTTTTCCAGAGAGTTATGATACTATTTCAGCAAAAATTATTTCATCCACCAGAAAGCGATTCACAAGATCTGATCCCTTTTATAGCGATCATCATCATGCGGTTCACAAGATCTGATCCACATTGACTATATTGAAAATAGCAACACAGGGTTATACTATGCCGAAGTATACAGATTTTGTCTTTACTTTAACAATTTTGGTATTGATTCCGAGCCAAAGAAGCGGAGAATTCAATTAAGGATACCTTTAAGACAAAACTCTCTTTTAAATTTAGGTTTTGTGTACTTGACTCTAGGAAGCAAATTTTAATTTTTGCTTTTTCGGTTTTTTTCTTCATATGCTATCAAAGTCCTTTAAAAACAAGTCAACGACAACTTTATTTCCCAAATTCAGACACGACTTCCAGTAGAAATTATACTATGCTTCAAGTTAAAAACGTCTTTAAAATAACGTGTAGAAAAACATGTCCTAGTTTTGAACGATTTTTTGCTTTGTAGTCAAGATGCAAAAAGACAACAAATTTAAAGACAATTTCATTAATTTTAAAGAATTTTTCTGAATTATTAAAGTTAAGTTGACCTTAGCCCAAAAAATTTTTCTTTCATGTTGTGATACCCATTTTAAAGTTCAATCCCTTAATTATAAGGACAACACGACTTCATTGAAAAGATTATCGACTTTTGGACAAGGAAATAACTTTATATTAGAGAAATGCGTCTTCTACGCTAAGCAAAATTTGCATTCATATTTTAAGGACATTAAATCTTTGGCCTCATAACAATATTTTTTTCAGTGTGCATTGTAATAATTTCATAATAATATTTTTTCTTGTATTACTTCGGGTGTTAGTTTATAATTACCCAGCAAAACATATTGAAAGTAAAATAAGGCCAATATTTCGGGGTTTAATACATCAGTACGAGTTAAGGGCGATACGGTCAAAATTTGGTCAATATAAACTTGACGTATTTCTTTCATTTTTGCATTTTGAAGGTGTGAGTGTGTAGAATGTTGCTCCTATTTTGATTTTGGAATTCACTCTTCAGTTGTCAAAATGCCGTCCAAGCAAGAAGAGCAGCGTATCAAAATTTTGCTCGCGCATCGCGAAAATCCGAGCTACTCGCACGCAAAGCTGGCAAAATCGCTAAAAGTTGCCAAATCAACCGTTGCAAATGTAATTAAAGTGTTTGGGGAACGTTTGTCGACAGCCAGGAAGTCTGGATCGGGGGGAAATCGAAAACCGGAAGCCGCTGAGACGACAAAGAGAGTTGCCGGTAGTTTCAAGCGAAACCCTAACCTCTCTCTCCGAGATGCCGCAAATAAGCTGGGTGTATCGTCTACAACCGTTCATCGAGCCAAAAAACGAGCCGGACTATCGACTTTCAAGAAGGTAGTGACTCCAAATCGCGATGATAAACAAAATACGACGGCCAAAGCGCGATCCCGGAGGCTGTACACGACGATGCTGACGAAGTTTGACTGCGTGGTAATGGACGACGAAACCTACGTCAAAGCCGACTACAAGCAGCTTCCGGGACAGGAGTTTTATACGGCAAAAGGAAGGGGAAAGGTAGCAGATATTTTCAAGCACATAAAACTGTCAAAGTTCGCAAAGAAATATCTGGTTTGGCAAGCCATCTGTACCTGTGGCTTGAAAAGCAGCATTTTCATAGCTTCCGGGACTGTCAACCAAGAAATTTACGTGAAAGAGTGTTTGAATAAACGTCTGCTGTCTTTCCTGAAGAAACACGGTTGTTCCGTACTGTTTTGGCCGGATTTGGCATCTTGCCATTACGGTAAAAAGGCCATGGAGTGGTACGCCGCCAACAACGTGCGGGTGGTTCCCAAGGACAAGATCCCTCCAAACACGTCAGAGCTCCGCCCAATTGAGAAATACTAGGCTATTGTCAAGTGGAACCTAAAGAAGACCAAAAAAACTGTTAAGGACGAGCAGCAGTTCAAGGCAAACTGGCTTTCTACGTCGAAGAAGGTGGACAAGGTGGCTGTACAAAATCTGATGGCAGGTGTCAAGCGTGAGGCCCGGCAATTCGGATTTGGAAAAGCGAAAGCCTAACTGAATATTTTTCCTGAATTTTAAACTAATGGAACTTGAAAAAGAAATTTAAATAGATTTTTTAAATAAACGATTTCACCGATTTACACGCGTTTTCCCTTGACCAAATTTTGACCGTATCACCCTTTATGTTACTTCATGGTAACTTGTGGCTGTCAGCCCCGTTCTACCGTTTGTTGTTTGCGAATTTTTTCCTATTTGTGTTTTATTTTTATATTTTACTTTTATACTACTTACTCTTCATCGCATTTGTTAGGTCAAAGATCTTCGCCATTGTAAGTTAGTGTAGATTTCAGCACGTTTCTGCATAAACCTAATATAATATTCTTTTGCAATTCTTTGAAATGTGTTAGTTCTCCTTCCGCTTTTTTTGTACTTTTTTATGCAGAGTGCTTTAACATAAAGATTTGGGATATACTTATGCTTTCTCTGGTTCCTTCTCTCTCTCTCGAACACACTTCCATAGAGAGATTAGTTCTGTTTATAGAACTGGTATAATAGACCTAAATACAATAGGAAACACTTGATTACATACAAACAAACGTACGTGTGTTCAAACAAACTCCTCGCCTGTAACACTGAGTCTACTTGTTATATACACAGCTCCTTTTAAGTTGCTTTTTATTACAATTACTATCTCTTACTACTTTTTGTTGTTAGTTGTTTGTTTGCAGTTTCCTACTTTGTTTTGTTCTTGACATTCTTGGCCGTTATGTGAAGTTTATGATACAGTCGACTCTCGATAATTTGACAATCGTTAATTTGAACCTCTTGATTATTAGAAGTATTTTAGAATTTTAGACAAACAAAGTTCGTTTCTCATTTGCTTTTCGCTGTATGGAAGTGTATTTGGAAGAAAAGTATATACATTTTGTGATAAACGTTTATTCTTTTCCAGGATGTAAAAACAATTTCATAAAGACTAACTCAAAAAAAAAAAAAAACATTGTTTTCTTGCTAATTGCATTTTCACTCACATCTTTCTCACATCCACGAGGTTTTTTAGTTCTTAACACCTTTTCCTGTAATACCAACAATGTAGAAGAAATTATACGATTTTATAAATTTTTAAAATTTTTTTACCTTTCGCCTGGACGGAGAATCGAACCGCGGACCATGCACTTTATAAGCCAACACACTAACCACTGAGCTATGTACCTGTTTTGGTCATCAATAGATAATTATCCATATAAGTTATATTTATATAGCGTAGCTTGCGGCGCCCACGAACCGAATAAACAAAGTTTATTTAACAGAAACAAACATTTAGTTTGGCACCGTGGAGCAGTGGTTGCTACGTCAGACTTGCATGCCAAGGGTCGTGGGTTCGATCCCTGCTTCGACCAAAGTTTTTTTTTACATATATTCTAGATATGTTCGGAAGATTCCGAAAAAAATGTTCAACATTACATTGTACTATATTAAATTTTGAACAGTAAAATGTGTCTTATTAAAGACCTAAAGTCAGAAAAGAACAGTGTTTGATATAAACGAAATGTGCTGTGTTGTTGTTTCAAAAATAACTTTTTTTTATTGAAAAAATAAAAATTTTGTAACAAACGAATTTTTTTGGTGATAAAAGTTTAAAATTTTCGAAGCAATTCAAAAAACTCTAACAAAAGAAAAACGTTTTCGGTACACGGTATAGCTATTTTAGCCGCTGTAACGATGCTCGATAAGGCCTGGAAAAATGTCAACCCTAAGACTCTTAAAAACTGTTTCAAAAAGTGCGGGTTTAGACAAACAGATAATGAGCCATAGTTATCAGAACTACAAATATTTTCGAGTACGGGCCCTGGGTGGAGACTTCTACCTAACAGTGGAGATTTAACTTTTGAGGATTTTGTTCAAGCCGATACTGACATCTGTGTTTATGGAGTTCTTACCAGGGATCCGGAGCGGTCCATTTTTTCGCTCCGCTCCGCTCCCGATCCGGAGAAAAAAAAATCGCTCCGCTCCTCGCTCCGCTCCGAGAAAAAAAAAATCGCTCCGCTCCGCTCCACGCTCCGCTCCGCTCCTCTTCGAGAAAAATCGGGCGGTACATATATATGGGAGCTATAGCTAAATCTGGGAAAATCGGGCGATACATATATATGAGAGCTATATCTAAATCTGAACCGATTTGGATGAAATTTTGCAGACTTGAAGGGCGATGAAAAAGATTACCTTTTGTCAAATTTGGCGACTATCCGTTTGAAAAAAAGCACAGCGTGACCCCATTTGTCGAAATCGGGCGATACATATATATGGGAGCTATATCTAAATTTGATCCGATTTCTTCCAAATTCAATAGCGTTCGTCGTTGTGCCCAAAAACTCCCTGTACCAAATTTCATCAAAATCGGTTAATAATTGCCACCGGAATCCTGTGAACAACAAATACATGGACAGACGGACGGACGGACGGACACCAAGCGCTAGATCGACTCAGGAGGTGATTCTGAGTCGATCGGTATATATTTTATGGGGTCTAAAATCAATATTTCTGGTAGGCACATTTTTTGGCAGATCAAATTTATTATACCCTAACCACTATGTGGTTTAGGGTATAATGACTTTAAAACAATGTGTTGAAACATTTTATTAATTTTGAAGATTTTTTCAGAAATATTAAATCCATTTTGACTTCATTAAAACGAAATTTTCATTCATGTTAGGATACACATTTTTATGTCGAATCACTTAGCTATAAGGACAAACTGAATTCATTGAAAAGTTTAGAGACTTTTAGACAAGGAAAAAACTTTATATCAGAGAAATACGTCTTCTATTCTAAGCAAAATTCGTATTCGTATTTCAAGCATGTGAAATATTTGGCCTCCCGACAATATTCTTTGCGGTGCACCATCTACTATTTAATATGTGATAGAAACCAAATTTATGAAAATGGACCAAAATGGACCAAATTTAAAAATTAGAAATCTTTTGGACCAATTTTGGTCCGATCGGACCAAAACGGCAACGCTGATTGGAATTGAAAGTCTATACACAGAGTAGAAGTAAAGGTTTTGTAATATTTGATGATTTGACTTAAAAATGGGTATCTTAACATGAAACAAAAAATTTATAGGCTAAGGTCAATTTGACTTTAATAATTCAGAAAAATTCTTTAAATTTAATGAAATTGTCTTTAAATTTGTTGTCTTTTTGCATATTGACTACAAAGCAAAAAATCGTTCAAATATAGGACATGTTTTTCAAAACTTTATTTTAAAGAAGTTTTTTACTTCAAACATAGCATAATTTCTACTGGAAGTCGAGTCCTAATTTGGAAAATAAAGTTGCCGTTAACTCGTTTTTAAAGGACTTTGATAGCATATGAAGAAAAAAAGCTGAGAAAGCGAAAAATTAAAATTTGCTTCCTAGAAGCAAGTACACAAAACCTAAGTTTAAAAGAGAATTGTGTTTTAAAAGTGTCCTTGCTTGTATTCTCCGCTTCTTTGGCTCGGAATCAATACCAAATTTTTTAAAGTAAAAACAAAATCTTTGGAACCGAGTATGCTTTTTTTTCAGTGTATGTTTGCAACAACCTCCATCGAAATCAGTCCGTGGTATACCTACGAATATTCTTATTCAGATCTAGTGTTACCTAACTTCGCTTTTTTCCCTTTTATTGTAAAAATACATTTTCGAACAGCGTTTTTAAGAAATGTTCGTTCTCAAAAAAGTAGATAACATACAATAATAAAATCAAGTCATTAGTTTTCAATGTGAGAAAAAATTAAAATAAATGTATATGCGCATATTTTTCAACCAAAATTGAAACTATCCATAATTTTAATTAAATTTTCGAGAAATAATATCAGAAATAAGAGAATGCTAGGGTATAGTACAATAGTAAAGCAAATATGAATGTCCTTACACTGAAAAAACGCATGCCCGGTTCCAAAGATTTTGTATTTACTTTAACAGTTTGGGTATTAATTCCGAGCCAAAGAAGCGGAGAATACAAGTAAGGATACTTTAAAGACGCAATTCTCTTTTAAATTTGGGGGTTATGTACTTGCTTCTAGGAAGCAAATGCTAATTTTTAATTTTTTTAGATTTTTTTCGTCAGTTGTTATCAAAATCCTTTAAAAACGAGTTAACGACAATTTTATTTTCCATATTAAGACTCGACTTCCAGTAGAAATTATGCTATGTTTCAAGTAACAAGCGTCTTTAATATAAAGTGTTGAAAAACTTGTCTTATTTTTTAACGATTTTTTGCTTTGTAGGCAAGATGCAAAAAGGAAACAAATTTAAATACAATTTTATTAATTTTAAAGAATTTTTCTTAATTATTAAAGTCACGTTGACCTTACCTCAAAAATTTTATCTTTCATGTTATGATACACATTTTTAAGTAAAATCACTTTATTATAAGACATTACAACTTCATTCAAAAGTTTATTGACTTTTGGACAAGGAAAAAAACTTTATTTTAGAGAAATGCGTCTTCCATGTTAAGCAAAATTTGTATTCTTATTCTAAGGACATGAAATCTTTGACTTCACGACAATATTTTTTTCAGTGTAGAAAACTAAAAAATTAAATATAAATAAGATTGTTTAATTGCATTTATTTGGCGTTCCTTACAAACATCTTTGTAGTAATATGGGATGAAATTGATCGAAAGTACTGTTGTTACTTTTACAACACATACTAGAGATATATTTTGACATTTGCCGTTTTTGAAAACAATTACTAAAAAACACTTTGTGTTTTCCCCAATGTACGTACGTACAAAAATACATATCGTACATTTTAAACGTTTACTTACACTACGCTAAGTACTAAGTAATTTCAAAGTTACACATTTCATTCAAGTAATATTTTATTCGGAGCGGAGCGGTTTTTCATTTGGAAACCGCTCCGCTCCCGCTCCGCTCCGGATTTTAGAAATGCCGCTCCCGCTCCGGCAAAAAAAGGGCTTGCTCCGCTCCGCTCCACGCTCCGCTCCGCTCCGCTCCGGATCCCTGGTTCTTACTGATGCTGAACAATTAGATTTGGACAAAAACAAGGAGGAAAATGAAGAAGACCAACCGCTAAATACAATCACATTGAGCGAGGCAAGGGAATCTATTAATAACCTACGCTCCTACCCCCTTAGAACTGACACAAGTGACTAATTCTTTTCAGCAAACATAACAATAGAAAATTCATTAGATATTTTTTTTTTTTTCAAAATAATATGAAGTAAAACTAATTTTCCGGATTTATTAATAGTCTTGTTTATTTGAACTCTTTCGCTGCTCTCTCTCTCTCTCTCTCTCTCTCTCTCTCTCGATAATTTGAACACTTATTATTTTGAAACACTTGGTAATTTGAACTTTTTCTCTTGTCCCTTGAGTTTCAAATTATCGAGAGTCGACTGTATGTTATTCGTTACAATTCTTATGAGCAATGCTGTACTTACAACTACACTGTAAATAAATGGTACCCTGTTAACCATTGCATAGTGCGCCACATCACATTTTTCAACGAATCTCATTATAAAATACTCAATGGCCCTAGTAACTAAACATCTTTGTAGTTCCCTGAAATAACAGGAAACCATTTTAGTTGAATATTGAACATTCATTACGGTGAGAGGTTTTCGGCTACAGATAGTCTGTTTCATGTTCAAAAACACAGAGTTCAAGAATTTAATTGGCTCTTGACCACATTTGTAGGAACATGACATCTTAGCCAGTTTTTGATTTCAATTTGATTGGTAATCTTTTACGCTATATTAATGTCCATGTTTTGTGAGTAAACTGCAAAACTATCTATTTTGGCACTATCAGTATAGAAATTTTAGTAACATTTTCTCCTAGAAGTCTGTGTACTCCTATCTGAACAGTATATATATCTACATTCAGAAATAAAGTTATTCGCGATGGAGTTCAAGGATGATAGTGTGATTGCTTTATATTTGGCTGGATAACCACAAGTGGCTATCGTTAGAGCCATCAAGCATTTAAATGTGATTTTTTTGTTTCTCGTGTCATTGCTCGTTGCCGTCACAACTGGCAGTGCTGTATCGCGTCAAAAAAGTGCATGCAAATCCACGGCGCTGTAGTTGAAAACTTACTCTTTAGCTGAACATAACATATCGCAAGAAAGGGTGAAATACATATTGAAAAATGAGCACGGACTAAAGTTATTGAAATTCTAAAAAGTTAGACTTGAAAGAGCTAAGGTCCCACCCCGCGTGTATTAATCGATAGGGGGCCAAAAAATGGCGATTAGTATGAGAAAAATGTCCTAAAGACAGTATAGAAGCCCTGAGCATGCAAACTTTTTGACAGCATTTCCAACATTTCATTTCATTTCTAATGCACAATGGCCACCAAAATCTCCAGGTATCAATCCGTTGGACTTTTGGGGCTGAAGCATTGTCGAGAGAAATTTTGACAACAAAAAGAACATAGTGTCAACCATCTCAAGACGCCCTTCGTCGGAAATTGCCAAATACCGTAGAGCCACTTTCATGCAGCGTGTGGTGGCTTTGTCGACCATTTGAAGGTCATAATTCGTGCCGAAGGTAGCCAATTCGAACAAATCTAAACAGATTCTAAAATTTAATTTTTTAATTCAGAAGATATTTTCACCGAACTTTTTGTAAAATCGTTAATCCATTCAATTGGAGAATTGCACAAGACCAACACTCACAGCCAACTGGGTATACCCTAACATTCCAATTATACGAAAATATTTGGAAAGTTAGAATTTAGACGTTATTACAGTAAATATACAATAAGCACGAAATCGTCAAATAATAATGTCGTCTAAAAACACTTTTGGGGTCCTAAAAAACGAGTTTTCGATATTACTGCTATACGATTTTCGATTAAAATAACGTCGCCTGCGTTCTTTTTACTGTAAGTCGAATAAAATGAATGCAGTAGGGTTGGTAAAGGGTAACATATAACAGCATCATTAGCATCATTCTAACCATTTTATATACAATATCGGTATCCTGCTTCCAATTACATGTTTTAAAAATCTCAAAATCCGAATAAAATATAGTTCGGATTCGTTAATGCTGAAATTCGATTTTTACAGTAATAAGCTCACCGATTTTCTGTAAGATGACCTTGGTGAAACATTAAGAACAATTGCTACCTTAATTAGGCATTTTCAATGAATAAGCTGTTTTTATGTGAAACCAAACAATAACAATCAAATATTTATAAACATTTAACACAGTTTAATGTAATTCTATACACATAAGTGGATTAATCAGAATAAAAATAATTTAATTCAAAAAAAATCAATGTCTTTTATCCATGAAATAAATATTAAAAAAATACCATAAACAGAAAGTAATACTGACAAAAGATATTTAAAAAACGATTTGACCCTCCTAAATGATAATATGCTGAAACCTCAATAATAACCGTATCGTAGGCAAAATTTAAAACACTTTTCTTGACAATATCACTCAAGCGTTAATGAATGTGAAATGTGTGTATGTGTCTCTACTGATTTTTTATTTTGTTTTGAAAATATTTAATAAAATTTCTCATTCATAAATATAGTTTAAATAAACACAAAACTAACTAAAGCATATGGTAATTCATGTCTATACAAACAAATATGTATGACGCTATTTATGTACATAAATAAAATATTACTTATATGTATTTATCTTTACCTTTAATTATGACCTTGACAATTTTTGTTGAATTACCATAATTAAATGCCGTTGTCAGTATATACACGCGTGGAGCTACATTTATGTTTTGTTTTTGTTGGAAATATAATTTTTTTCGTGATAATGAGCTAAGGGGTTTTTCATGACCTACAATATGCGAGAGTACCTTGTGATTTTTGGTCATGTCATTTATGGGAAGCACAAAATATTGATATAATATTTAGCAGAGTAGGCAAAAATTTTATTAGCAATGATTCACACAAGAACAAAATGCTTTACTCCGGAACGGAAGTGTAGATAAACGAAATTGCCTTTTATTAAAAAAATAATTTCTTTAAAATTAAATAAACTCGATAAACGAAGTTTCTTTTTGACACGAAAAATGTTTATTTAAAAGAAAATAAAACCAGTATATACGGCAGTAAGTTCGGCCGAGCCGAATCTTAAATAACCACCACCATGAATCAAATATTATAGTTTCCTTTGAAAAGTTCAGGGGGTTTTGATGACAGATATTCTCCCAAGCAGAACACTTCAACTAGTACATTTCCCGAAGATAAATTTAAAGATTTTAATTATGATAGTCTTCATCAATTTCTGGATTTATAAGAACAATTTTTGTTTGAGTTATAGAGGAATCATTAACATCTCTTGTAAGTGTGCAAGAAAATGATGAATCTGTAGATTTTCACCCCTATTATTTAAATGATTAGGAGAAGTAAAATCTGAAAAAAGTTCGGCTTCTTTACCCCGTCTATATGAAGTTGAAATCGGTCTATATAGAGGCCTTACAAAATGGACCGATAAAAACTAAATCCGATACTCGTTTTTGTGAGTCTAATATACCAGTATATTTACAATTTCAGGCAAATCGGATAAAAACTACAGTTTCTCCAGCCAAAAGTTGGAGAAAATTCTACCAAAAACGTATAAAACAAAAAATTCTATAGAAAATTTTGTCAACATTTTATTTCTATAGAACATTTTTTCAATGTTTTATTTCTATAGAAAATTTTGTCAAAATACCATTTGTATAGAAAATTTTGCCAAATTTTTATTTTTATAGAAAATTTTGTCAAAATTCTATTTCTATAGAAAATTTTGTCAAAATGTTGTTTCTATAGACAATTTTTCTAAATTTTTATTTTTATAGAAAATTTTGTCAAAATTTTATTTCTATAGACATTTTCGTCAAAATTTTATTTCTATAGAAATGTTCGTCAAAATTTTATTTCTATAGAAAATGTATCAAAATTTTATTTCTATAGAAAGTTTTGTCAAAATTTTATTTTTATAGAAAAATTTTGTCAAAATTTTATTTCTATAAAAAAATTTGTAAAAATTTTTTTTCTATAAAAAATTTTGTCAAAATTTTATCTCTATAGAAAAAGTTTATTTCTATAGAAAATTTTGCCAAGATGTTATTTCTATAGAAATTTTTGTCAAATTTTTATTTCTATAGAAAATTTTGTCAAAATTTTATTTCGATTGAAAATTTTATCAAAATTTTATTTCTATAGAAAATTCTGTCAAAATTTTATTTCTATAGAAAATTTTGTCAAAATTTTATTTCTATAGAAAATTTTGTCAAAATTTTATTTCTATAGAAAATTTTGTCAACATTTTAGAACAGAATATAAAATTTTGTCAAAATTTTATTTCTATAGAAATTTTGTCAAAATTGTAGCTATTAAAAATTTGTGAAATGTCTCTTTGTTGGAGAGGAATATTTTGCAAAATCTACCAATCTTCAAAACAGTAAAAAAAATCTACCATTTTTGGTAGAATTCTACCAACTGTCACGGTGCAAGAAATACGACTTCTATGCTAAGGGCATGAAATCTATGGCCTTATATATAATATTATATCCTTACTTTCGTTGAGAGTCCGAAAAATCTAAAATAAAAATACAAGTTTCATCAAAAATACTGGCTCCCCGTTTATATATTTATAAATAATGACGAGAACGTTCCATTGATATGTTATTTTATTATTATTATATAGTTTTTTTGCTTTTATAGGGGTTTCAATTACTAAGTTTGCAGTATTAATTACTCATCATCATAGGTAGTAATTATAATATGACAAGTTTACCTTTTTGAGTAGCGATGACGTCGTTGATGGACGATGCAGTACTATGATGTGATATGGATATCATGAAATAAGTGTTTATTACCATAATGATTTGGCATTATTCCGAGGAATGGTATGGGGTTTCATATGGTATATTTGTTTTTGAATAGTCCAAATAATAGTCAGAATATAATTGTGGTTGAATAAATTGTTGCCGATAATTTTGCTAAGCAATTATATTTCAAACATTGATGCAATTGTAAAAAACTCAGAGCAAAATATTCTCCCTTTCAAAAGATAAAATGTCACTATGGAAAATTTTATTATGTTGCATACAAAATCTTGGACATGGAGTGCCAGTTATGAGATCTCCCAAACAGAATCGTTACTCAAATATTAAAAAAAATCTCTTCTATATCCTCACGAAAATATTAAAAATATACAAACTGATGTTGAATAGTCATACACACAAAAAAAAAAATATGAATTTGTACATAAATTTGTAAATTTTTATAAATCTATGGACTTTTCATAAAAAATATGTACACTTACATAATATATTGTTTTCGTAAATATTTGTTGTGAAATTATGATTTTTTTTAATAATATATATATGGACGGTTCCATAAAATCAATGAAACTTTACTTAATATATCAAAAAATACTGGTTTTCTCTTAGCGTGAGAGAACCACAACATAGAGTTACTCTCATATGTAACAATACAAGCATATAATACGAGACAAAAAAAAAGAAACATAACGTTTTGAAGGCAACACGTGTGTTTAAGTTTTTCAGTACAGTTTGAGTCGCCGTCGCGATTCGAAGAATTTTTATTGCGGTAAAAAATTTACAAAAAACAATATTAAATGGAAGCGTTGATGCTCATAAATAATATAAAATATTATAAAATTATGTTCTTTATTGGTTGGATTATAAAGCGGTTTTTAGTAAATGGGTTCATACATTTTGACCAATTATGCAGGCATTAAGAATCAGGGGAAAATCTAAAGAAAAAGTTACATGTATTGCATGACGTTTTTAATATATATTATGGAAAAGTACATATTTTTCAATGACGAAAAATATGTATACTTCATTTATAATATTAAAAACTCTATTCATATTATGTATACATTCGTAACCAATGAAAACCTGTATTTTTTATTTTATGAATTGTTTTCATATAATTTATGAATCCCGTGTTTGGAAAATTTTTGTGAACACTATTCATAAAATAATGTAATATTTTTTGTGTGTACCTGACACCGGGATTGGACTCATAGCTGTTCATAGCTTCCTTTTCGCAGTAGGTCCAGGGGGTACAGCGGGAACACTATTTCGCAGTTCTAAGAGCATCGATCTGATACTTCTACATGTTATTCCATTGGGTATTCGTCGTTGTGGATATTTTTACATCATCGTTTCTGCACCTAGAGAAGGAATATGATCACTTCCACCATGTTTTAAGAGCGTTATTTTGAATAGGAAACATGTAACATGATTGTCGCAACCATATTTTTCTTGGAAAATTATGTATCTGATGATACCAGAAGAGGCGGAAATTTCCCCTTGGACCAATATTTGGTGGTTCAAATGGTCTTCTAAGTATACATTTTCAAACCACTTGTTTGTGTCTTAAGTCTTTTGTTTGAAATCATTGTATACAGCACCTTTGATGTTTCCTCATACATTTCAATATTAGTTGAGATCTCTGAGAAATTTTTAAATAATACGTTAGTACAAATCTATTATCCAGTGTTATGTTAATTTTGTTAGCTTTCAAAAGCAATAGATAATTTTTAAAATTGACTAAATAACTATAAAGAATGCTGTCAAGGAAGAAAACGCAGCTATTGTTTGAGATGACATTTCGTGTTTAAATTATATCAAGAAATTGAAATATGACTAGAATGGCAAAAAGTTGGTTTGAAGTTTTTTTTTTCATTATCTTCAGAAAATTCACTAAACATTATTCAATGACATCACAATGTGAATTATCAACACAAGCATAGTGTTGAAAATTTTAAATCCCATAAAATTTAAAACCATTTCCATGAAATTAAAGTTGTCTAATATCTTTTAGCTAGTGGGCTAATTATGATTTTGACCAAAAATTAAATTAAGCCATATGGCTTCATACAAGTGACAGAGACTAAGAGGAAACATAGTGTGCTCCAAAATTTTCTAACGAACAATTATTCCCCAGGCTATTAAATATTTGCACAAAATAAAAAGAAAAAAAAAAAACAAAAATTAAACTAAATGCCGGTAATATACCAAAGAGGAAAAAAATATGACTTTTTGCACATTAAAATGTTAAAGGCCATGTGTATCACTAGACCAAAAGAGAACAGAAAACTATTTGTATTCTAAATGAATAGCACTACTGACCATATTCGAGAATACCCACTGCACATTTTAATGAACACATTTCCTGTGCAAATTTCAAGCAAACCAAAAATACTGCCAAGCACAACAATTATGCAAGTAATTGAAAAAAATGATAGTAATTATAATTATTTGTACTCTCTTCCACTGTCTCCTAAGGCGGACATTATAGCCATAAACTACTTCCACCGCCATTGAATGCCCTTGCCTCATGCGACCAATTTCCTCTTAAGAGTATGAATTATGAAATATTAGTATACATAATACGATTTATTTATTTCGTAACGAATTAGAATGAAACAATGGCAAATTATAACCGCCTAACCAAAATACAACAGCGACTTATATCAACGAGGGCTGCATGTTATTATGTTTTGAGAAGAAAGTGAAATGGGAAAAATCGTAAAGGCAATAATATCTGTTTTGCTAGTATTATAAATGAGATTTTAGACAAAATTTTTGAATATTAAATACCTCAAGAAACCAAGACTGGAAATAAACATATTTTTATTGTCTGATAGGTTCTAGCTTGGCCAAGTTCAATAATAAATACATTGTAAACTCTAAAAGTTCACGATGGAATATAGGGGCTAAAAGACGAATTATATTCTTTCGTTTTAATATTAGAATTTCAAATATACTTGATGGAACATATACCTCTCTCAAGGTCATCCGAAATTAAATTACTTGGGTTGCGGCTGACGGCAAGGCATCTTCAAACTTCCTTATATCATCTTCTAAATTGTAAGTTAGTCCATGCGGGATATATAATAGACAAAGGAAAGGTCGATTAAATACAGGGAAGAAATAATTATGAACCGATATTCAAAATATTCCTCTCCAACTATGAAAAGCTTTATAAATTTTCTAAAGAATTAACATTTTGACAAAATTTTCTACAGAAATAAAATTCTGACCAAATTTTCTATAGAAATAAATCTTTGACAAAATTTTGTATAGAAATTATACTTTGACAAAATTTGCTAAAGACATAAAATGTTGACAAAATTTTCTATGACAATAAAATTTTGGTAGATTATTTTTGGCTCGAGTGACAATCGTGTTGTTTCTGTGATTGGGGATCGGTTTATTTGGGGGCTATATTTAATATAGATCGATACGGACTAATTTTGACAGGGTTGTTATCGGTCATACTCTAGCGAAATGTACCAGATTTCAACCGGATCGGATGAATTTTGCTCCTTCAAGAGGCTCCGGAGGCCAAATCTGGGGATCGGTTTATATGGGGACCGATAACAACCCTGTCATATATAATTATGAACCGTTATGAACCACTTTTTGCATGGTTGTTAGAGACTATATACTAACACCACGTATTAAGTTTCAACCGGATCGGATGAATTTTGCTCCTCCAAGAGGCTCTGGAGGTCAAATCTGGGGATCGGTTTATATAAGGGCTATATATACTAACACCACGTACCAAATTTCAACCTAATCGGATGAAATTTGCTTCTCTTTGAGGCTCCGCAAGCCAAATCTGGGGATCGGTTTATATGGGGGCTATATATAATTATAAACCGATGTGGACCACTTTTTGCATGGTTGTTAGAGACCATATACCAACACCATGTACGAAATTCCAGCCGGATCGGATAAAATTTGCATCTCTTTGAGGATCCGCAAACCAAATCTGGAGGTCCGTTTATATGGGGCTATACGTAAAAGAGAACGGATATGGCCCATTTGCAATACCATCCGACCTATATCAATAGCAACTACTTGTTCCAAGTTTCAAATCGATAGCTTGTTTCGTTCGGAAGTTAGCGTGATTTCAACAGACGGACGGACATGCTTAGATCGACTCAAAATTTCACCACGACCCAGAATATATCGAGCAAGATTTCGATGTGTTACAAACGGAATGACAAAGTTAATGTACCACCCCATCCTATGGTGGAGGGTGGGAGTCTCCGTGGTGCAATGGTTAGCATACCCGCCTTGCATACACAAGGTTGTGGGTTCGACTCCTGCTTCGACCGAACACCAAAAAGTTTTTCAGCGGTGGATTATCCCACCTCAGTAATGCTGGTGACATTTCTGAGGTTTTCAAAGCTTCTCTAAGTGGTTTCACTGCAATGTGGAACGCCGTTCGGACTCGGCTAGAAAAAGGAGGTCCCTTGTCATTGAGCTGAACATGGAATCGGCAGCACTCAGTGATAAGAGAGAAGTTCACCAATGTGGTATTACAATGGGCTGAATACTCTAAGTGAGTCTGATACATCGGGCTGCCACCTAACCTGGAGGGTATAAAAATAAGTGAAAATAAACACTAATATTACTGACTTTATGTACCCAACATAAATTGCGAGCATATCAGGTGGAAGTTGCTGTTACTATGGGTCCAAGATGTCAAATTAGGAGATTGGTATATAGGAGAGTTATATCGATACATTGATCAATGTATAACAAACATGGCTTACCTTCTTATGGACCTAAAACACCTTCAGATTTAAAATAGGATGCAAATCGGATAAAAATTGTGGCTTCCATTCCCTCAAGAAGTCAAATCACTGCACTGTTTTCGAAACCATTATTATTTAGCTATTCCAGCTCATAGAGCTAGTTATGCATCTTTTGAGCCAATTTTGAGATCTTTAATAACTTAAATAATAACTTTGAATTTGATTTTTCAATTTCCCTAAATAGATTTAATACTATCTATCTTAGATTTAATTTATTTTTAGAAATTCTAGTCTGTAAGGAATGTATGCCATAGACTGAATAAATAAATCAAGAGATCGGCAATATTAAAACATGGACTGTTATTAAAAACTGATTCATAATATTAAGGTTCCCAAAAATAATACGAACCCCAAAATTTAATGATAATTTACTTTTCTAGCCCGATGGTTCCAAACGATATTGCAGATGATATTTTTCAGTCCGAAATATTACAATAGGGCTGTTTTCTTTTAGCACTGGATATGCTAAGCCGTTAAGGAATAAAAGAAAACAGAGTACTCGTTTATCCAGGACATCTCCAAAAATATGCAACACTGTCATCAGCTGTTTAAAAACAATCACAGAAAAGAAGTGAAATCTTGCATTTTTAATGTATGAAATGCTCCAATTAGTAATAAATATTTAATGATGCGATTATTTATGACACTGTATCACTTTGAATTTCATGTTTTTCGATAAAATAGTCACAATAAATTTCTATTGTGAATCGAAGAAGCGTCACTTTATCCAAATACAATCTGGCAACATCGGCGCGACTTGCACTGATGAGATGTTCTGGATAGAATACCAGTGCAACGATGTTCTGGATAGCCCATACAAATGTTGCATCCAGTGCAAAAAGAAAACAGCCCTAATATAAGATGAGATGTGAAATTCGTATAAATATATTTCCAGACTGTCAACTGGAATCAGCCCTGAGTTCTCCAACTCGAAAGTATTGGTAGACTGTTGCAAATCTCTTAACGAGATGCCTGAGCAGTCTTAAGAACATCAGTATACGAATCCTTGGACTCTGAGTTACCCAACTCGACAACGGTAGTAAACTGCCGCAAATATTTGAACAAGGTGGTTGAACAGCAATGAGAACGTCAATAAAGTTCAAATGAAGTCACATTTTATTATGATCTTTGCAATCATTCCTGTATACAACCGATGAAACGGCCACATTTTATTATGATCTTTGCAATCATTCCTGTATACAACCGATGAAACGGCCATTCGCCACACGTCTCTGTACTACCTGTAGATTTAGCACACCTACAATAAGAATGTTGAAATATTTTACAGATGTTAATAAATCACGTACGCTACTGTCAAAATTGTTCCTAATATGGCCCTTGAAAAGTAACTCATAAGAAGTAGCTACGAAATGTTAATTTTTATAGAGAAGAACGAAACCTATTAAACTAGTCGCTTCATTCATTCATTAATCCCTATTAAACCAAATTTTTAACATCTTATTTAATAAGATAAAAACAAGTGGAAATAAAGAAACAACAACACAATACGAACAAAAAAGAAAATGAAATCACTTTCACACATCAAATGGTTACCTGCTGTGATGATGGACAAGAGAAAAAACCTTGCTATTTTTTTTTTTTCATTCAAAAATAAAACTGGTCACCAGGGTTTTTTTGATAGACATTCATCCATCCGACAAAGCGCTATAATGCGTAGTAGCATCAGCAATTCGGGCAACAACAATGCAACCCATCCATCCATCAAAAGCACTTTCATTCTTTCACTTTGAACCGTGTGTGAGCGGTTAAACTGGAAGATGAGAAAAAAAACGCAAAGACAAACATAATCGGTCATTATTTATTTCTCTTTGTTTATTTTTGCATTTTTATAATTTTTCTTTTTATTAATTACCTCCGCAAAATGAGAGCTGAAAAACCCGACACTACATAACATTGTAAATAGTCATTATGGCGAAAAATCTTTAAGTAGTGAATTTAAATTAAATTCGATCAGTATTCCAAAAAGTTATATCTGCTAAGAAATTCAAAAATTCTTTTGTTCGAAATTTTCATTTAAATTCGACAGGGCTATTGATCAAGTAATAAGCTATGAACAAGTTTGTTTCTTAAGTCTTTCGTTTTAGCCAACATAATTTGAAACCCATTGTAACGTCCAAGTTGTTTTATTCAATTCAGTACTTCATTAAGGAGAAAAATTTATCGGTATTTTTATAAAGGAAGCTTAAACCAAAATGCCAAGCAATATTTTCGTGGTTCTTTTGTCGTCTAGTGTAAACTTACTTCGTCTGCCAAAACAAAAAAAAAAACAGAAATAAATGCAAAACATTTGTATTTTAATGACTTTAAAAGCGAAATTTTTGAAATAAATTAACAACACACAAAAAATTTAATGCTAATAAGTATTCAACAAGTTGTTGTTGTTGTCATTGTTATGTTGATGTTTCTTGGTTTCTTTTACGAACGTCGTGGCAACAAAGTAGAAAATGTGCTATTTTATGATTGTCTCCATCTCTCATGCGCTAATGAGAAATGTAAAATTATTTTTATGCTTAATCATCGTAAATGATGACCCCCAACTTGAAAGTGTCATATTTATTTGTTTATTTAATTATTTTGAAAAGCAAACATGTATACGATGGTGGAAAACTCAAGTTAATAATATAAGAAGATTAAATAATTTCTCTTACTAAGCCTAAGTAAAATTATGAGAATTTTATATGGTATGTGTTTTGAGGTATTACAATAAAATTATAAGACAATGTTAGAGGTATTTTTTCAAAAATTAATAAATACGATTTAAGTATTTTATAGGAAGAACGTACGTTAGGTGAACATGGGACACAAAATTTCCGTCACTCACAAATAATTCCGGTATTCAAGCTGGAAGATAATTGTAAATTTATATGAGCCTGAGTAAAAATATTCATGTGTGAGCGTGCATTATAAATTGTTCAAAGATTACAGGATAGCTGACGCGAAGTGTTACAAATTCAAAAATGTGGTCATTTTACAAAAATGTCACGAAATAATCTAAATTACAGAATCCTTTCCTTTTTGCTCGGTGTGACCACCAACAGAGTTTCAAGCTGCACGAAATTAATCATCTGGTATTTTGGCCCATTACCGTGCAAAGCATTTCTTTCCCGTATCCATACTTCCATATTTGGTAGTCTTGAGAAGCGTATTCAACCATCACATGTACGGAACAATTTTCTTGTCACATAGCACGATGTTCTTTACTTTAAATTAAATTAAATTAAATTAACCACCATTTTCATGAAGCTCCGTTAGTGCTACGTTAGCTAACGAACTTTTAAACCGTACTATGGACAAATCTGCCATCTTGCTAATATAGTCAAAATGCCAGTTAGGAACTTAACTGCTAAAATTTTTTCAGTTAAAGTTAACCGGAGAGAAGATAAAAAATATTGGAAATATTTAAATTGCATTAAATTTCGCAAATCTTCATTTATGATTTATGGGTCGATATATTTGATATTAGAGTATAGGTAAATTTGATTCATTTTTGCGAGTTTTCGATTTAAACGTGACGATTTTACATAAGGGTATTTTGGTTATATTTGCTAAAATCGGAAGAACATATATATGGGGACTTTGTCAATTCTGAACCGATTTTGACAAAATTTGGCACACATTGCAAAACGTTTAATTGAACTCTCAAAATTTTCGAAATGAAACTTTGAGTCTAAATCGGGCGAAAGATATATATGGGAGTTATATCTAAATCTGAACCGACTTTGACCAAATTTGGCATGTGTAGCAAGAATGCTAGTCCTACTCTCTGTGCAAAACTTCAAGTAAATCGGAGTGAAATTTTGACCTCTGGGGCCATATAAGTGCGTATCGGACAAAAGATATATATGGCAGCTATATCTAAATTTGAACCAATTTCAACTAAATTTGGCATGCATAGTAAAAATGATATTAAAATTATGACATAATGTCATAATTTTAATGAGAACAATTTTTAAATGTTCTTTATTTTAAAGAAATTTGTCCTTAGTATTGTGTAAATTGTGTGTCCTAAAACTTAGGTAGCATAATTTTCCTTTTAGGTCAATATTTTTTTCAGTGTAGGTGTCCCGATACTGAAACTGATATCACAGAGCATAAGGTGAATAAATTCCCCTAACTATTGACGGATCACCGAATGAAAGAGGGCGAGTTAGTACAATACTTACGCACACTGAAAAAAATATTTACGTTGTATTAAAGATTACGCAACCTACATTTTAGGATGCGCGATTTAAAAAATATCAAGAACAAATTTTTTTAAAATAATTAAATCTTTATATTTGCTTCAAAATTTTGTTTTATTAAATTTAGGTCTAATGTCTTTGAACTAAAGAAAATTTTCCTTAAAATAAAGAAACACATTTTTTCATTCAAAGAAATCGTCCTTAAATTAACTGAAATATATATTCTTTAGATTTATTTTTATTACATTTAGGTCGAATGTCTTTGCACTAAAGAAAATTTTCCTTAAAATAAAGAAACACATTTTTCCTTTAAAGAAATCGTCCTTAATGTAACTGAAATATTAAATCTTTAGATTTAAGATAAAAACCCTTCATGCTAAGACTTATTTTGAGGATTTAGCATATTTGGCTTAGAGTTTTTTTTTTCAATAAAGAAAACATTTGTTACTTTCAAGTATCCCTTACAATTTTGGATTTTTAAACTGGAATTTATTTGTACGTGAATAGCTTTATTAATATACCGCCAAATGAGAATGAAAATTTGATAAATGAGATCTGTTTCCTAATTTTAATTCTATTACACCTAGATTTAAAGCCAGGTAGATCGCTAAAAATTTCTTTATTTTAAAGAAGCCGCTTCTTTGGCTCGGAATCAATTCCAAAATCATTAAGGGAAGGTCACAACTTTTGGATCTAACTAAACTTTTTTTGAATGCATGCTCGGTTTGTCTACAAAGGGTAGTGGGTTCAATCCCAGTTTAAGCGGAATACCCAAAAGGTGTGGATTGAATAATCTAATTGTACCTAAATTATCCGGCTCGAAGATACCATTTCGCGTGGTTTACAACATGCAAATAATTTTGATAATGAGAAAGTTGTAGCGACGATGAGAGCAGCATTTGCTCAATCCCGGAAACACATTGAAATTAGACGATTTCAGTGCTGTTTTTGACGCCGTTTAAGAGCAGCGTGAGATAGTTTTTGGATCGTATTGACATGAACTCAGTAGTTGAAGTCAATACAATTGATTTAATATTGCGTACGTGCTCCGAATAAGAACACGATTTTCCGGGTCAATAAATGATGATTTTCAGGGACATGCAAGGTGTGATGCAAGTCAACTACCTATATCAGTATTACCAGTATTTTCCAAAATTGAGAAGACTTTTTCGTGGATGGGTATTGAGTTGGCGGTTCGGTAGAGAATTTCTACAATTTTGCGGATTTTTGTGGCGGTTTTTTTTAATCTATTAAGGGGCCCAAGCTCTAATTCGCAAGGTGTGACGGACATAGTGCCTACCTGGACCAGTGTTGTCAGTATTTATTTTTTCCAAAATTGGGGAATAAGAACACGTTTGTCTCGGTCAATAAGATGATGATTTTCTGGGACATTCAAAAGGTGTGATGCACGTCGACTACGTGTATCAGTATTTTACAAAATTGTGAAGACTTTTTCGTGGATGCGGACGGAAGTATTAAATTGGCGATTTAGTAGGAAATTTCCACAATTTTTTGGTAGATCTTTCGAAATTCGTTAAATTTTACTCTGCTTGGCTAAGATTTTTCTACTATTGTAAAGTTATTTCTTGCAAACGTGGGTCTACATTTTACCCCTCATCTGCGTACGTAACGGATTTGGAAAAAATATCTCATAGAAGAAATTATAAAGATGGTTGATCTTCATAATGATCACCCAATTTTTTACTTGAGTATTTAGAGGTATTTTTTTTGCTTGGGCCACCACTTCTCAAATGTATGAATCTGCTATTGAATGTTATTTAATAATTTTACCTTTGGTCTGTCTCGAACTTTTAACCAATGTCTTCATAAAGTATATTACTACCTTTTATATAATATTGATTTAATACTGCATAGTTTCATACGAAAAGCTAATTTAATAATTATTTTAAGCCAATTACATAATAAGTAGTGTGGTGAAAGCAACGACAACTCAAAATGACTTACTTTGGAGAGGGTCATAAGAAAATATGAATCTTCAATCATAAAGATGTATGTTTTTAAGACCTACTTGTAGACATATTCCCACAATGCCAACACTAACTGATGACAACCATTTTTGCTTGCTTATCATTTGTAAGGGGCAAAAAATGCTGCGTTAAAATGTCAGACCCGTCATAAAATACCCTCCATAATCATAACACTTGATTAAATTTCACAAAAAAGACCTCCAAACGCAACCACTTTTTATAACATGAAAGTATCATCATCATATATAAAAAAATAACAAACGGAAAAAGAAACAACAAACTACTTATATACATCGTTTAAAAGAGCCCATTAAAAATTAAGAGGATTCCATAAAAGTAATGCATTTTTACGCTTGATCAAGAATATTGAGAATAACACATACCTATGTACATGTATTAGTGTTATATTTTTATTAGATTTGTGTTAGAGTATTATTTTTCAATTAAATATTTCTAGTTTTTATTTACGAGACACAGGAAACATTTTTGTTTATGAGAAGAAAAAAAAATACATATATATGTAATAAAATCAAATAATAGTAAAAGAAAAAATACCGACAATCAATTCAATTAAAAATCATGATTAAGATTAATTTTAAATTGTAGATATGTACTGGTTTCCCTGTTAAACCCTATAAGATTATATAAAATTACAAAAATTATTGATGATAGATAAAGTTCAAAGACTTTTGGAAGGTCTCAGAAAAATGAAAAGAAATAATTTGTTAAATGATGTTCAATTTTAATGAATCATAAGGTTCGCCAATAATATCTGTAGAGACATTTATGAGGCATTCCATTATAATGTATGCTACACTCAAAAAAAGTGAATTCTCTATTTCACTAAAGCCAATTTAACTTTATTTTAGTTCATGGAATTATTATGTTTCGAGAAAGTTTCCTTTACTCTAATAATTTTTTGCGTACGTTAGTTAAATGAACTAAAAAACGGAAAAAATTATACACAAATTAAGCAAAAAGATTTACTAAATTCGTACTTCTCACAATACAGTTCATTATTTCTTAAAATTTGTAAATTTTACCAAAAATGCATCATCATGAACTTCGTAGGTCACTAAAGACATTCTTGCGTTTATGAACTCCAGTGTTTTCTTTCAAACTACGAAATTTTCTTAAACAAGTGAAAAAAATTAATTATGTCTAATAAATTTTCTTGAACTTGTCGAACAATATTTACTTATTTTTGTGATATCGGCGTGATGATAGCGATTGTAATACTGTTTAGTTAAAATTTTCTAAAAATATTAAAAATTTTCTAAAATTAACAAAAATGTTCTTCCTGGTCAGTATAGGAATTGAAAAGCAGAAAATGTATATTGCAACTAATCATTTGACTAATTGACCCTATCTATGTCGGCCAAAATCGACTAAACGTTTTGTAATATTTGGCAATACCATTTAATCGAATTTAAACTTCTTTGAACAGGTAAAGGCTTGATTGAACCCACCATAAATGAAAATGTAGCTTTATTTAGGTAATCTTAACTAAAATATTTTATTGATTGTAACAACAAATACATTACTTTCTGTTGTTTAAGAAAATGTCAAATTTTGAAGGAAAAACTTGGAGTTAAACATTGTTGACATGACTTTAGTCCTATACGAAGATCAAGACAGACACAAATTAATTAAAAATCCGTCTTTATATATATTTTTTTTTTTATTTTTTTGTAATTATAAAAAAATATTTAAATAAATAAAATTCAATCATTTTACAAAACACAATTTAACACAATATAAGTAAAATTTACTCATTTAAAAAAATATAAACTATTTTATGCTAATTTCACATTGAGTTCTTAAGTTCTCCCATTTGTCAAAATTTTAAACAATCATCTAATTTTTATGAACTAATTGTAATGCATGTGCACTGAAAAAAAAGCATACTCGTTTCCAAAGATTTTGTCTTTACTTTAAAAAATATGGTATTGATTCCGAGCCAAAGAAGCGGAGAATACAAGTAAGGATACTTTTAAGACACAATTCTCTTTTAAATTTAGGTTTTGTGTACTTGCTTCTAGGAAGCAAAATTTAATTTTTCGCTTTCTCAGCTTTTTTTCTTCATATGCTATCAAAGTCCTTTAAAAACGAGTTAACGGCAACTTTATTTTCCAAATTAGGACTCGACTTCCAGTAGAAATTATGCTATGTTTGAAGTAAAAAACTTCTTTAAAATAAAGTTTTGAAAAACATGTCCTATATTTGAACGATTTTTTGCTTTGTAGTCAAGATGCAAAAAGACAACAAATTTAAAGACAATTTCATTAAATTTAAAGAATTTTTCTGAATTATTAAAGTCAAGTTGACCTTAGCCTATAAATTTTTTCTTTCATGTTAAGATACCCATTTTTAAGTCAAATCACTTAATTATAAGGACAATACGACTTCATTGAAAATTTTATCGACTTTTCGACAAGGAAAATAACTTTATTTTAGAGAAATGCGTCTTCTATGCTAAGCAAAATTTGTATTCGTATTTTAAAGACATGAAATCTTTGACCTCACGACAATATTTTTTTTAGTGTGTCAGTGGGCTGGGACAGCTCAGTTTTTTTTTAATTCTATTCTTCTATGGTTTTCATTGGTATACAAAAGTCGAAATTGTCCATTTGGCTACTTGTCGAAAAAAAAATAAATTGAAAAGTCGTATCGAGATGCCAAAGAGAGAAAGAGAGAGAATGAATAGAAACAGATATAAAGATTGCGTCGGAGAGGGCTGACGAAAGACATCAGCATAACACTGTGGGGGAATCAAAGCAGAACAAAAGTTTTTTGCCCTGAAACTACTTGAGAGTATAGCAGCCCTATATTTCTAGGCTCACTTACACCATTCAGTTCACTGTGGTGATACAGGCACCAGTAAAGAGTGATAACTCTTCGTGGTTGGTTTCCTGATTTCTTGGAAGACAACTGGCAAAAAATGGTTGTGTACCACTCAAAATTTACTGTTCTGCGATTCGATTGGGAAATGACAAGCTTTTCCGAAAAAACAGGATATCACGATAAGTGATTCGTGCGCAAAAATCTTTTGTTGGATTTGGCTCAAAATAGTCTTTAAATAATGTTTTGAACAAGTGAGTAAAGTAGAAAGTCGGGCGGGGCCGACTATATCATACCCTAAACCACCCCTACTGAATTAGTAAACATAACCATTTGTGGGGTATTATTGGTATAGGTTTGGAGTATAAACTGTATTTCCATTACATTAAGGGGTACATGCTCATGGGAATAGTATCACAATCTTAACAGAAATGTCTGATATTAGTAGATATAGTTGGTTCTGAACCTACAGAGTTAGTATGCCACTAATATTGAGTCCATTATTAGAAAAGAGGAAATCGCTAAATTAATGTGGTTAATAAATCAAAGTTTATGAAACTTGGTAAATATATTTATGTAAGAGCTACCTGTAAGTCTATCTATGATAGGCTAATACTTCAATATTAGAAATTTGAGTAACATTAGTTAATAAATAAGTGTCTTATGGCCAAAATTTGGGAAAATCGAGCGATGCACGTATGTGGGAGCTATAACTACATCTGAACCAATTTGGATGAAATTTTCCAGGTTTGGTTGATACCACAGAAGGTTACCTTGTGCTAAATTTGAGTATGATCGGTTAATAAATGAAGTCGAGAATTAATAAATGATGGTCAAATAAGGTTATTATTTCAAAATCGAGCGCTTTTATATATATGGGAGGTACATCTAACTCTGAAACGATCCGGGTGACATTTTGCAGGTTTGGTTGGTACAACAGAAAGTTACTTTTTGCAAAATTTCAGTAAGATCGGTTAATAAATAAGGCTATTATGACCACATTTTGGAAAATCGGGCGATGCATATATGTGGGACCTACATCTAAATCTGAACCAATTTCCATGATTTTTGGCACATATAATAAGTACTATAGAATATTAGAGTAGGCCAACTTTGAGTAAGATCGGTTTATATATAAGGGATTTATGGCCAAATTTGAGAAAATCGGTCGATACATATATATGAGATCTATATCTAAATCTGAACCGATTTCAATGATTTTGTGCACATATAGTATGTGCTATAAAAAAATTTGATTTGGCCAATTTTGAGTCAGATCGGTTGATAAATAAGGGTCTTGTGGCCAAATTTGAAAAAAATCGCGCGATACATATATATGGGAGCTATATCTAAATCTGAACCGATTTCGATGAAATTGGGCACACTTAAAGGGTAGTCAATTGGATTACTTTGTGACAAATTTCACGCCGTTCGGTTAGTAAATGAACGCAATCTGACCCCATTTATCGAAATCGGGAGGTACATATATATGGGAGCTTTATCTAATTTGGATCTGATTTTTTTTCCAAATTCAATAGCGTTCGTTCTTGTACCAAAAAAGCGTCACATACCAAATTTCATCAAAATCGGTTAATAATTGCGACCGGAATCCTGCGAACAATAAATACATGGACGGACGGACACCAAGGGCTAGATCGACGCAGGAGGTGGTATTTATTTTATTGGGTCTAAAATCAATAAAATAATAAAATAAAAATAGGCACATTTTGTGGCAGATCAAAGTTATTATACCCTGACCACTATGTGGTTTAGTGTATAAAAACGTTTCCTTTTTGTGAGAGATTTTAGCTTTGCAAAAATCAACAAATTTAAAGACGATTTTTATTAATTTTAAAGAATTTTACAGAATTGATAAAGCCAATTTTACCCTAGTCTAACAAAATTTTCTAATTAAAGTCGAATTAGCCAAGCACCTAGGACGAAACGCCTTAAATGAAAGCTTTATCATCTTTGGCTACTAAAAATCTTTATATCAGAAAAATGCATATTTTATGCTTGCATAGCATTCGTATTTTAAGGACATGGAATCTTAGATTTTTTTCAGTGCATTAAAATTAATCGCGATGAGATTCATTTTAAAGATCATCCCAAAAGTTATTGTATGTTTTTGTATACAAATTGAAGACCATTTTGGATTTCGTTCTTTTTATAAATTCCCGTTGCACTCAAAAAAAAAAGTGAACCCTACACTGAAAAAAATATTGTCGTGAGGCCAAAGACATGAAGTCTTTAAAATACGAATGCAAATTTTGCTTAGCGTAGAAGACGCATTTCTCTAATATAAAGTTTTTTACCTTGTCCAAAAGTCGATAAACTTTACAATAAAGTCGTTTCGTCCTTATAATTAAGTGATTTGACTTATTAAAGACCATTTTGGATTTCGTTCTTTTTATAAATTCCCGTTGCACTCAAAAAAAAGTGAACCCTACACTGAAAAAAATATTGTCGTGAGGCCAAAGACATGAAATCTTTAAAATACGAATGCAAATTTTGCTTAGCGTAGAAGACGCATTTCTCTAATATAAAGTTTTTTACCTTGTCCAAAAGTCGATAAACTTTACAATAAAGTCGTTTCGTCCTTATAATTAAGTGATTTGACTTAAACATGGGTATCAGAACATGGGTATCAGAACATTAATAATTCAGAAAAATTCTTTAAAATTAATGGAATTGTCTTTAAATTTGTTGTTGTCTTTTTGCATCAAAGTAAAAAAATCGTTCAAAAATAGAACATGTTGTTCAACACATTATTTTAAAGACGTTTAATTTCGAGTCTGAATTTGGAAAATAAAGTTGTCGTTAACTCGTAATTAAAAAACTTTGATAGCATATAAAACAAAAAAATTAAGATTTGCTTCCTAGAAGCAAGTACACAAAACCCAAATTTGAAAGACTATTTTGCCTTAAAAGTATCCTTACTCTTATTCTCCGTTTCTTTGGCCCGGAATACCAAAATTGTTAAAGTAAAGGCAAAATCTTTGGAACCGGGCATGCTTTTTTCAGTTTATATTGCACTAAAGCCGAATTAATTCTAGTTTAGTTCATGGAACTATTACGTTTTAAGAAAGTTTCCATGTCTTTAATACTCTTTTGGACACGATAGTTAAATGAACTAAAACAGAGGAAAAAGTTATACACAAAGCATAAATATTAACTAACTTCGGGTATACCACAAAATAGTTCAGAATTTCTTAAAATTTGTAAATTTTACCAACTTCACTGAAAAAACAGTGAACCCACCAGGAAAGAAAATTTTAGTTAATTGTAGAAAAATATGATTAATTGTAGAAAATTTTAACTAAACTGTATTATAAACGCAGATGTCGCGCCGATTTCGCAAAAGCAAGTAAAAAATTTTCGACAAATTTAAGAAGATTTATTAGACAAAGTTATTATTTTTCATTTATTGAAGAAAATTTCGTAGTTTGAAGGAAAAAATTGGAGTTCAAAATTGCAAACATGTCTTTAGTGCCATACGAAGTTCATGATGGACGCATTATTGGTAAAATTTACAAATATTAAGGAATTCTGAACTATTTTGTGGGAGACATGAATTTTGTTCATCTTTATACTTCAATTGTGTATAATTTTTTCTTCTGCTTTAGTTAAATTAACTTACGTACGCAAAAAATTGTTAATGGCATGGAAACTTTCTCAAAACGTAATAATTCTATGAACTAAAAGAGAATTAAATCAGCTTTAGTGAGATATAGGGTTCACTTTTTTTTGAGTGTTCGGATGGCACTAAAGACATTTTTAAAATGTTGAACTTTTTGAACTTTTTTACTTTTTTTTTAATTTTAAATTTTCTTGTATAAGTGAAAAATAATAATTTTGACTTTGTTGAAAATTGTTTACTTATTTTTGTGAAATTGCGTTTCTATAATACAGTTTAGTTAAAATTTTCTAAAATTTATTTATTTTGTCTTAGATTAATTAAAAGTTTCTTTCCTAGGGGGTTCACGGTTATTTCAGCGTGGTTGATTACTTCAAAATGCATATGTGATATTTATATAGCAACGCTTTTGATTTTGACGATCCTAATTACAATAGAATGCCCCTTATGTATAGCACACGTTGTTTTCTCCTGTATTAATACATATTTCAGACACACCCAACACTCATAATAATTCATTATAAAAAACATATCAATGTTTACACATTTCGCCGAATCGTTAAGACGGACTTGTGAGGGCATATCAATTGTTTATAGCGATTTATAACATAAACAATTAATTAAAAGAAATTAATGTTCTCTTTTTTGAAAGGGCCCAAGCCCAAAAGCTTTAGAGAGCAATGGATGAGTTTACCGTCAAATAAGTTCGTTTCTTAAATCTTTTGTTGTCTTTTGAGAACATAACCCAAGAAAACTAACAAAATCACTTGGCTTCATCAACTGAAAATATTATTTGGCCCATATTTGGTAATGATTTATTTTTCTACAACTATGTTACCATAGCTTTACAAATAGCCCCCTCGAAAATAAGTATATTTATTTACTAAATTATAAACCGTTATGTCCATAAGAAAATATTTTTCCCCATGAGCTATGATTCGAAGAAATTGTTGACCACATTATCACAACCGCAGAGCAACGCGGTCAAAATAAAAGAAAACAGGTTAATGAAACAACATATGACCCATAATATGACTGCATCATTGTAACCAATGATGAGGCTAGAGCATATTTTAGCATCGATTATCATATTAACGTTTTGGGATTAGTGTGTTTGTGGAATCGTTTAAATTCCACTTAATTCTTGTGGTCAACATGGCCCACGGGCTAAGACTTCAACTTATCGTATAAATGTTATTGGCTTTTGCATTTAAACCTGTTGTTTAGGGTTTTACCTCATTTGCATAAGAATGTTGAATTATGTGCGTATTTCCTTTTTGGTGAAATTTTTGTGGTTTTAAGTCTCAGCACAATACTAAATATTTTCTTGGTACAGAGTATGACTAGTAAATTTCTTGTAGAAAATTTTGTATTAAGGAATTATTATTAATTAGTAAATACTTCTTATTTTTAGAAATTAAAAAAATATGTTTATTAGTCATTGGTCAACCAACATGTTGAACAAAAATCAAAGAATTATTGTGTACTGTAATTTATTCATATATTTAATCATTTAAATTGTATTGTATATATTAAATTGTATTTAAATAAATAATAATTTTCTATTTTCTTTTAATTTTAGGTAAGTGGGCAATAGATATGAACTTGAAATGATTTTCTGGATCTTATTCTAGTTTTATCTAGATAATGGAAAACCGGAATTTTATGTATGTATAGAACTGCATACATATGTAAGTGCAATCGATATTCACAACGGTTTATTCAGTGTATTTGATACACGGTAAACTAATTTAGCTAATACTTTATATATTAAATTAACTTTATTTTAATGTCACCTATACCAGAAAATGGGAAGTTCTTCACAAGTCATTACTTTTAACGCACGACTTCTCTTCCATAGATGCCCTTTTTTAATTCATTTTAGGTTACTTTGAGGTGATAGTATATAAATAGTATTTGTTTTACGCTATTTAAGCAATAAATTAAAATTTTACAATTTTGGGATTTAAATTTTCTAAATTTTACTGAGTATAAAAAATTAGGGACAAATAAAAAGAGAGAAGTTCAAATGTTTGGACAGTGTGCTTGTACATTTCATGGAAGACGGAAAATTGCTGGTGAAATATTGTCAGCATATTTCAGCATGTTTTTGCGTAGCAATTCAAATCGTAATGCAAACTAAATTTTTCAGTTTTTCCTTAGTTTTTCAAATGAAATCCGAATTAGTAAAGTAGCATAATATATGACGAACAAATACGAAACTACTGCACTGGATCATTATTAAGAGAATGACTTTCAGTCTATGACAAACCCGTGTAAAATGCATTGCTTCTGATAAGAATTTGTACAACTTGTGGATCCAAAAGTCAAAAAATTGTTCGTGTTGGATCACATCAATTGTTAAAAAAAAGGATCGTGTCGATTGGTCGAAAGAAGTCCTCCGGTGCTTCGAAACAGGTCTAGGTAATCATGACAGGTAATGAATAGTGGGTATACGCGTATGAGCCCGAAAATAAACAAACTAGAGGTGTGCGCGCGACTGAAATTTCACTCACACTCACGCACATTCACAAAGCAAAATATTTATTCACGCACACTCACGCACGATACGTGTGGTAGCCGAGTACTCACGCACGAACTACTTTTAAAGACTCACGTTCACGCACGATTCAGGGCAATTCACGTGATTCACGAGACTCACGATATTTTCCAAAGGAAATCAGCAAAGGTAACAAAATTAAAAATAGAATACAGTTCGAGAGCTAAATTAATTTTAGTTAACATACGAGTGTGAATTAAATCTTGATTATTTTCGTGAGCGTGATTTTGCAGGAATTTTATTCACGTATTCCACCACTTGTTTGCCAGTTGTTTTACAAGAAATCATGAAAACCAATCGCCGAAGACAGATCACTCTTTGCTATAAGGCGAGCTCTCACAAATCAACTCAAACAACTGCATTTTTGAGAACTCAAAACATCGATTTGATGGGTCCTGACATGGCACCGAAAGGGTTCCTTTCAATCCCGTTGTTTTTACGACATATGAAGAAGCGGTTGATGGATTCACAATACATGTTTTGGAGATACATCAATCAGAATGGCAAAGTGTTTCGACAATTGGTTCCAAAGCAATTTTCGATTATTAATATTTTTTTGTTCCCTAAACCCCTTATATAAAAGGCAACCCTCGTAGCATTTTGTGAAAACTATTGTCTTTTAAAATAATAATATTTCGTGTTGGCTACCCTATATAATATTTATTATGTAGAATTTTTTATTGCAATATTTTAATGTTGATTATGCACTATTTTGTATCTTTTGAGTTATTGCAATCACTGGATGGGTACACTCAAACGAAAGATAACCCACAAGAACGAAACCCAGCAAAAAAGCGTCGCCAAAAAAGTAGTGAAAATGTTCTTTTTGGATCCGGAAGTGGCTTGTCGTAGGACGGATGTCTACCATTTCAACAGACGTTGCACTGAATTTTCATCACTTCTTAAGGTGTGATGCGAATCCAGTGATTTGGATGTGAATAAAGAAATTTTGCGATATTTTGACGAATAAATATTTTTTATGATTTTTAATGCATTATAACGTTTGACAAAATGTAAATAATTTGCAGTATTTTATTAATTTTTAATCTTCTTTTTGTTGTTTATTTGGCCAACCTTGTATGATTTTTTGTTATTATTTAATTTATTTTTGAAATAAAACTCTTATTTCATATTCTCCCGACGTTTCTCCACTATTTGGTGGCTTTTTCAAGGGATTCGTCTATTTAAACAAAGATTTATAAAAATTGAATAACAATATTTCACAATACAAATATTAACAAAACAACTTACAGAAATTCAAGTGTTTTTGGTTACATTTGTATAAATATTCAAACACGTAACATAAATTTATAAATATAATTTTTTTATAAATCTTTGTTTAAATAGACGAATCCCTTGAAAAAGCCACCAAATAGTGGAGAAACGTCGGGAGAATATGAAATAAAAGAGTTTTATTTCAAAAATAATTTAGGCCTAAATAGCTAAAATTAAATAATAACAAAAAATTTTTAATCTATTTTTAACCCATTTGAAACAATAAAATTTTAAATTTCCCATTAAAAATATGAAAAAAAGCGAGTTATAAAAAATTGACTCAAAAGAATTTTGTATGCCGTTAAAATAAAGAACATCTTTGGGATGACATTTTTGGAAGTGCTTTTAAAGTTGTGCCTTAAGAAGAACTTCAAAAAATTTTTTGCGGGGAAATGTAAGATAATTTGGAAATTTTTAACAAAACTGTAAATACTTTTTGACAAATTCAAGAAAGTGTATAAGAAAATTTATACTTTATTCTTGAAATACTGCTATTCTCGGATATTTCGATATTTTTCAAAGTAATGGACTTTCTCCTCAAAAAGCACAAACAATTATACCAAAATTTTTCATTAGTTCATGACTCAAGCCAAACGAATAATCCCAAAATTGTAAAATTCAACTAATAAAACTAAGGCTATGGTCACTAGGCAAATATTTGACCAAAATGAAGGTCACACATTTTTCCAGAACCATCTTCTATATATGTGGGTACGGTATTTGGAAAATATTCCAATATGAGCTAAAAATGTCTGCTGGTTTGGCTGTGGCGACGGATTCTTTTTTGGTTTCTGTCAAATATTTGCCCAATGTGACCATAGCATAAGCAATTTATTTATAAGACATATATAATTGTTTCACTTGTTAAAGAAATTTTCGTAGTTTGAAGGAAAACAGTGATGTTGAAAATGACCAAAAATGACTTTAGCGTCATACGATGTTCAAGGTGGGCTCTATTATGGTAAAATTAAAAAATTTTAAAAAATTTTGAAGTAAGTTATGGAAAATACTAATTAAATTTAATTTAATTCATTTAACTACCACTTTATCACATTAGGAAAATTTTAACTAATACATAATTTTTTATATGAGCACGTACAAAGTTAAACTAACTAGTGTACCTTGATGTTTTTCAGTATACACTTCGCCATTATTGCTCCGAAATCCGAAAATTTGAAAACTTTAAAAACTCCAAACAAACAAATTTTAAATATGTTAAATTATAACATCGTACTTGTTGGTAGTTGCATTCACCAAAAATATTAAGGGGTCAACACTGTATAAGATTTCTTTTGTATCATTCTCCATAGGCATCCAAATTATTGGGAAATATAGATATACCATTACACAATTTTGACTAAATCACAGTGTTATAATAAAGTAAGATGCCAAAAAAAAACCTCAAGTAGTTCGCAATAAACTACAACGAAATATTGCCTAAAAAGAATGGCACAACAAAAGACTTAAGACACAAACCTTAAATTGCTCAAACAGCCTCCCATAGCATTCCAATGTTTAATAGATAAAGTAGAGCTTACACAATGTTTGGGTTTGGTATTTGCTCTCGTTTCGAATTCCCAATTCTCAAGTTGCCTTCAACCTAAAGCCATGGGTGCATTAGACAGTGTAATGTTAGCGGTTGGCAAAATAAAAACAACTGGCATTTCATAAAAACAAGAACTGGCTAGCAAGCTAACATACAATTTAGATATGACACATATACGAATATGTGAATACTCCAAAGAGAACTATTTCTATGATCATAAAATGAATGATTCATTTTTTTGTTCTGATATTTATAAGACTTGTTTTCAATTCAGGAGCTATATATTTCTTTACTTGCCGTTTTTTTATTCTATTTCCCTTTCAAACAAGTTCTTTTGAGGTGTTAGTCTGATAAAAAAGACAATTGTAGGAATTAGTAAAAAAAAATTCGCAATATTTTTATTATTTATTTATTCATTGACAAAAAAACCGAGATCTATAGTTTCTAATAGAAAACCAGCATGGGGTAAAAAAACTTGAATGAAAATATGCGAAACGTATAGAAAAATCTGCAATAAATATTGCGGCACCAAAAGCCATCAAGCCAAACTAGACGTGCGGACACATAATAAAAACACAAACACATACAATCGTTAGAATTATGTACGTAGAGAGATTCTGTTGACACAAATTCCAAACTCACTTGGAAAATGTCCAACAATGGCATGAGCGAAATGGGCTACATAATTAGGGTTGCCAGTAGGAGAAAATTTTTGAAAATTTAATATGAAGAAGTGAGAAAACTTAAGTCGAATGAAGGTGACTGAATGGTAGCCTACATTAACTCTACTGAAGTGGTGGTCTTTGTTAGATTTATGGAATTTTTTATAAAAAAAATATTAGGACAAAATGGCCAAAAAACTATTTACGGTGAAATTTTCTTTTAAATCTTTATTGGATTGTATATTAATTTTAATTATTACAATATTGAAAAGTCTACACCAGCCTAGACTTAAAAAAAGTTTACTTGAATCCAAAGATTTAGACCTTCCCTTTCTTTATCGAAAAAATCGACAAATCGAATACGAACTGAAAGTCAACCCATTATTATTTTTGAGGCTGACGTAGACTATTCAGTCCATGTGGTACCACAATATGTGATGAACATCTCTCTTATCAATGAGCACAGCTGACTTTTATGTTTAGCTCAATCAGATGCCAAGTTGGAACGGTGTTTCCGTTTCAGACTGCACCATATGTATTTATAAAAACACAAAATTTTCTAAGAAATAATTATTTTTCAAACAGTTTAAGACTACGTGATTTTAGTCAAATAGAATGAATGTGGAGGCTTCTTTTGATATGGACCGAAAATATGGCTCTTATTTTGCATATTTCTTTAGGTATCCCAAATTCTGGCAAATCGTATATAAATTATTATTATTATTAGTTTATTTAAAATCATTTAGACCTTTTTGGAAAAACTATACTAATTCGGAATACCGTTTGTGAGTGTTATTTCACAAAATTATTAGGTGTGACCCATGTTCGAACGTCTACTGACGGTCGGATACTAAAATAAAGTTGAAGATAAATGAAATAAGTAAGGAGAGTCTAAAGTCGGGTGGGGCCGACTAAATTATATCCTGCACCACTTTGTAGGTCTATATTTGCGATATCAAATCCTGGGTGTGATATATAAAGGTTTATATCCGGATATACATATGTTTGGGAGCCACCGTCGTGCAATGGTTAGCATGCCCGCCTTGCATACACAAGGTCGTGGGTTCGATTCCTGCTACGACCGAACACCAAAAAGTTTTTCAGCGGTGGATTATCTCACCTCAGTAATGCTGGTGACATTTCTGAGAGTTTCAAAGCTTCTCTAAGTGGTTTCACTGCAATGTGGAACGCCGTTCGGACTCGGCTATAAAAAGGAGGTCCCTTGTCATTGAGCTTAACATGGGGCAGCACTCAGTGATAAGAGAGAAGTTAACCACTGTGGTATCACAATGGACTGAATAGTCTAAGTGAGCCTGATACATCGGGCTGCCACATAACCTAACCTAACCTACATATGTTTAAATCAGAACCGATTTGGACAAAAATTATCTGACTTCTACAAATTCTCTAGGCATAAAATTTAAATCGGCAAATGTCCTGGGACAAAACACAATGTTAGTAAACATTACAAAATTTAAATTTAAAGTCATATTTTATGCAATTTCTCAAAAGTGCATTTATGAAATGAAATTTGAATTTGATTCATTTTTACAATTTTTCGATTTTGCAGTGGCTATTTTGCAAGGAAAATGTGAGTATTTTGGATATATTACCCCAATTAGAATGAACATAAGTATGGGATAATTATCAAAATCTGAACCGATCAAATTGAGCTCATTTGACTATACTACTAAGTGTTCACCTTGTGCAAAATTACAGGCAAATTAGGATAAAACACTGGCTTCTAGAGACATATCAGTGCACACCGGCCAAAGAGATATACGTGGTAGCTATATTAGATATAGCCAGATTTCTTCCAAAATCAATAGGGTTTATTCTGACCCAAAACAGAATCTTGTGCCAAATTTGAAGTCCTAGACTTTGCGATCTAGACTTTGATCACAAAAAAGTATTTACAGACAGACGGACGGGCGGACATGGCTAGATTGATTCAGGAACCCACCCTGAGCATTGTTGCAAACATTTGCACTAACTTATAATACCCTGTTCCACAGTGTGGCGCTGGGTATAATTAAAATAGATATTTCGAAACGTTACAAATATAATTGTTTGGTGGTGGGTACTAAAATGGATCGATTCTGCTCATATTCTAGTTTGTCATTCTAGAAAACAGAATAATCTCCATCATTAAAATTATAGCCAAACCGTTCATTGATCTATCGAGGAACCAATTTAGGTAAATATTTGTTTAGTTAAGAAAATATGAAGTGTTTATATTTATTTACATATATATTAAAACCTTGATTACAATTTTTTTTAGAAACGTTACAAATACAATTTTTTGGTGGTTCGATCCTGTCCATCTTCTAACCTTCTAGAAAACATAGAATACTCTCCAATAATAGCCAAACCGTTCATTGATCGATTGAGAAACCCATTCAATTTACGTAAATATTTTTTTAGTTAAAAATATGAAGCGTTTTTAAAATGTTGGTTTGGTCGACAATTGGAGACAAGCTAAATTAATACGATTCCGACTCCAGCAAAATCTTCAGAGTCCGACTCCACAACCCTGTCTGTAATACTATATCTCTGTTTTTTATCATATCTTTATCTGGAAACTTAGACTACGGTACGTATTTTCTAAGCTCCCAATCTCAATGGCCAATTAGACGGAAATATGGTATCATATCATGAGATGTATTTACTTTATATGGCTGAAGATCAATATTTTAATGGAACGATAAACTAACAAATACCGATAAATTAAAAACCACAAAAAATATACACATAATTTCCAATTCGGCTTCCAATTATTGACACTCCTACAGAAATAAGTACGTGTATTTAGCATATACTCGTGAAAAAGAGTACATGCCATCAGCATAATAAACAAATTTCTACCATAAAATTGTAATTTCAAAATAAACTAACAAAAATTTAAATTTATTTTGTTTTATGCAGTGTTATTCTTTTTTTTCTAATTGAATAGAAAACTCATGTAGATAAACTCAATACATGAAGTTGTCTGAAAGCCCATAACTGGGTTACTGTGAATTTCGAAAAAAAAACAAACACACAATGAAATTCCAGCTACTGCAGATAAACTCATTCGCGTACGAAAGACGTGTGGAAAAGATCGTGAATACGTGAATAAGGCAATAACCTGCGGGAGTTTTAGTTTCGGAAATGAGGGGAAAAAACACAGTATTAGTACATAAGAATGGAAAATTGGTAAATTAACTTTTGGTTTTATCTGAAGTGTACACGAAGAAGAAAAATTAAGGGAAACAAGTAGACATATTCAATTTAGCACAATTTCGAAAGATATAAAGCTAAGCAGTAGGATATGACTATAACCAAACATGTGAACCTTTTGAGGTGATGGCTTACACCCGCACGCTAAGTCAGAATATGATCTCCCCAAACATGTTTGAAAAGCAAAATGTTTTTTTGGACAATGAACATGGAACATTTTTGTCAGATACATAATTTTCGTGAAAATAATATGGTTCCGACCAGGGCTGTGGAGTCGAGTTAATTTTGCTTGACTCCGACTCCGACTCCAGTATTTCCTATAAGCCTCGTCTCCGACTCCGGAGCCGCCTCCAGGTGGTGTACCTAAATCTCATTTTAACAGTATTCCAATTGTATTTTTAAGGTTTCAAAAAAAGACCGATATTAGTAATCTATTTGTCCAAAACTCTAATTTTAAATTTTGATACGACTCGACGACAAACGTCAGCATTTTAGGGATGTAAAAGCTCTACATTTTACATACGACACAAGACTATATAGAGACTACATCAAAATATGGGTAGATAATAACCATCTCCAGAATACACAAAATTAAAAAAAAACAAGTAAGGAAAGTCTAAAGTCGGACGGGGCCGACTATATTATACCCTGCACCACTTTGTAAATCTAAATTTTCGATATCATATCACGTCCGTCAAATGTGTTGGGGGCTATATATAAAGGTTTGTCCCAAATACATACATTTAAATATCACTCGATCTGGAAGAATTTGATAGACTTCTACAAAATCTATAGACTCAAAATTTAAGTCGGCTAATGCACTAGGTGGAACACAATGTTAGTAAAAAAATATGGGAAACGTTTAAATCTGAAGCAATTTTAAGGAAACTTCGAAAAACTTTATTTATGATTTATCGCTCGATATATATGTATTAGAAGTTTAGGAAAATTAGAGCCATTTTTACAACTTTTCGACTAAGCAGTGGCGATTGTACAAGGAAAATGTTGGTATTTTGAGCATTTTTGTCGACATCAGAAAAACATATATATGGGAGCTATATCTAAATCTGAACCGATTTCAACCAAATTTGGCACGCATAGCAACAATGCTAATTCTACTCCCTGTGCAAAATTTCAACTAAATCGGAGTTAAAAATTGGCCTCTGTGGTCATATGAGTGTAAATCGGGCGAAAGCTATATATGGGAGATATATCTAAATCTGAACCGATTTCAACCAAATTTGGCACGCATAGCTACAATGCTAATTCTACTCCCTGTGCAAAATTGCAACTAAATCGGACCACAAAATTGGCCTCTGTGGTCATATGAGTGTAAATCGGGCGAAAGCTATATATGGGAGATATATCTAAATCTGAACCGATTTCAACCAAATTTGGCACGCATAGCAACAATGCTAATTCTACTCCCTGTGCAAAATTTCAACTAAATCGGAGTTAAAAATTGGCCTCTGTGGTCATATGAGTGTAAATCGGGCGAATGCTATATATGGGAGCTATATCTAAATCTGAACCGATTTCAACCAAATTTGGTACGCATAGCAACAATTCTAATTCTACTCCCTGTGCAAAATTTCAACTAAATCGGAGTTAAAAATTGGCCTCAGTGGTCATATGAGTGTAAATCGGGCGAAAGCTATATATGGGAGATATATCTAAATCTGAACCGATTTCAACCAAATTTGGCACGCATAGCTACAATTCTAATTCTACTCCCTGTGCAAAATTTCAACTAAATCGGACCACAAAATTGGCCTCTGTGGTCATATGAGTGTAAATCGGGCGAAATCTATATATGGGAGCTATATCTAAATCTGAACCGATTTCAACAAAATTTGGAACGCATAGGCACAATGCTAATTCTACTCCGTGTGCAAAATTTCAACCAAATTGGGGTAAAACTCTGGCTTCTGGGACCGTATTAGTCCATATCGGGCGAAAGATATATATGGGAGCTATATCTAAATCTGAACCGATTTCAATACAATTTGGCACACTTGACTATAGTACTAATTGTTCTTCTTGTGCAAAATTGTAAGTAAATTAGGTTAAAACTCTGGCTTCTGGGGTCATATAAGTCCATATCGGGCGAAATATATATATGGGAGCTATATCTAAATCTGAACCGATTTCTTCCAAAATCAATAGGGATCTATTCTGAGCCAAAACACATACTTGTGCCAAATTTGAAGTCGATTGGACTAAAACTGCGACCTAGACTTTGATTACAAAAATGTGTTCACGGACAGACGGACAGACGGACAGACGGACAGACGGACAGACGGACATCGCTATATCGACTCAAGAGCCCACCCTGAGCATTTTTGTCAAAGACACCATGTGTCTATCTCGTCTCCTTCTGGGTGTTGCAAACATATGCACTAACTTATAATACCCTGTTCCACAGTGTGGAGCAGGGTATAAAAACAAGTAAGGAAAGTCTAAAGTCGGGCGGGGCCGACTTTATAGATCTAAATTTTCGATACCATATCACATCCGTCAAATGTGTTGGGGGCTATATATAAAGGTTTGTCCCAAATAAATACATTTAAATATCACTCGATTTGGACAGAATTTGATAGACTTTAACAAAATCTATAGACTCCAAATTTAAGTTGGCTAATGCACTAGGGTGGAACACAATTTTAGTAAAAAAACTATGGGAAACATTTAAATCTGAAGGAATTTTAAGGAAACTTCTCAAAAGTTCATTTCTGATGTATCGCTCGATATATATGTATTAGAAGTTTAGGAACATTAGAGTCATTTTTACAACTTTTCGACTATGCAGTGGCGATTTAACAAGGAAAATGTTGGTATTTTAACCATATTTGTCGAAATCAGAAAAACATATATATGGGAGCTATATCTAAATCTGAACCGATTTCAATCAAATTTGGCACACATGACTATATTACAAATTGTACCCCTAGTGCAAAATTTCAACCAAATTGGACCAAAACTCTGGCTTCTGGGGCCATATAAGTCCATATCAGGCGAAAAATATATATGGAAGCTATATCTAAATCTGAACCGATTTCAATCAAATTTAGCACACATGACTATACTACCAATTGTACTCCTTGTGCAAAATTTCAAGCTAATCGGGATAAAACTCTGGCTTCTGGGTCCATATAAGTGCATATCGGGCGAAAGATATATATGGGAGCTATATCTAAATCTGAATCGATTTCAACCAAATTTGGCACGAATGCTAAATCTACTCCCTGTGCAAAATTTCAACCAAATTGGGCCAAAACTCTGGCTTTTAGGACCATATTAGTCCATATCGGGCGAAAGATATATATAGGAGCTATATCTAAATCTGAACCGATTTCAATCAAATTTTGCAGACTTGACTATACGACTAAGTGTTATGTTTGTACAAAATGTCAAGCAAATCGGTTAAAACTCTGGCTGCTGGGTCCACATTAGTGCATATCGGGCGAAAGATATATATGGGAGCTATATCTAAATCTGAACCGATTTCTTCCAAAATCAATAGGGTTCTATTTTGACCCAAATTAGGAACATGTACCAAATTTGAAGGCGATTGGACTTAAATTGCGACCTAGACTTTGATCACAAAAATGTGTTCACAGACAGACGGACGGACGGACGGACGGACAGACGGACATGGTTATATCGACTCAGGGACCCCCCCTGAGCATTATTGCCAAAGACACCATGTGTCTATCTCGTTTCCTTCTGGGTGTTAAAAACATATGCACTAACTTATAATACCTTGTTCCACAGTGTGGCGCAGGGTATAATAATTAGGCTTCCAGAAGTTTAAGGAGTTAAATCCTGGTATTGGTCTACATAGGCATTTTATAAAAAAATAAATCTATATAAAAAAGAAAAATACACAAAAAACAAAATGCCGGGCTAATCAGATAGAAAGTTTAGATGCTAAACTCGACATGCTTGCCAAAAATTCAGTACGTTAGGTTCTACTGCTAGATTGCCTTAAAATTGTACCTTTGTCAAGAGTATATATAGGGTCAAAAATCGATATTTTAGTGTATTAAAAATGGACAATACAATTCAGCCCATATTCTAGAAAACCTTACTTTTTATATCACCGTGAAATTTCACCCATATAAATACACTTTGAATGGCCTGAAACCTAGTACTTCGTTTTTCGATTAAAACCCCTAATGGAATCTAAATTGTCGAAATATTTCCTTAATTATAAAGATATGAAGTGTTTTTCAAATTTTGTTTCGCCGGAGTCGGAGTCGAGTAAAATTTCTACGACTCCGGCTCCGACTCCAGCAAAATCTTCAGACTCCGGCTCCAAGACTCCGACTCCACAGCCCTGGTTCCGACAAACATGCTCCATGTTTACGGTCTAAAAAGAATTTTTTTTTCTTCGCTGGGTGTGGCGACATTTCACCAGAAGGAAAATACCGAGAAATCGTGAGTAGTGCGATGCCTGAAAAACTAAACAAAAAAAAGACAAACTTTGTAATTTTTAACGACGGTGGTCCGAAGGGTAGCATCACCGGCCGATAGAAGAACATCACATTTGACTTTTTGTAATCTTGAAATTGACTAATAGACGTGTAATATTAATCAAAATTGAATATTTAACGTTTTATAGTGACCAAAACCAATTAATCGAACTTCAACGCAAAACCCGAACAGAAAAATTTGAATTCAATAAGATATGATGTAGCGCTGAAAAGCTTGGCTTAAGCCCTAACGAGATAGAGGTGATTAAGTACTCCAAAGGAAAGTGCTAAAATGCGGTCCATACACTCAATTCCAAGTGTACGTGGATCCAAAGATTTTGACCTTAAGAATTTTGGTATTGATTACGAGCCAATGATATTCATTATTCATTAAAATAAAGACATTTTTTGGAAACTTATACTGCTTTAAATCTACGATCAAAAAAATTAATATTACAATACAGATATATATATATATATATATATATATATATATATATATATATATATATATATATATATATATATATATATATATATATATATATATATATATATATATATATATATATATATATATATATATATATATATATATATATATATATATATATATATATATATATATATATATATATATATATATATATATATATATATATATATATATATATATATCTGTATTGTAATATTAATTTTTTTGATCGTAGATTTAAAGCAGTATAAGTTTCAAATGTCCATAAAGTTCGAAAAATAATTGTATACAAAACTGTTTTCTTAATTCAAAAAAAAAAAACTTTAAACCAAAGATGCAAAATCCTCAAAATAAGACTAAGCCTATATGTGAAGTGTTTTTATCTTAAATCTAAATATTCACTATTTCAGTTAATTTAAGGACGATTTTTATACCCTCCACCATAGGATGGGGGTATATTAACTTTGTCATTCCGTTTGTAACACATCGAAATATTGCTCTAAGACCCCATAAAGTATATATATTCTGGGTCGTGGTGAAATTCTGAGTCGATCTGAGCATGTCCGTCCATCCGTCTGTTGAAATCACGCTAACTTCCGAACGAAACAAGCTATCGACTTGAAACTTGGCACAAGTATTTGTTATTGATGTAGGTCGGATGGTATTGCAAATGGGCCATATCGGTCCACTTTTGCGTATAGCCCCCAAATTTGGCTTGCGGAGCCTCTAAGAGAAGCAAATTTCATCCGATCCGGCTGAAATTCGGTACATGGTGTTAGTATATGGTCTCTAACAACCATGCAAAAATTGGTCCACATCGGTCCATAATTATATATAGCCCCCCTATAAACCGATCCCCCGATTTGGCTTGCAGAGCCTCTAAGAGAAACAAATTTCATCCGATCCGGCTGAAATTTGGTACATGATGTTAGTATATGGTCTCTAATGACCATGCAAAAATTGGTCCACATCTGTCCGCCATATAAACCGATCCCCCGATTTGGCTTGCAGAGCCTCTAAGAGAAACAAATTTCATCCGATCCGGCTGAAATTTGGTACATGATGTTTGTATATGGTCTCTAATGACCATGCAAAAATTGGTCCATATCGGTCCATAATTATATATAGCCCCATATAAACCGATCACCAGATTTGGCCTCCGGAGCCTCTTGGAAGACCAAAATTCATCTGATTCAGTTGAAATTTGGTACGTGATGTTAATATATGGCCTCAAACACCCATGCAAAAATTGGTCGATATCGGTCCATAATTATATATAGGCCCTATATAAACCGATCCCAAGATTTGACCTCCGAAGCACCTTGGAAGAGCAAAATTCTTCCCATTCGGTTGAAATTCGGTACGTGATGTTAGTATATGGTATCCAACAACCATGCAGGAATTGGTTAGTATCAGTATTTGACCTCCGGTGCCTTTTGGAGAAGCAAAATTCATCCGATCTGGTTGAAATTTGTTACGTGGTGGTAGTATATGATATTTAGGTTAGGTTAGGTTAGGTTATGCGGCAGCCCGATGTATCAGGCTCACTTAGACTATTCAGTCCATTGTGATACCACATTGGTGAACCTCTCTCTTATCACTGAGTGCTGCCCGATTCCATGTTAAGCTCAATGACAAGGGACCTCCTCCTTATAGCCGAGTCCGAACGGCGTTCCACATTGCAGTGAAACCACTTAGAGAAGCTTTGAAAACCTCAGAAATGTCACCAGCATTACTGAGGTGGGATAATCCACCGCTGAAAAACTTTTTGGTGTTCGGTCGAAGCAGGAATCGAACCCACGACGTTGTGTATGCAAGGCGGGCATGCTAACCATTGCATCACGGTGGCTCCCAATATGATATTTACCAACCATGCCAAAAGTGGTCCATATCAGTCCATAATCATTTATAGCCCCCATATGAACCGATCCCGAGATTTGGTTTTGGAGCCTCTTGGAGGAGCAAATTTCATCCGAGTGAGTTGAAATTTGTGGATGACAGTCTTTCGTAGAAGTTTCTACGCAATATAAACTGATCCCGAGATTTGGTTTTGGAGCCTCTTGGAGGGGCAAATTTCATCCGTGTGGGTTGAAATTTGTGGATTACAGTCTTTCGTAGAAGTTACTACGCAATCCATGGTGGAGGGTACATAAGATTCGGCCTGGCCGAACTTACGGCCATATATACTTGTTTAAATCTAAATTGATTTTATCTACTTTAAGGAAAATTATCCTTAGTTCATAGACAATGACAATTTGTGTCCTAAATTTAATAAAAAAATTGAAGCAAAGATTATAAACTTTCTTTTAATTAAAATGTCATTATTTGAAAGAAATTTGTCTTCAATATTGGGTAAATTGCGCATCCTAAAATTTATGTTATCTTTAATATCAGGTAAATATTTTTTCAGTTTATATTAATAATAGAAGCTATAATTAATGGAAGAAGCTCACGTTTTATGTTTTGTTTATATTATTTGGGCTCTCTCTGCAATATTTCCACTTTAGGTAATTTCTTGTAATTGGAAAAATGTTCATAATTTTGTCCAAATTTAAATGTGGCTTACATTCATATTTTTGAGTCATTAAAATACTCGTAAGCATCTTAAATGAGTAAATTGTTGATTTAATTGGAAAATTGTATCGTCAATTTATGAATGGTGAGAGGCCTCAACGATAGTTTATAAGTGTTTATTATATAAATATTTTTATATTGCTTATCCCCACTATAAAAGTAGGAAGAAACACAAAAATTAAAACTAGAAATAAACACGCAAGTGTATTCACATGAAGTTCATAAAAAGGTAGTACGAGCTCTTTGCTTTTTTTTCGTTCTGTACTTACAATGTTGTAGAGTACCGTTGAATTTGTGTCATTCAACTTAAGAATAATTCTTTGCATTTTAAAGAAATTTTATATTTTCAGTTACGTATGTTGTACTATACATACGAGTATATGCGTGTGACAGATATCGCCAAATGGTCTAGGGCATCTAGTGGTTATTTTATTCACAATGTGTGGTCGTCGGTAACATTTGCGCTTGATTACATTTAATGCGGTAGTTCAAGACACACACACAAACACAGTTGATGACAGCCTACAGAGAAATCGTTACATTTCCATATCATGAAAACTTGAACCAACTACATTTTGATTACGTACCCATACGATTAATATAATTCCTACAAATGGTGGTGTAAACTCGTATTGAATCATTATTTTTTGTGGACTCGTTTACATTAAAATCGATTTGGTTGTAGCATTAGCGTATGCTATTCAACTTTTAAAAGTGGTACTCAAATTTAAGTAAAATGTTAATTTTTTTGGCAATATATGAAAGCGATTCATGATTCCCAAACTAAAAACTAAAGGCACGAACTGGTTTTGATTACAATAATTGAAGTTCTTTTCGTGCCATTTTATTTGGTCTTACAACATACTTGGGAGTAAACAAATTCATTTATGTTTTCACAATGATATAGTTTTAATAAAATTGGTCAAATAAGTTAAAATGTCATGAATTGGAAGGAGTGTAGGAACGATTTTTGGGCTCTGCATTATAGGACGTACATGTTCGTCAGAGTTACATTGTACTGTAATCACGCATTATCTGTATAACTGTTGCAAGCGTACTGCAGCTTTGAAAGAGTAATAAATAACCGATAGAGATAAAACTCATCAATATATATAAATAAATAAAATTTTGACAAAATTGTCTATAGATATAAAACTTTGACCAATTTTTCTATAGAAATAAAATTTTGACAAAATTTTCTATAGAAATAAAATTTTGACAAAATTTTCTATAGAAATAAAATTTTGAAAAAATTTTCTATATAAATAAACTGTTGACAAAATTTTCTACAGAAATACAATTTTCATAAAATTTTCTACAGAAATAACAGTTTGACAAAATATTCTATATAAATAAAATTTTGACAAAATTTTCTATAGAGATAAAATTTTGACCAAATTTTCTATAGAAAGAAATTTTTTTATAGAAATAAAATTTTGACAAAATTTTCTAGCAAAATAAAATTTTGACAAATTTTTTATAGAAATAAAATTTTGACAAAATTGTCTATAGAACTAAAATTTTGACAAAATTTTCTATAGAAATAAAATTTTGACAAAATTTTCTATAGAAATAAAATTTTGACCAAATTTTCTATAGAAATAAAATTTTGACAAAATTGTCTATAGAAATAAAATTTTGACAAAATATTCTATAGAAATAAAATTTTGACAAAATATTCTATAGATATAAAACTTTGACCAAATTTTCTATAGAAATAAAATTTTGAATTTGAAATTTTGAAAAAAATTTCTATATAAATAAAATGTTGACAAAATTTTTACAGAAATACAATTTTGATAAAATTTTCTACAGAAATAAAAGTTTGACAAAATATACTATAGAAATAAAATTTTGACAAAATTTCCAATAGAGATAAAATTTTGACCAAATTTTCTATAGAATGAAAATTTTGACAAAATTTTCTATAGAAAGAAAATTTTGACAAAATGTTCTATAGAAATAAAATTTTGACAAAATTTTCTATAGAAATAAAATTTTCACAAAATTGTCTATAGAAATAAAATTTTGACTAAATATTCTATAGAAATAAAATTTTGACAAAATATTCTATAGATATAAAGCTTTGACCAAATTTTCTATAGAAATAAAATTTTGACAAAATTTTCTATAGAAATAAAATGTTGACAAAAACTTGTTTATTGTGTTGTAGTTTTTTGGTACATTTTTTCCAAATTTTGGAAGATTATTTTTGGCTCGAGTGGCAACCGTGCTTGAGATACATTCCATGTTCGTGTCTTAAGTCTTTTGTTTTATAACAATGAAATATTAGATGTGTGACAAGTAGAACATTACATAAAAATGTTTCAATAACCACTAGGACTACAACTCCAAAGTACATCCACACATCAAATCCTCACAGACACAAAACATATTTGCGAAATTTTCATGTTGTCTTGAAATATAGCGATACGACAATATTTTCTATACTCATGTCAATTTTGAGCATACATGGTAACTTTATTTTATAATTTTAAATAAAAGATATCTAATCATTTAAAAACAAACCACAGTTTTTGTTCAAAAAATTGCTTAAACCAAGCCATACAATGAGTAGTTTCACCCAATCACTCAAGTTTAATATGCTATAACCCACCCTCTATTAGAAATATGTTCCCATGGATTGGATGTTTACAAAAACAAATACATTTGATAATTTCGCTTTCAATATTTATCTTTATTATTGAGTTTTTTATTTATTTGTAAAACTATGTATTCTAAAACCACAATGAACTTGAAATACAGGGTATGTTCGTGTCTTAAGTCTTTTGTTTTGTAGTAATGATATTGTATGATATATTAAACTATACACAATACAACTTTTGTCTTTTTGACAATATTACTATCTTAAGAACACACACCACAATCTATGACATTAAAAAAAGGTTTAATTTGGTTAATGTCATAGATTAAAGTTTTTTCTCATGCCAATATTTTCAAATGGATGACAATAATTTTATTATATAAAAACTTATTACAAACCCAAATAATGTATGGGTTCGCTAAACTTACGCATCTTATAATTTCTACAAAAATTAACGACTTTCTCTATAAAATCCCCATCGTTCGATTAATTCAAGTCTCCTTGTGTTTCCATCCAGTCTTAAGGAATTCACCACGCACATGGGTGATTAAGTTCAATGTTAAGACAAATTGTTTTGTGATAACTCAGCAACAGGTTGTAAATATAAGCACATTACTAAGATTATGAATACAAAAAATGATCGAAGTAAAGTTGTTTTTAAATTAATTACATACAAGGCGACCATGACAACTTTGGTTAATTCCACCCATACTTGTCGAATGACTCATTTCGACAAATAGAAGCTGTTTGGCATAAACAAAAAAAACAGAATTTTGGTTTTAATGCAAAATTGCATTGAAACCTGAATTAAAACTTCCTAAATATTTGGGCCAGATTTATTTTGGATTTAGCTTAACTTAAGTTTACATCAAACTGACATAAAAAACTTTCGTCACTGTTTTCAAGACAATAGAATTTAATGAAACACTAACAAAAGAATTGTTGGTAATACCTAACCGTTTGAGGAGGAACTAAAACATTTTCAAATGCAAACAAACCAAAAAACTAATTATGTAAGTTTAGTGTGTTAATTTACAAACAAAGTGTGTGTGAATTTGGCAACAATTTACAACAATTTGAAAAGCCATAGCAACATTTTCAGCAGACACAATCGTGGCCGTAGCCGCATCAATAGCGCCATCACTTACCTGCCATCCATCGTGCAACAACATGACGCATGAATACTACTTCCGCTCTTTTAATTAGCCCTTTTGGTTTTCGGTTTTTATTTACCATTTTTTGTTTGGTCTAATCTTCTTTTTACATGGCATTTAAGGTCATTTGAGTAAAATTTTTGGAACAAAATTTGAATACGTTGTGGGAAATAAGATGGATGCAATAAATTGTAATGTAAAAATTACAGTGAATACAATCAATCAATTTTCAAAAGAACAACGTCGAAATTGAAACACAATTTTTTAATAAGAAAATTAATTACATCAGTAATGTGGGTGTAGCTGTCATCACACTATAGACGAAATATGCCAATTGGAAATAATTTTTCAAATTTGAAACCTATTGAGTCCGGCTCCGACTCCAGCATTTCTTATTGGCCTCGACTCCGACTCCGGAGTCAACTCCAGGTAGTGTACCTAAATTTTATTTTAACAGTATTCCAATTGTAATTTTAAGGTGTAGTGTTTCAAAAATAGACCGATATTCTATTTTGCCATATGTGTTTATATGTCCAAAAAACTCTAATTTAAATTTTTGATACGACTCGACGACAAATCTCAGCATTTCAGGGTTGCAAAAAACTCTACATTTTAATTTCAGGCCAATAAATTAAAATACGACACAAGACTATATAGAGACCACATAAAAATATGGGTAGATAACAACAATATCTAGAATATGTATTTATAAAAACAAAAAAATTCAAAAAATAATTAGGCCTCCAGAAGTTTAAGGAGTAAAATCCTGGTATTAATCTATGTAGGCATTTTATAAGAAATAAATCTATATGAAAAAATAAAAATACACAAACATCAAAATGTCGGGCTAATCAGATAGAAAGTTTAGATGTTAAAAAAAAATTAATATGTCGGATATAGAAAACAAACATAAACGGCCACAATTTAGGACGGGCGGAATTTTAAATAACCACTACCATACAACAGATGACAGGAATAGCTCGACAGTTACGAATATTGTTTCTATAGAAGTAAAATGGTGAAACATCGATTTATAAAGGTTTGGACATTACAGGTCATTAATTAAATGTAAAGAATTTCGAGTGGCTGTAATGAAAAACGTTTGGAAAACATTTTTCGCAAGCAATGTTCTCTGGTTACATTTTTATGAATTTATTCAGCAAGTTCAAATTTTTATAATCAAAAGAATTATGTTAAAACTTTTTTATCTTTGACGTAATTACAAAACATTATTGTTTTGGCAGAGAAAATTATGTTTGTCAAATTGATTTCGGCAAAACCCGGTAGTCTGCAATAGGGCTAGATGGACGGTCGTGTCGGAACTGCCACATTCCTCATCAGCATACTCTACACTGCAATAACTATTAACAATTTTCATAATAAATTCGGATAATTCACTAAATCCAATGTGAATTATACTCTAATATACACCCAGAAAAAAGTGACCCCTTCTTTAAGTTAAAATGAACTCATTGTGAAGAAAGTTGAACTTCGTATAGCGCCAAAGGCATTTTTATTTGTTTGAACGATGTGATTTTCGTAGAAATTAGGTATAATGCATTCCATATATTAGTTAACGTTTTCCTATATTTATGTACCACTATACTACAGAATGAAAAAATTTAACTGATTTGAATTCATATATGGAATGATTTTATTGAAAATGTTTCATTCATTTGGACAAATCTTACACATTTGTGGTAAAACTTTTACTTCATAATTAGAACTGCTTACCTTCGTTTTTAAATACAATTTTATTTATTTATATAGGCAATTTTTTCTCCAATAAAATACACGTTTTATTAAGATATTAAATATATTTATTAAGAATCAACAGCATCGAATGGCCTTGAAATACTAGTTTATTATTCCACTATTTCCAATTTCCATGTAATGTCATCAACTGTAAAACGCATTTTTCTTCTTGTACCTTCCACTTTTAATAAGTTGCTGCCTAACGATTTTGTCCTCCTTTTATAATTTCAATACCTACAAATATAAAAAATCATAAACCATTTTTGTTACAAAAGGTTAGCGTCACTGAATATTACCTGATAATTGAAGATTCCAAAATGAAGACAAATGAAAGGGTTGTTATTCTGCTGGTGGTTTCTTTCTTTATACGCCATCACGAACATTGATAGATTTATTTTCAAAAAACGAAAATTGTTCTCACTAATTTAAAATAATAAATATTTTATTTGTTATTTATTATATTATTTTACCATATTATTTTTTTTAACAATCTCTCCATATACCACAACAACGCGATTCCAACTAAAAAAACAACCCACGCGCAAACATATCGATTACACCCACGCGCAAACACATCGATTACGATGACAGGTATCGATTACAGGTAGACAATAGAAATATAGGAAAATTTCCTATATTCTAACAAGCTTGTTTCCTTAAGTTTTGAAGGGATTGCATACTTCTTAGTACGAATGAACTAAAATATTTTTTTATGTCAAGTGTTGTTCGTATGTATGAAAAACTTTCTATTATAAAGGAAGTCGCAATTATCATTTTATAAGAAATTTTACTAATTTTGAGGAAACTTGGTTTTAGTTCGGTTTTTGTTTATTTTTACGAATGCTTTGTTATCGGTGAATAAAATTTTCTTGTTCAGTAATAAATTCTTATACCCAGCGAAGAAAATAGTATGAGTAAAATTCCATGCCTTATTCTAGTTAATGAACTATTCCTAACTGCTTACAGTTTAGGTTTTTTTTTACTGAAACGAGTAAATTTTATTATTTCTCACAAAAATTTACCTTAATGGAAATAAAATGGATAAACTATATTGATGAAAAAATTTTCCTTTAATTTCGAAGGCACTTTTTTCTGGGTGTATACATCACCTATATTAACCGATTCCCAAATTTAACCTCGATCTTTTCGGAACTTCCACATTTCTCATCACAGTGAAAAACAGTGTACCCAACAAGAAGACAAATTTTAGTTAATTTTAGAAAATTTAGATAATTTTAACTAAATAGTATTACAAACGCCGACATCACGCCGATGTCCCAAAAATAAGTAAATATTTTTCGACAAATTCAAGAAAATTTATTACAAATAATTATTTTTTTTTTTCACTTTTTAAAGAAAATTTTGTAGCTTGAAGGAAAAATTTGGAGTTCAAAATTACAAGATTGTCTTTAGTGCCATACGAAGTTCTAGATGGTCGCATTTGTAGTAAAGTTCACAAATTTTAAGAAATAATTAACTATTTTGTGAGAAGTATGAATTTAGTAAATTTTTATGCTTAATTTGTGTATAATTTTTCCCGTTTTTTAGTTCATTTAACTAAGGTATTATTAAATAAAAATAAAGTTAAATTGGCTTTAGTGAAATAGAGGGTTCACTTTTTTTGAGTGCAGCATTCTCTATATATATTTCAACCGTCGAACGGAACGGACGTGTTTTTTAATAGCGGATAAAATCATCGTAATAAGTACCTACTACGAATTTCAAGTGTGGTGGGATATTAGGCCACCATGCAGAGAAATTCAAAGACTGGAGTTATAAATTTGGGCAATGACCAAGAGTTAGGCCCAATTAGTCGACCTGTAGACGGGTCGACAGGTGGCGACAATTTGACAAGTCGGACCTTTTCCAAGGTAACGGCATCAAAAGGAGGTAATCCCTCACGAAAGAGATTCAAAGAACGCAGAAATGCTTTGTTTATCCTAAAGAAATTAGGATCAGTCGACCCAAGCACGTTGTCGGCTAAACAAAGCGATTCCTTAAAATGGGCTCAAGGAATTCTTGAGGCTGGAAAAAGGGAACGATCACCGGATGAGCTGCCATCCTCCAAAAGGGATCAACGATCGTTTGCCTCAGTTGCTAAAGACAGCCTTGTGATGGCTATCATAAATAAAGGAGCATTGGACGGTATGGTTCCAAAGCAAAAATGGGGGGAAATTGAGAATGCTTTGTCTGGCGTCTACTCACAGGTGCTGGAAAAGTTTCCCGGCCCAGATCCTCGACACCAAGAGGCTGGTTGGTATCAAGGACGATTTAAGCTAGTCGCATTTGAGGACCAGAGGTCTATAGAATGTTTTAAAGCTGCTCTGATACTAATTGGTGAAGTTTGGGAAGGAGCTGCTCTAGAGTTAGTCGAGAAGAAAGACATACCGGCTAGACCAAGAGCACATGCGTGGATACCTGCAAACCCTCCTGACCCTGAATCTATTTTAAATAGACTGAAACAATGCAATCCAGATCTTCCAACAGCTGATTGGAAGGTTGGCGTTTGGATGAAGTGGATGGGCCAAGACGGCATGCAGTGTTTATATTGAACACTCAGTCTTTGCCACATCTAGCAAAGTCCCAGGGCCGTGTATGTTATGGCTTTCATTATATCCAAATGAAGGTGTATAAAAACGATCAGCTAAAGGATTCAGAAATGGACAAGCCTCTGTCTGAATCAGAAGTAAGCGGATCCTCTTGCGAAGTCGAGGGGGATACCAAGACATTTGAAGACATGGATAGATACCGTATGCGTGAGGAGGCTTCTACTGCCTCAGAACTCACCAAAGTTGAACCTATGGTTATTGCGAGAGTCACCGATATCTCTGAAGAGGACATTCTTGATGACTCGATTGAAGCGGCTGATGTGACGGTTGTTGAAAATCTCGATGGTCCTACGGATCCTCCAGATAAATCTTCATCATTGTAAGGCTGCATGTGCTGCCTTAAAAGTTCTCCTGATGAAAGGGGACATAGATATAGTTCTTATTCAAGAACCATATGTTTATAGAAACAAAATATGTGAATTAAGTACTCCGGGGTTCAAACTATTGCAGTATACTGGTAATGATGTAAATCGAGCCTGTATAATTGCTAAAAACGAGCTCAACTTGTTTCTGCTTCCTTCAATGTGCAATACAGACACTGTCGTTGCAAGTTTAGAAATAGCCAAATGCAAATATTGGGTATCTTCGGTCTACATGGGACATGACAGGGAGATGCCTCCATATGCCGTTAAGACCTTAGTGGATGAGTCACTGAAAACAAAGACGAAACTCATTATGGGATGCGATGCGAATGCACATCATAGTATATGGGGAAGTAGTGATACTAATGCAAGGGGAGAGTCGCTAATAGAGTTTATTTTGCGTACTAATCTGGTAGTTTGCAACAAGGGAGATGTCCCAACCTTTGTCACTAAAAACAGGCAAGAGGTTTTGGACATCACCTTGGCCTCACAAGAACTGAATGAAATGATATCTGATTGGCAGGTTTTAAGTGAACACAGCTTCTCAGATCATCGCTACATCAGTTTCAAATTTGATGTTCATATCACCAAGATCATATTTCCGCCAAATGTTAGGAAAGCTGACTGGAATAGGTATAGGGAATCGTTCAATATGATGATACCGGAAATAACAGAGACAAATATGAGAAATGTACAAGATATCGAACACGCAGTGGAGCGGATTAGTAAGGCCTTCAACATCTCACTGAAAGCTGCATGCCCTAGAGGAAAGCCAAGGGGGAAACATCGACCACCATGGTGGTCTACGGAATTAAGTAATATGAGGAAATCCTGCAGGAAGCTCTTTAACAAGGCAAAGTCCACCAGAGCCCCTGAGGACTGGGACGCTTACAAGAAGAATCTGAGAGGATACAAGCGAGAACTGAGAAAGGCTCAGCATAACTCTTGGAATGCTTACTGCAGCAGTATTGAGAATACGTCCGAGGCTTCCAGACTACGGAAGGTTCTAGCATCCACCAACTCCGCTCCAGGTTTCATTAAAACATCGGAGGGCAATTGGACAACGTCCAGTGAGGAGACGCTGGAGGTACTATTGGACACACATTTTCCTGGAAATCAGACGGTTGAACCATGTACTGGCGGTGCCACAGTTGCTCAGCGGTCGTTTCCTGTCGAGGAAATTGTATCGGAAACTAGAATAAGATGGGCGCTAAATAGCTTTGGACCATTCAAATCCCCTGGACCTGATGGAATTACTCCGGCGGAGTTACAAGCTGTAACTGACAAAATTATCCCCTGGTTGTCGGTGATATATAAAGGATGTATCAACTTATCATATATCCCAGGAAAGTGGAGGGAAACAAAAGTCGTTTTCATACCTAAAGCGGGAAAAGCCTCTCACTCGAGGGCGAAGGATTTCCGACCAATCAGCTTATCCTCATTCCTACTTAAGACCCTGGAGAGGATGATAGATATTTATCTTAGAACTAGCATCGATTCAAGTTTGTTCTCGAAACGACAGCATGCATACTCGAAGGGCAGGTCTACTGAGACCGCACTACATGAACTAGTCAGCTTTATTGAAAGCTCACTATCTGTCAAAGAATACACAATCGTGGCGTTTCTAGACATCGAAGGGGCGTTCAATAATGTCCATCCGAGCTCGATATTAAATGGACTGACAACTCTGAATGTTGATCCATGTATACTCAGGCTGTTAGACGAACTGCTAATGAAGAGACGTATTTCAGCCACACTAGGACAAGCAAACATACAAAAGTATGTGAACAGAGGCACTCCCCAAGGAGGAGTTCTATCACCTCTTCTTTGGAATGTTGCTATAAATAGCCTTCTGGTTACTCTAGAAAAAGAAAGGATAAAAGTGGTGGCATACGCAGATGATGTAGCTCTGGCAGTCAGGGGAAAATTCCCATCCACAATCAGAGATATTATTCAGAGGGCCCTCCGGATGACTGAACAATGGGCGAAAGACAATGGTCTTGGGGTAAATCCTGCAAAGACAGAATTAGTCATGTACTGCAAAGATCGCAAAACTCCCACGGTTAGGCCTATTTCCTTAGGGGGTATTGAAATTCCCTTTGGTGATTGTGCAAAATACCTTGGCGTTATTTTGGACAGGAAGCTGAACTTTAAGCTTAATATTGAAGAAAGGGCGAGGAAGGCAACTATAGCTTTGTACTCGTGCAAGGCAATAGGAAAAAAGTGGGGACTAAAACCAAAAATTGTGCATTGGCTATACACGGCAGTGGTTAGACCTATAATGCTATATGGTGTTGTAGTCTGGTGGCCGGCACTTCAGAAACCGACTGGTTTAGATAAAGTTCAGCGTATGGCGTGTTTGTGTATTTCAGGCGCATTCAGCAAGACAGGAACAAATTCCTTTAATGTCATGCTGCATCTATTGCCTTTAGACATTTTGGCCAAACAGTCAGCTGCAACAACGGCTGTGCGGTTGCGCGAACTATCGCTGTGGTCGGAAAATGGTTACGGTCACAGTTCTGTCCTCAAAATAATGTCAGTTGTGCCTAACGTAGTGGATTACACTTTGGCGAGTCCACTTTTCGACAAAAAGTTTGAGACTCTAATCCCCAACAGTGAGGCGTGGTGCACACAGACCCCGGGGAATAAAGAATATATAGATTTCTACACTGATGGCTCCAAATTGAATGGACAAGTGGGTTTCGGAGTATATTCTAATGATCTGGAACTTCAAATAGCGAAAAGATTACCTAATCACTGTAGTGTTTTTCAGGCTGAAATATTAGCAATAAGAGAGGTGGCGAATTGGCTGAGAAGTAATGTTCCAAAAAATGTGGGCATTAATATATACTCAGACAGTCAACCTGCAATAAAATCCTTGGACTCTGTGTTCCTCAACTCGAAAACGGCCATCGATTGCCGCAAATCTCTCAATGAGATGGCTGAGCAGTACAATATTCACCTAATATGGGTGCCTGGCCATAGGAACATACCGGGGAACTGCGAAGCGGATGAGTTGGCAAGGCTAGGGACTACCTTACATATTCCAGGGGAACTAGAATTTGTTGGTATGCCCCTAGCTACCTGCAAGCTCATGCTGCGTGAGAAGGCTGTTATGATGGCAAATGTTCGATGGGAGAATTGCAAGGGTTGTAACGACACCAAGCAAATATGGCCCCATTTCAACTTAAACCGCACACTAGATATGCTAATGTTCTCGAGACGTCAGATATCACTCCTGATATCTGCTATAACGGGTCGCTGCCTGATAGGCGAATTTGCAAAAACTATTGGCGCGAAGTATAATGACTATTGTATGAGCTGTCATGATGCGGAGGAAAAAGAATCAATTAAACACCTCTTGTGTGAGTGTCCTGCATTTTGTGTAAAGCGCAAGCAACTTTTAGGAGCATATAGCTTCAGATTACTGGCGGATCTGGAAAACGTTAACTTAAGCAGTCTGCTAATATTTTTGGAACAATCTGGTTGGTTCAACAAAGAAAAATAATCAAGAAGGTTCAGCGGTTAAAACTAGAAGTGCCCATATGTAATAGGTACTTTTAGTTAATGTGGTATCACAATGGACTGAATAGTCTAAGTGAGCCTGAATCTTAATCGGGCTGCCACTTTAACCTAACCTAACCTAACCATTCTCTATTTGCAGTGAAATTATGAACCAATTATCAGAATAAATTCGGATAATTCATTAAACCCAATGAGAATTATACTATGTAAGAATATATACAGCACCCATATAAACCGATCCCCAAATGTAACCACTAGAATCTCTTGGAGAAGTAAATTTCATCCGATCCAGTTGAAATTTGGTACGTGATGTTAGCATTTGCCCTTTAACAACCGTGCAAAAATTTGTCCATATCGGTTCAGAATTGTATAGAAATGAAGTAATGAACCTCCTTTTTAATCCACTCTTGGTTGACGCGTGCTGAGTGAAAAGTACTCCTGTAAGAAAGTCTATGGACTGCGGCTGAAATGTTTGCTTTCCAAGTCTTCAATCATGTATTTAGGGCATGTATTTTTATTTTGACCCCATGGCCGATCAACGGGCGGGTAGCGACCATCTTCCGTTACGACGGCCCACCTCATTACCATAGCTTGAGTTCTGGTGGCCAATCTAAGGTGTGAATTTTCAGCTGACCTCTTTGGTAAATGCCAAGTGGTCACTTTCGAATTAAATCTTTTATCTTTCCAGTCTAACACTTTTGTGTTTCGGGCGTTAGTCGTAGCTCATTTTGCAATATGTGTTGCATTCGTTCTCGCACAATGATCAGCTCACAGCCACATTGGCTACTGCTACGACGTGGATTTGGATCAAATCGGGCTTTCAGTTTGCGGATCACTTCTGGTGTTATTACAGTTTTTTTCGTCTAGTTTTTGGACGAGATACAACACTATCAGTATCACTGTAACGAGCTTTTGTTAGCTTGTAAACAATATATTGAACTGCCACTGGAATAAATCTGACTCGCTCGAGTGTCTTTATGTGAGGCGAATATGAGACATTTTGCGGTTTCGTAGTAAAACTTTTATATAATGCTGCATATACTTGCAAATGTTTTTCCGTTTTTCGATTTCCGACTATATAAAGTATATATATTCTTGATCAGGGAGAAATTCTAAGACGATACAATCATGTCCGTCTGTCTGTCTGTTGTAATCATGCTACAGCCTTCAATAACGGGGCTATCGTCCTGAAATTTGGCACAGATTCGTTTTTTGTTTGCAGGCAGGTCAAGTTCGAAAATGGGCTATAACGGTCCAAGCTTTCATATAGTCCCCATATAAACCGACCTCCCGATTTGGGGTCTTGGGCTTATAAAAACACTAATTTTTATCCAATTTGCCTGAAATTGGAAATCTAGAGGCATTTGAGGCCATCAAAAGGTGTGCCGAAAATGGTGCCTATCGGTACATGTTTTGGTATAGCCTCCATATAGACGAATCCCCCGATTTTATTTCTTGGGATTCTAGAAACTTTATTTACTATCCGATTTGCCAGAAATTTGAAATTTAAAGGTATTCTAAGACCATAAAAAGATGTGCCGAAAATGGTGCCAATCGGTCCCTGTTTCGATATAGTCCCCATATAGACGGATCTGCCGATTTTATTTCTTGGGCTTCTAGAAACTGTATTTACTATCCGATTTGCCTGAAATTCAAAATCTAGATGTATTTTAGGACCGTAAATTGGTGTGTCGAAAATGGGGTGTATCGGTTCATGTTTTGGTATAGCCCCAAAAAAGACCGATCTCCCGATTTTACTTCTTGGGCTTCTAAAAACCGTATTTACTATCCGATTTGCCTGAAATTTGAAATCTAGAGGTATTTTAATACCAAAAATTGGTGTAGCGCAAATGGCGCATATTGGTCCATCTTTTGGTATAGCCCCCATATGGACCCATCTCCCGATTTTACTTCTTGGGCGTCTAGAAACTTTATTTACTATCCCATTTGCCTGAAATTCTAGATGTATTATGGGATTACAAATAGGTGTGTCGCAAATGGGGTGTATCGGTCGATGTGTTGGTGTAGCCCCCATATAGACAGATCTCCCAACTTTACGTCTTGGGCTTCTAAAATCCGTAGTTTTTATCCAATTTGCCAGAAATTGGAACTCTAGAGTTATTTTAGGACCATCAGAAGGTGTGCCGAAAATGATGCTTATCGGTCCATGTTTGGTTATAGCCCCTGATCTCCTCTTGGGCTTCTAGAATTCGTAGTTTTTACCCAATTTGTCTGAAATTGGAATTCTAGAAGTATATAACGATTGGCTCTAACATTTGTGTCTAAAGGAAACTTTGCTTGTTTAAAATTTTCGTTCCTCAGAAAACTCTTCTTTCAGTGTATAGCAAGCGCACTGCTCATGAAAATTGCTTGAAACTGAAAGTACAATTTCCAGATTTTACTACTCGCAATCATTTAAAAATCTACAGATTGAAGATTTCAAATCAAGGCGTTATTTCATCATTTGCACGATATGTTTATGATTTCTCTAAAACCCAAACAAAAATGGTTCTTATAAATCCAGAATCTGATCTAGTCTTCATAGGTAGAATCTTGAAATTTATCTTCGGGAAGCGTACTGGATGAACTGAATATTTGTCATCAAACCCCCTGAAATTCTATATATTATCAACCAATCCGCTACGACGAAGAGTTTTCAAAGGAAACTATTATATTTAATTCATAGTGGTGGGTATTTAAGATTCGGCCCTGCCGAACTTACTGCTGTATATACAGTACATCTTTTGTAAAAAAAAGTGTTAATTTAAATTTCTTATACTTAATTAAATTTTTACTTATTCAAATCCATAAGGATCAAATAGTTTACGTTTCGATCTTAAGTCTTTTGTTTTTTTTTTTTTTTTTGTATGCAAAACACTTAAGAATATGAAGTAAACCCACAAAACTGGCCACCCATTTTGAACTTTTTATTGGATAATGAGTAAACTTTAATATCTTATAAAGATACCACTGCCACTTTACCATAAAAAGTAATGTAGCATGAAACATTTGCACATAGATGAACGAACACGCACCTTAAATTTTAGCCACTGAACAAGAAATAACTGCTTATTATTTAAGAGCGAAAAAAAATAAAATGAAAAATATTTTCTAAATATAGTACATATATAAGACAAAAAAAGAACCCTAAGAGCAATAAAAGAAAGAGGTTTAAAATTTCATGGGAAAAATAAATAAAAAAAACTACTTAATAGTAATTATTTCACAGAAAAGTAAACAGAGATGCTTTCCAACATTGCATGAATTTAAAAATAAAAGTGAAATGCTGCTTGCAACATTATCAAAAAAACAAAAGCACAGTAGGAAAAATATAATGGCATAACTGGAAAATATATAATTTTAAACGTAAAGAAAATATTAAGTAATATTTTGTTTTTCCGAATACCATTCGCCACCAACATAGACAAAATTTAAATTGTAATAATGCCAGATGTGTTCTACTTTTCTTATGCAATGGGAGCCATACGCGGCCACCATGGTTGACCTCAATCAACACATACAACAAATGTGACCACCGTTATTTCGACAATAAAAACCTGGATATGGTGCATTCATTATTCGTGTTGAAACTTAGCAGTGGAATGTACTACTTTCGGTATAGTTTCTTTTATAGATGCAGATTTGTTTAATGGGTACTGGTTTGAAAATCTTGACACATGTTCACTTCAACAATGTTGCAATGTTGATGTAAGCCTACATTATTGGTTTTTATTGACTGACAGCAGACTTAGTTCGAGGATTTTTTGTTTGTAGATTTTGTGCATATATCAATACATTTATTGTAATTAAAAAAATATTATGATCTTAATTTTAGAAATATAAAAATGTAAATTCATCCTAATTCAGTCTCCATCTACTTATTTTTCAGGATTTTTTAAATATTTCGTAGACGTTAATGCAAACTCCAGGAAATCCATGACAAAATCAAGTAAGTTTGTCTGTTATAACCATACATCAATATTTTGGCAAAGTCAATATTTCTAATATAAATATTTCCTGTGTCTTTTAACTCCGAAAAAAATTCTCTCGATAGATTCAGAAATGTCCTTCCGAGCTTTAAAATTTATTTAAAATAAATCTATGTCCCACTTTTAAATAAATAAATAGATACCAAACAAACTTTTTATTTATACATATAAAATTCAAAGAACGTAGAGGTTAATCAGGTGGTGAAAATAAGGTATCTCATTATACCCTGCGCCACACTGTGGAACAGGGTATTATAAGTTAGTGCATATGTTTGTAACACCCAGAAGTAGACTAGATAGACATATGGTGTCTTTGGCAATAATGCTCAGGGTGGCTCCCTGAGTCGATATAACCATGTCCGTCTGTCCGTCCGTCCGACTGTCTGTGAACATATTTTTGTGATCAAAGTGTAGGTCGCAATTTAAGTCCAATCGCCTTCAAATTTGGCACATGTTCCTAATTTGGGTCAGAATAGAACCCTATTGATTTTGGAAGATATCGGTTCAGATTTAGATATAGCTCCCATATATATCTTTCGCCCGATATGCACTGATTTGAACCCAGCAGCCAGAGTTTTATACCGATTTGCTTGAAATTTTGTACAAACATAACACTTAGTCGTATAGTCAAGAGTGCAAAATTTGATTGAAATCGGTTCAGATTTAGATATAGCTCCCATATATATCTTTCGCCCGATATGGACTTATATGGCCCCAGAAGCCAGATTTTTGGCCGAATTTGGTTAAAATTTTGCACTAGGAGTACAATTAGTAGTATAGTCAAGTGTGCAAAATTTGATTGAAATCGGTTCAGATTTAGATATAGCTCCCATATATATCTTTCGCCCGATATGGACTAATATGGTCCTAGAAGCCAGAGTCTTGGCCCAATTTGTTTGAAATTTTGCACTAGGAGTACAATTAGTAGCGCAGTTAAGTGTAATTGTAACATGATACAAATAAGTTACTAATTTTTGTTAAATTGAAAAAGAAAACATTAAAATAATATTTCTGTTCTTTAATAAAATTTCATATTTCGGAAGAAAATTGGAATAAAATATCTTTATCACTATATGAAGTTCTAGACGGACACATTTTAAATAAAATGTACTCATTTGGAACAAAATACTTTGAAAAAACTTATACAAACTTTGTAAAAATTTTATTTTTATAGAAAATCAAAATTTTATTTCTATATTTTATATAAACAGACTCCCCCAAAAAGAGTCTCTAAAGACTCCCCAAGAAGTATCTCTTAGACTCCCCAATAAGAGTATCCAAAGACTCCTCACGAAGTGCCTCTAAAGACTCTCCAATAAGAGTCTACAAAGACTCCGCAAGAAATGTCTCTAAAGACTCCCCAATAAGAGTCTCTAAAGACCCCCCACTAAGAGTCTACAAAGGCTCCCCATTAAGGGTCTCTAAAGAGTCCTTAAGAAGTGTCTCTGTAGACACCTTAAGAAGTGTCTCTAAAGACCTCCACTAAGAGTCTCCAAAGACTCCCCAACAAGAGTCTCCAAAGACACCCCAACAAGTGTCTCTAAAGAGTCTCCAAATACTCCCCAACAAGAGTCTCCAAAGACTCCCCTATAAGACTCTCCAATAAGTGTCGCTAAAAACTCCCCAATAAGAGTCTCTAAAGACTCCCCAATAAGAGTCTCCAAAGACTCCTCACGAAGTGCCTCTTAAGACTCTCCAATAAGAGTCTTCAACGACTCGCCAATAAGAGCCTATTAAGACTCCGCAAGAAGAGTCTCTAAAGACTCCCTATTAAGAGTCTTCAACGACTCCCCAAAAAGAGTCTCAAAAGACTCCATAAAAAGTGTCTCTAAAGACTCCATAAAAAATGTCTCTAAAGACTCCCCAATAAGAGTCTCTAAACACTCCTTGAGAAGTGTCTCTGTAGACATCTTAAGAAGTGTCTCTAATGACCCCAACTAAGAGTCTCAAAAGACTCCCCAAGAAGAGTCTCTAATTCCTCTCCAATAAGAGTCTCCAAAGACTCTCTAAAGACTCCCCAAGAAGTGTCTCTAAGGACTCCCCATAAGAGTCTCTTAAGATTCTCTAAAGACACCCTCTAAAGACTCCCCAATAAGAGTCTCCAAAGACTTCTTAATAAGTGTCTCGAAAGACTCCCCAATAAGAGTCTCCAAACACTTTCTACGGACTTTCCAATAAAAGTCTCTAAAGACTCCCCAACAAGAGTCTCCAAAGACTCCCCAATAAGACTCTCCAATAAGAGTCGCTAAATACTCCCCAAAACAAAAAACAAATCATAAAAATTTTTTTTCACAAAAGGATAGCGTCACCGAATATTACCTGATAATTGCAAATTCCCACAATTTTCATGAAAATTTTTCCAATTAAAGTCTTAATTGAGTTTTAAAAGATATTCAATTAAAAATTTAATTGATTCAACAAATTTTTTAATTGAAACAAAAATTAATAGTATCAATTAATTTTTATACCCTGCGCCACACTGTGGAACAGGGTATTATAAGTTAGTGCATATGTTTGTAACACTCAGAAGTAAACGAGACAGACACATGGTGTCTTTGGCAATAATGCTCAGGGTGGGTCCCTGAGTCGATATAACCATGTCCGTCCGTCCGTACGTCTGTCTGTGAACACATTTTTGTGATCAAAGTCTAGGTCGCAATTTAAGTCCAATCGCCTTCAAATTTGGCACATGTTCCTAATTTGGGTCAGAATAGAACCCTATTGATTTTGGAAGAAATCGGTCCAGATTTAGATATAGCTCCCATATATATCTTTAGCCCGATATGCACTAATAGCAGCCAGAGTTTTATACCGATTTGCTTGAAATTTTGTACAAACATAACACTTAGTCGTATAGACAAGTGTGCAAAATTTGATTGAAATCGGTTCAGATTTAGATATAGCTCCCATATATATCTTTCGCCCGATATGGACTTATATGGCCCCAGAAGGCAGATTTTGGGCCGAATTTGGTTGAAATTTTGCACTTGGAGTACAATTAGTAGTATAGTCAAGTGTGCAAAATTTGATTGAAATCGGTTCAGATTTAGTATAGCTCCCATATATATCTTTCGCCCGATATGGACTAACATGGCCCTAAAAGCCAGAGTTTTGGGAGCCACCGTGGTGCAATGGTTAGCATGCCCGCCTTGCATACACAAGGTCGTGGGTTCGATTCCTGCTACGACCGAACACCAAAAAGTTTTTCAGCGGTGGATTATCCCACCTCAGTAATGCTGGTGACATTTCTGAGGGTTTCAAAGCTTCTCTAAGTGGTTTCACTGGAATGTGGAACGCCGTTCGGACTCGGCTATAAAAAGGAGGTCCCTTGTCATTGAGCTTAACATGGAATCGGGCAGCACTCAGTGATAAGAGAGAAGTTCACCACTGTGGTATCACAATGGACTGAATAGTCTAAGTGAGCCTGATACATCGGGCTGCCACATAACCTAACCTAACCTAACCTTTGGTCCAATTTGGTTAAAATGTTGCACAGGGAGTAGATTTAGTATTGTAGCTATGCGTACCAAATTTGGTTGAAATCGATTCAGATTTAGATATAGCTCCCATATATATGGACTAATATGGTCTTAGAAGCCAGAGTTTTGGCCCAATTTGTTTGAAATTTTGAACTAGGAGTACAATTAGTAGTGCAGTTAAGTGTGCAAAATTTGATTGAAATCGGTTCAGATTTAGATATAGCTCCCATATATAGCTTTCGCCCGATTTACACTCATATGACCATAGAGGCCAATTTTTTGCTCCGATTTAGTTGAAAGTTTGCACAGGAATTTTGCACATTGTAGCTATGCGTGCCAAATTTGGTTGAAATCGGTTCAGATTTAAATATATATCCCATATATAGCTTTCGCCCGATTTACACTCGTATGACCACAGAGGCCAATTTTTAACTCCGATTTAGTTAACATTTTGCACAGGGAGTAGAATTGGCATTGTTGCTATGCGTGCCAAATTTGGTTGAAATCGGTCCAGATTTAGATATAGCTCCCACATATATATTTTTCTGATTTCGACAAAAATGGCCAAAATACCAACATTTTCCTTGTAAGATCGCCACTGCTTAGTCGAAAAGTTGTAAAAATGGCTCTAATTTTCCTAAACTTCTAATACATATATATCGAGTGATAAATCATAAATAAACTTTTGCGAAGTTTCCTTAAAATTGCTTCAGATTTAAATGTTTCCCATATTTTTTTACTAACATTGTGTTCCAACCTAGTGCATTAGCCGACTTAAATTTTGAAGCTATAGATTTTGTAGAAGTCTATCAAATTCTGTCCAGATCGAGTGATATTTAAATGTATGTATTTGGGACAAACCTTTATATATAGCACCCAACGGATGTGATATGGTATCGAAAATTTAGATCTACAAAGTGGTGCAGGGTTTAATATAGTCGGCCCCGCCCGACTTTAGACTTTCCTTACTTGTTTTTAATATATGGTAGGGGAGGGAGACCTCCCCCAAAAAATTGGACCAAAACTGGACCAAAGTTCTGCGATTTAGGTGAAATTTTTAAGGAAGGTTAGAGTTGATGTCTAAACAAAGACCCGCTACATTATTTTTCGATATTTGGTCGCGGGACCTCTCCTTTGACAGACTTTTTCTACAATGAAAACCAAAAACTCTCTGATTTACTTGATATGTACAGATATGCCTTGATGTTATGAAATTAATATGGGGCACGTGAATTTTTAATATTTGGACGGGACCTCGCCCTTGCCCGACTTTTTGAAAATTAGAACAAAATTATCCGATTTGCTTGAAACTTTCAGAGTACATTGAAGGGGGCGTCTAGACAACGAAAGATTACTTTATTTTTCGATATTTGGTCGATTTACGTGGGGGAGATTGTGAAATTAATATGGGATACCTGATGTTGTGATATTTGGACGGGAAGAGGGGCCTCCCCTTGCCCTGCTTTTTGAAAATTAGGCTTATAATTGGCTTGAAGGAACGTTTTTAGATTTTCTTTGAATTTGAAATATTTTTAGCTCTAGCTTCAAATTCATGGTAGAGGGCCTGATGGTTTTTAATATCTTTCAAAATAATTCCAGATTTCATCGAAGATATTCTCACTACATCTCTACATCGATTAAGAAAACTTTTGCTTGAACTGAACGTCTTCTTTTTCCACAATTTAATGCCATCATTTCGGAGAAAAGATCAAAAGCTAAAAACTCAGGAAAAAAGAAAACAATTTGCATTTAATGTTAACACCTTAAGGTCAACCACTTTCAACATGGGGGATGTATTTAAAAAGGCATCCATCATTTTAAATCTGACATTTGTAGATATAAACTTAGCGATATTTTTGATGGATAAAAGAAACTCTTTCATTTAGTCATGCATTCATTTATTCACTCATCCATTCGTTATGCAGCAGTCAACATTTGTAAGCTTTGTAAATACTCTGGTCATTTACGTGCAAATATTTGCTAATTATAGTGTCCATTTGTTTTTGTTTTTCTTACAATTGTTACTCTATAAGTGAATACTTCATTTTCATTGCTTATTTCTAAACTCTACAGTTTTCTTTTAAGAGCGAAAGTACAACATGTTTGCTAATTTATTTTAGGTGTTTTGTTTTTGGCCTTTCGATATCTTGGTTTCAATAAACAGATAATTAAAGATTTTTCATACCAGGCAAACAGAATGTGATGACACGTATAGCAATCCTAATTAATATTTGCTTTGATCACAAACCTATTGACTATATTCTGATAATAGGTTTTGCTTCAAGGAAGAAAGACATATCCTGCAGGTGTAGCTGACACAATGAATGAACACAGTCGAGTAAGTTCTTCTTAAATATGCTCTCAAGGTCGATTCTTAACAAATTTATTTCATTTGAATAATTTTTCAATACTGCTTGAGACGAAAATAAAAATTAATGAAACTTAACATTCGTTTATTACAACATCACTACTAAAAAATTGTTATTATCACACGAAAAAATCCACAATTATAAATAGAACACATACGAAGGTTAGGTTAGGTGGCAGCCCGATGTATCAGGCTCACTTAGACTATTCAGTCCATTGTGATACCACATTGGTGAACTTTTCTCTTTTCACTGAGTGCTGCCCGATTCCATGTTAAGCTCAATGACAAGGTACCTCTTTTTTATAGCCGAGTCCGAACGGCGTTCCACATTGCAGTAAAACCACTTAGAGAAGCTTTTATTTAGACTTATTTCAATAGGAGACTCCAAATCAAAATTACTATGTTCGATTCGATCACTGACAAAAATATTGACCTAATATGGAAGAATATGCAACTTAAATTTTAGGACTCGAAATTTACGCAATGCTAAGGACAAAATTCTTTAAAATAATGACATTTGAATTAAAATTAAAAGTTTATAATCCTTGCTTCAAAAATTTTTTTCATTAAATTTAGGACACAAATCTTGAAATTTTGCGTCCCTCTGTTGAAGTTGTAGATCTTTGAAGTAAGGGAAATGTTCTTTAAAATAAAGAAAAACATTCTTAATTTAAAGAAATCGTCTTTCACTCAACTGACATATTGAATTTTTACATTTAAGATAGAAATGCTTCAAATATAGGCTAAGACTTATTTTAAGGATTTGCATCTTTTTTAATATATGGCAACATAGAATAAAAATTCGATGAATGAGATCTGTATCCAATTTTAATTTTATCGATCCTAGATTTAAAGCCAGGGAGGTCCCTAAAAAAGTCTTTATTTTAAAGAAGCCGCATCTTTGGCTCGGAATCAATCCTTAAAGGAAGGTCAAAATCTTTGGATCCAAGAAAACTTTTTTTGAGTGATGGTGCAGTAAACGTTGCATAATTTATGCGTAAATTGACAGCGAAGGAAAACCACTAATTAAATCCTGCATAAGTTAACTGCTGTTTACAGATAATCTTATAAAGTCATTCACTGATGTAACCGAAGCTTAAATGGACATTATGCACTGAAAAAAATATGGACCTAATATGGAAGATTATGCAACTTCAATTTTAGGACTCAAAATTTACGCAATGCTAAAGACAAAATTCTTTAAAATAATGACATTTTAATTAAAAGAACGTTTATAATCCTGGCTTCAAAAATTTTTTTCATTAAATTTAGGACACAAATCTTGAAATTTTGCCTACCTCTGTTGAAGTTGTAGATCTTTGAAGTAAGGCAAATGTTCCTTAAAATAAAAAAACATTTTTAATTTAAAGAAATCGTCTTTAACTCAACTGACATATTGAATTTTTAAACTTAAGATAAAAATGCTTCAAATATAGGCTAAGACTTATTTTAAGGATTTGCATCTTTGGTTTAAAGTTTTTTTTAGCGTTAAGAAAAAAGTTTTTACTTTGAAGTACTTGGCATAATTTTGATTCTGAAACAGGAATTTGTTCGTACATGAATACCTTTATTAATATATCGCAAACAGAGAATAAAAATTCGGTGAATGAGATCTGTATCCAATTTTAATTTTATCGATCTTAGATTTAAATCCAGGGAGGTCCCTAAAAAATGTCTTTATTTTAAAGAAGCCGCATCTTTGGCTCGGAATCAATACCAAAATCCTTAAAGGAAGGTCAAAATCTTTAGATCCAAGTAAACTTTTTTTGAGTGATGGTGCAGTAAACGTGGCATAATTTTTGCGTAAATTGACAGCGAATGAAACCCACTAATTAAATCTTGCATAAGTTAACTGCTGTTTACAGATAATTTTATAAAATCATTCACTGATGTAACCGAAGCTTAAATGGACAATATCGACCACGCAAACCCAGAATAATTTGAAGTTACGAATGAGAGATGAAAACTAGTTAACTAGTTAAAACTAGTCAATAAATACAATACAACAGCACATTTGTTCATCCCTTTTATCGAGTAGCCAAACTAAATTAAATTTAAAAACAAATTTCATAATTTTTTATTCAACATTAATACGTATGTTGAATAAAAATTATGAAAAATGTATGTGTGTATAGTCACAGTTTACCAGCACCTCTGTTTCTTCATTTCCCATTATTCCGTAATAGCTCCGTTCGGGAACTCGATAATTATCACAATTTATTACTGGAAGTCGTTCGTTTACACCAAAAAAGAGCCGGAGAGAGACCACATTTGACAGTTATGAGATAGAGAAGTTGCATGTTTTTGCTAGAGATTTTTCCCTAGTAAAATCTTGCAAACTATAGCATACGTTGCCAGCTGGTAGTTGATAACAAACAAAGTACCTGTACAATGTACATGTTCCGCAACTACAATTGGAAGTTAAAAAAGAGGATTCGTTTTTAATGTTTTAGTAGCTGAAATTTTGAATGTGCAAATATTTACTGGATGCCGTTCGCGTACTTTGCAGCAATTCTAAGCAAAGAGAGTACAAAAAACTTACTTTCTTGCTAGATTTTACAGGATATTCTTTACCGGGAAAGTACGCGAACATACCTAATGTAACTCCCACAGAGTTACATTATGCTGTTCAGTGAGAACCTCTTGGCCACTATAAAAATTCGATAAGTGGAATTTGACCAATATATGAATCAATTTTTAAAAAATTCAAAAGTCCATTAGTCGATTTAGAAGATTACAAATAGTCGATTTTGGAATTTTTTTGTTTTTTTGACAAAGAGTTGCTTAGTCAGGCAGCACTGTGATAATTCCATTAAAGTTTCAAACAAGACATGTGTCCAATGGTGTTCAGTGAACCACCATTGCATTTAGAGAAAAAGAGTAACAAGTTTTATAGTCAAAGACGACTCAACTAAAGCCTCTTTCGATGGCCAGGCGACGATGACGATAGAAATCAAAGAGCATCGAACGAACCAATATAGAGATGTGTTAAATATAAAAAATGTTTGTTTTAAATGGAATTATGTCATTACAACGGCCAAGATTATTGTAGATATTGAAAACTGGTCTAGTCTATTCAGGCTAACATGTATATAGCCAATTTGGCCATAGACATGTTGCTTGGCCATTCAATGTAATGCTGCAAATGTGTCATTTAATTAGAACAAAAAACAAGAAGACATTTGGCGGAAGAGACATTTCTATAAGAAAAGTTAGAAACCATTTAGAACAAAAGAAATTGACAAATTAATGATGTTCAACAATGAATACACT